>NC_082718.1:56539649-56854962 GCF_030144855.1 Hypanus sabinus
GATTGGAGGGCTCAGTATTCATCCCTGCAATGCTCCTGTGCCAATGGAGGAGATGTTTTTGCAAATCCAGACTGACTGGGGTCTACAAGTGAGGAAATCTAGGATCTAATTGCACAAGGGGGTATTGAAGCCCAGGTCTTGGAGTTTACTGATTAGTTTTGAGGGGATGATGGTATTAATTGCAGAGCTGTAATCAATAAAGAACATCCTGATGTATGCATCTTTAATGTTCAGAAATTCCAGGGTTGGGTGAAGAGCCAGCAAGACAGCATCTGCTTGTTTTGGTAGGCAAATTGGAGTGGATCCAAATCGTAATTCAGACAGGAGCTGGAATGCTTCAACACCAGCCTCTGAAAACACTTCATCGCTGTTGTTGCAAGTGCCACTGGGTGATAGTCATTTACACAGGTTACCACAGCCTTCTTGGGCTCCAGTACGATTGGAGCTTCTTTGAAGCAGATGGGCACCACACACTGCCAAAGCAAGAGGCTGAAAATATCTCTGAATACACCAGCCATTGGGACAGCACAGGATTTCAGTACTTGGCCAAGTATTCCAACCAGAATGGATGCTTTCCTTGGATTCAGTCTCTTGAAGGCAACCCACACATCATCTTTAGATACTGAGACCAAAAGATCATCAGGAAACATGGGGGTTTCCGCAGCTGCTGGAATTCCAGAATAACACACACAATTCTGGAGGAACTCAGCAGGTCAGACAGCATCTATGGAGAGGAATAGTTGCTACTTTGGCCCAACACCTTTCATCAGTGTCCCTAGACTGTAAGAATATTGAATCCCCTCCACCAGAGCAAGAGGAAACCTGATGGTTGTTGCACACAAAGTACTGGAGGAACTCAGCAGGTCAGGCAGCATCAATTGTTTATTCCCTTCCTTGGGTGCTGCCTGACCTGCTGAGTTCCTCCAGCATTTGTGTGTGTGCTGCGCTGGATTTCCAGCATCTGCCGAATCTCCTTGTGGTACAACATTTGGAACAAGCAAAGGGTTAATGCTGGGTTAGATAGATTGGCTGTTGTGGAGAGACCGCCGATGGTAACCCGAATACTACGTGACCTGAAAACGTAATTGGAATGAATATGCTGCGGAGACAAACCGTGCAGAGTAAATTTGAAAAATTAACATTTGGCTTCCTAAAGACTTAGTGGGTTAGCGTGTTGGGAGCCTCCTATGATACCGTCACCCTATGGTCTGCGTGAAGTCGTATCGGATACGAGGACACACCGAGGTCTCCTACGGGATGGCGGGATTATTAATACAAGGATAGATCAGACGTTCACCCGCAAAATATAACAGTCCTGTTGGCCAGTGGAGAGATCCGACTCCAGCTGGCGAATAATAGTTCCCCGCTGCCGCTCCGGACAAACTGACTGCACTGGAGCCGGAAACTGTTCCGGAGCGAAGCGGGGTTACTATGCGACCCGACATCTTTCGCGACTTGGGAGCTCTCTCTCGGAGGAGTCCGCTAACAAACTGGAAGAGGGACCACAGCCCGTATTGTAAAGTGGAAGCTCGCTGTGCTCTCCCCGACTTGTCGGTCGCGGAACGATGGAGAGGTGTACAGAGACGATCGAACCTCCTCCCCCAGTGCCTCTCCCTCCCGGGGCATGAACCAGACCACATGTACGGTCGCTGCAGATTGATTACTTCGGGCCCCTGCCACAGCAACAACGATTTAAGTAGCTATCAGATCAGACGAGCTTTCCTGCCTCAGGGTTATAACAAAAAAAATTTAAATATTTGTCCCGGAGGAATGCGGCCGCCTGGCACTCTCGGGCTGCAGGAGTACAAGCTGAGGGACGCCCTGAAGCTTGAGGCTCGGCGGGGGAGGAACACAGCGTGGTGCTCCTCCAGAGGAAGGGGCCGAGTTGAATGATGATTATTGTAGTAGTGGGCCACTCGGTGGGGGTGGGGGACACGTGAATGACAGCAGTGCTATTCATATGTAGGGATTTAATAGAATAGTACTGAAAGCATTAACTATGAATGTAAAGAATAAAGAGACGTTGAAGAGTTTTATTCTTGTACATTTTTTTATGACTAAAGCTTATTTTGATAAAATTAATATTAAAATAAACTATGAGTGACACTTAATCAAACTAACCTTTCAGTTTTGGCCTGAAACATCGACTGTACATTTTTTCTAGACGCTGCTTGGCCTGTTAAGTTCCTGCAGCATTTTGTGTGTGTTGCTCTGGTTTCCAGTATCTGCAGCTTTTTTCATGTTTGTGACAATCAGGTCTTTAGTGACAATTCCTTGTGCAAAAGCCAAGCAGGATCTGAAGGATGTGACATTGAGGCTTTATAAAGCACTGCTGAGGCCTCACTTGGAGTATTGTGAGCAGTTTTGGGCCCCTTATCTTGGAAAGGATGTGCTGATACGGGAGAGGGTTCAAATGAGGTTCACCAAAATGATTCTGGGATTGAAAGGGTTGTTATGTGACGGGCGTCTGATGGGTTTGGGCCTGTACTCACTGGAATTCAGAAGAATGAGGGGTGACCTCATTGAAACCTCTGCTGAGTGGTTAAGGATGTTTCCGATGATGGGGGAGTCTAAGATCAGAGGACACAGCCTGAGAGTAGAAGGATGTCCATGTAGAACAGAGATGAGGTAGAATTTTTTTAGTTAGAGAGTAATGAATTTGTGAATTTTGTTGCCACAGGCAGCTGTGGAGGCAAAGTGGTATATTTAAGATAGATTCTTGATTAGTCAGGGCATGAAGGAATATGGGGAGAAGGAAGGAGACTGAGTCTGAGAGGAAAATTAGATCAGCCATGATGAAATGGCAGGACATACTCAATTGGCCAAATAGCCTAATTCTGCTCCTATATCTTACAGTTTTACGATTGCAGGAGTTAATTATCTGCTATGGGGACCGTTCCAGAGATACAATCAGACAATGGCTTTCATTTCTGTGGGCAAGCTGTGAAAGATTGGGCATTGATTGGGGGTATCACATACCCTCTTAACCCCAAGCATCAGGCTTGATTGAGAGGATGAGTGGAGTTTTGATACAACAGAATCATCAGACGACAGACACCAACCCACATCTTACAGGGGTGGCTGACTATGCCCTCCCAAGCCCTGTAAAGCCCAAACAACCGACAAACCAGAATGGTCACAGGTCCTTCTGAACTGGAGCTGAAAATGGGCACCAAAGGAAGGATCTCACAATGGGAAGGCAAGTATGGGTGCACATTCTGAATTCTTTGGTTTGCAAGGGGCAGATTGTAGCTAATCGGGGTAGTAACACCTGTTGGGTATCAGTACAAGAACTCTGGTGTGTTTAAACCGAGAGAAATTGTCAAAACTGAGTGTAATCTTAAAATAGCTGCAAAACTGTTAATACCAGATGTTTTGTTCCCTTTTAGGTGCAGTTAGGGTGCTAGGTGTAATTCCCTCAAGCACCCAGGGTAGAGAATATCATCTGGCTGCACAGGAAGGACATACAAAGCTTGGACTGCAATGTGAAATGAACAGTTTTCCTCGCTGCAATGGTATTGACCTCATGGACGAAACACAATGACAGTAATCAAAACTCGCACTGATAAAACAAGTGTGAAGTATCGTGCAACCAAAACCTTAGGGGTAAATTGAAATTGAGGAACCGACATTCAGATACACACCATACCAAGAATCTTGTCATAATTGAAATATTGGCTGTGCAGTTGATATTAGCTTACTACCTTAAGTGAGAGGTTAGACATTACATCACCAGTCCCATCTGCCATCGTATGATTTATTACCCATATAGAACCCTAATTATAATAACGCTGAAGTTTAACATTTATATTCAATGCATTTTCGATGCAGTATTTTACCTTTCTTTTGCATTATGTGCCAAAGAGGAATTGAGGGGGTAGAATATAAGCAACCAGTTTATTTGATTCCTCCTTGGTATATGCTAAAATGAGTAACAGATAATGTAAGTTTGTAAGATAAGATGCTGTTAGTCTGGAATATGGGAATGTCTTGAGAAAGTACAAGGGAGCCACACCACAGCCATGTTTTGACTGCCAGTCAATGGCCAAAGTGTAGACAATGGTGAAAATCTTATTTTTCTGGAAAAGTACTGGGGTAATTGTTATGAGAGATTTTTTTGAAGAGGTCCGGATTTGCTTAGACTGGGTGGTGACTAGTGCTAAGAGTCGGAGATAGATGCAAGGACATCGAGAGAGAGGGGAATAACTTTATTGGGCATCTGTGGTTCCCTCTTGCAGTATATCGTGTGGGGTGGCTCAGTGGTTGGTTGAAAAGTATTATTTTGTTTCTTTCACTACTTTATTAATCATTTTTCTTTCCTTCTGTGTTTATTCATTATATATAATTCTAATAAAGTAATTTTTTATAACATTCAACTTAATTAGGTGATGCACCATCAATAACTCTCGGAGACAGGAGGTGAACGATAGGCTTTTATTAGCAGCAAAACGGCATCTTGGAGACTGAGGGAGGAGCAGTGCCTCCAATTGCCTTTATACGGGGGTCTGTGGGAGGAGCCACAGGAGCAGTCAGCAGGGGGTGTGTCCAGACAGGTGTACATAGTTTACCACATTAGGTGCCTTCTTTAATTGTGGATTCCTCTTGCTGCTGAATCAGAAACGAACAAGGAATTGTTGTTGAATGAATGAAGGTACTGGTAGTATGAGACAGCTTCTTTGCTCGACAAAGTGAGATACAGCAGGCATCAGATGGAGACCATTTCAGAGACCTTTGCCTGGCCCAACTCTACGCAATATTTTATGTGCTAGAGATCAAAGAAAAATTCAGGAGAATTCAAATAACTCCATATTTACAATGCTTTCTTTGAACTACATGAGACAGTTTCAAATGCCTGGATGTTCCCACCATCACTCCCAAAATAAATTTTAATTACTATTGCATCCATGCAACGGAATGTTGATTATGTTCATGCATGTGTAGACAATCACTTAAGAGCCTTTTCCTGGTCTGTCCACTCTGTATTTTCACTGTTCTGAGCTGCATTTTAAATTTAATCTTCAATGTATATTCAAACCTGAAGGTTGGTCACTGAAATCAGTATTTTGCTATGTGTCCTAAAGCTAAAAATCGCTCTAACAGTCCCTCCTCTTGGCCCTCCTGGATAAAATAAATTTGTACCAGGAAAAACCAGACTTAAAGGAGAATCTACTCAAATCAGGCAGCAGAAATGCCCTGCCTCAGAAATTCCTCCCACCCCAATTACTTTATGTGCATCTACACCTACCCTATCATCTCTAATCACTCTCTACAAAATGTTGAGCAGTGAGGTTGTTCCAGAAATTTGAACAATTGTCTTTAGAAATGCGTCTTCATTCGTATTCCTGTTGGCGCTTTCCCTGCTGGCTGAATGCAGCTTACTCACATTCTTTGTCCTCACCCCTTCATGCTCTGGTCACTAAAATTCTCTTTCCAGGGGCACCAGCAGGGTAAATGCATGAGGCTCCCAGGCCCTCTCATCGATGTAAAGGAAAGGGTTGGGGTGGTCTCTAGTTGAATGACTGCAAGGACCTCTCCCTGGTTGCACTCCCTTCTGAACTGTTCAGCCGATTGCTCACCTGACTGCTGAAAGGGCCCAGCTGATTTGTATTCATTCCCATTCAAACTGGGAGGGGTGGTGACTGCCTTTAGAACCCAGTTGGTAGGGTACATGAAACCATTGCCAAATCGCTGACAGTTGATGCATCTCCTTCATCACTTTCCCTGTGAAATGTGTTCGCTGATCTGATTCCACCTGGACTGGGCTTCCCCACCTGCAGAAGATTTCCTGAACTGGAGTTCATGTAACAATGCTGGCGGTGCAGTCCCTTATTGAGAAAGCCTCTACCCACTGGGTGAAGTGACCAATAAGGAGCGGATAGTGGATGGATAAATAGATAATAAATACAGCAATACATACAATAATCAGTTTAAAAAAGCAATAGAATGGTGCTAAAATAACAATGCAATGCATATACATTTACTTAAATAAATAATAAAGTATAAAAGTGTATTTGATGGTCAGTATAGACATGATGGGCCAAATGGCCTGTTTCTGCACACTATGATGGAGGACACTATGAGGACTAAATTGGCCAGTCCAGTAGAGCAGAGTCAACAGATTTTCAATCCTAAATACAGGCAGCACTCATTTTGTTGTCTCCAAGATCTAACCCTAGTTTTAGAGGGAGTGGGAAAGAGTCATTTCTGCAGTACCTACCTAGCATATTCTTTTCAATGTGACAGATGTTCCAAGAAGCAATATTTAACAGGCTTTTAAATGATTTCAGATGAATTAAGGGCAAAGGATAGCTCCCAAATTCCATAAGGAAGGTGAAAATGTTGTACCTGCTCTTAGACACAAGCTAAAAATGGAGTTATTCATACTGATCATAGTCCGTCGGTAGTACATTATAAACACAAGAGATGCAGATGCTGGAAGTCCTGAGCAGCACACACAAAACACTGGAGGAACTCAGCAGGTCAGGGAGTGTATATGGAGGGGATAGTGGACCATGGGTGAAAGGGGCACCAGATGGAGGTGATAAGAAGGTAAAGCAAAGAGAGGGTGTAAGAGAGGAGCCAGAATGGTGAACAAAAAGAGAGAAGGGAATGGGGGAGAAATTACTGGAAGTTTGGGAAGACAATGTTCATGCCATCAGGTCAGAGCCGACCCACACAGCTACTACTTCTCCAATTGAATGTGGCTTCATCGTGGCAGTAGAATGGGAATGGGATTGCAAAGTCAAATTGAATTGGATGCACACAGGAATACTCACCTTTTGTGGCAAAAGGAGCGAATGTGCTTGATAAAGCAGTTCCCTAATCTACATTGGGCCTCACCAATTAATAAGGGTATCTAAGGTATTGGGAGAAGGCAGGAGAAATGGGGTTGAAAGGGAAAATAAATTGACCATGATCAAATGGCAGAGCAGACTTGATGGAACAAATGGCCTAATTCTGCTGCTATGTCTAATGGTCCTATGGTCTTATGTATAGGAAGCTGCACTCGGTGCACTGGATACAGTAGGTGACCCCAACCTAAACTTGCAGGTGAAGTGTCTGCTCACCTGAAAATGACTGTCTGGGGCCTTAAATGGTAGTGAAGGAGTACATTGTTCTGTTAAAATCAACTCTGTAAAAAGAGAGCTTCATTTAACACCGCATTTCTGCATCCACAAAATTAGATTCGTCAGCAGGGAATGGTTTTGTTGATCATTTATTTGCTTGGCTGCCCAGCCCCATACTGTTGAAGGAACTTATCCAGCATCAATCAAAGTTGTTACCATGGCAACACTGCTCCACAAAAATATTATCCAAGTTGCTTTTATTTTATAGCAGTATCTAGGGATTTTGGTTTTAAAGCCATTGGCTTGTATTATTTTTCTGCAGTTGCTACAATGAAGTTTTGCATCTCTCTCAGTTTCAATGTATTCCAGTTTATCAGTCTGTTGGTCCTGATGAGGTCAATGCAACAGGAGATTCCATGCTCTGATGAAAACCTGAAGTACCAACTCTGCTTTTTTTTCCATAAATGCATTCTAACATGCCAACTGTTTCCAGAATTTTGGACCTACTACCAACTCCTGGGGAACACCGCTAGTCACAGGTCTCCAGTACAAAAAGTATCCTTCCACCATCACCTTCTACTTGAGGATGGTATTTAGTTCAGTCAATTTTGTTTCCCTGCATTTAGTGTGAACATGATGGAGCCGGCCAATTTATTGTACGCTCAGAATCCTTTCCTACATGATCACATCATCATGGCAAAAGCATGCTTCCTTCATCAAAAGTGCAGAGAGATCTGCATATAATTCACAAAATGGTAGAACACTGGTACAAGTATTTAGAAAAATTAACAGAATGTAATCATTTATTGCTGGAGGAATTACATGCAGAACTAGGAGTTTATCTTATTGCATTATAGGGATGAGGTGACATCTAGAGTACTGCATGCAGAATATAAGGAATATTTATTACTTAGGAAGTCAAGAATTTTGAGCAAAATGGAGCTTATCAACACTACTGAAGTTCAAATAATTGTTTACTAGAATTAAGGATAAAGATTCAAAAGATGGTCACATACTTGAATCGAGAATTTCTTACATCCTTCACATACATGAGGAGTAAAAGCTTTACATTACATCTCCGTCAAATGTGCTATGTGCAAACATAGTAATTTATAATAAATAGAACAGTCAATGTAACATAGAAATACACTCAATCAGCGTGAGTTAATCAGTTTGATGTTCTGATGGAAGAAGCTGGCCTGGAGCCTGTTGGCCCTGGCTTTTATGCTGTGGTACCATTTCCCAGATGTTAAGAGCTGGAACAGTTTGTGGTTGGGGTGACTCGGGTCCCCAGTGATCCTTCGGGCCCTTTTTACACACCTGTCCTTGTTAATGTCCTGAATCATGGGAAGTTCATAACTACAGATGCGCTGGGCTGTCCTCACCACTCTCTGCAGAGTCCTGCGATTGAGGGAATTACAGTTCCCATACCAGGCAGTGATACAGCCCATCTGGATGCTCTCAGCTGTGCCCCTGTAGAAAGTTCTTAGGATTTCGGGGGCCCATACTAAACTTCCTCAATCGTCTGAGGTGAAAGATGTGCTTCTTGTGCCTTTTTCACCACACAGCTGGTGTGTACAGACCACGTGAGGTCCTCGGTGATGTGAATGCCCAGGAACTTAAAATTGTTTACCCTCTCAACCCCAGATCCATTGATGTCTTTAGGAGCTAACCTGTCTCCATTCCTACTGTAATCCACAACCATCTCCTTTGCTTTTCTGACATTGAGGGAGAGGTTGTTTTCTTGACACCACTGTGTCAGAGAGATGATGTCATCCCTGTAGGCCACCTCATTACTGTTTGAGATTAAGCCAATCAATGTGTTGTCAGCAAGTTTAATTAGCAGATTGGAGTTGTGGGTGGTGACACAGTCATAGGTTTACAGGGAGGGGACAGTACACAGCCCTGAGGGGCTCCTATGTTGAGAGTCAGAGAGGTGGAGGTGAGGGAGCCCACTCTTACCACCTGCCGGCAATCTGACAGTAAGTCCAGAATCCAGATGCACAAGGCAGGGTGAAGGGCAATGTCTCTGAGATTCCTGTCAAGCCTGGATGGAATTATGGTGTGGATTGCTGAACTGTAGTCACGTACATCAAAACATAGAGTGAAACATACTATTTGCATCAAATCAAATCAGTAGGGATTGTGCTGGGCAGCCTGCAAGCCTCACCACGCTTCAGGCACCAACATAGATTGCCCACAACTCACTAATCCTAACTGTATATATTTTGAACTCTGAGAAGAAACCAAGGCAACCAAAGGAAATCCAGGTGGGCATGGGGAGAACATACAAACTCCTTACAGATGGTGGTGGGAATCGAAACCTGTTTGGTGCTGTAACAGCATTATGCTAACCGCTACACTATCATGCTGCCTGATATCGTTTTAATGGTGAAGAGTGGACAGAGGTTTCTGCAAGAGAATTTCACCTCTGCATACATCTTAGTGACAGAGGATGTGCCGGTGGTCATTTAGGATGTAAACAAATGTGTAAGCTCGGTGTCTGCTTCATATACCCATCTAAATGCTATCAAATTTAAATCCGTCACCACTCTGCACATACTTCAAAGTATCCAAGACCACAGACACTAGATCAGGGGTCAGCAACCTTTACCACTGAAAGAGCCACTTGGACCCGTTTCCCACAGAAAAGAAAACACTGGGAGCCGCAAAACCCGTTTGACATTTAAAATGAAATAACACTGCATACAACGTTTTTTTTGCCTTTATGCTATGTATAAACAAACTATAATGTGTTGCATTTATGAAATTGATGAACTCCTGCAGAGAAAACGAAATTACATTTCTGCATGCAACAAAAACATTTTGAACTCCGAAAAAAAGACGTTGGGTTGAAAGTTACTTTTAAGTAAAATACTCAATGTCTATTTGAGTCCTTCTTGTATTTATGAAAAACGCCGAACTTAAATTTTCCGCCAGCAGCAAACCAAAAATAACATCAGCCAGCTGTCAGCCTGAAAAATAAAAGGACTATTTCACTGAACAATGAAAAAAATATGAATATACATAAAATAATAGGCAATTAAAATATTTATCATACTTGGTTAATGGGATTTCTGCTCCTGGACCTCAGCGCACAGCGTCTGCACATCAGGGCTGTATGACGTCACCTTCATCTTTACACAGGATCGCAAGCTGTCATCTGTGAGGCGTGCGCGATGTTTGTTTTTAATAAAGTTCATGTTGGAGAACACCTGCTCACTTACATATGTGGATCCAAAGATCGACAGGACTCAAAGCGCATACTTTTTAATGTTTACATAAATGTCGGGCATAGCATTCCATGTTTCGAACACAAGTTTGTCCGGTTTTGGAAGGTTTTCAATATCACTCCATTTGTGTTTCTGAGCAAGAATGGCCTTCTGACGGGCAACATCTTCAAGGTCTGCTGTCAAGCGTCTAAACTTGGACACCCATATGTCTTTGTCGGCTATGTCGGCCAGTTCCATCTCAAGATCAGGTTGACTCACACCTGCCAATGCAGTCGTATTCAGTAGGGAAGGATCGATGCTTAAGGGAGTGACTGGGAAGGATAATGTGTTTTTTTCCTCTCTGAACTCACAGAAGCGTTTCCCAAACGATGTTTGCATTGCGATGATTGCAGAATGTAAATACTCCGAAATTATCATGTCGTGACCTTGTTTGAACTCTCTCAAATTGGGGAAGTGAGACAATGTGCCTTTCTGTAAATCTCTGGCAAGCACTGTCAACTTGCGCTCGAATGCCGAAACATCCTCCAACATGTGCAGGGCTGTACGTCCTTACCCCTGAAGAGCTGTGTTCAGCGTGTTCAGGTGCGCTGTCATGTCTACCATGAAGTGTAGCTTTTCCAGCCACTCTGGCTGTTCCAGCTCAGGAAAGGTGAGCCCTTTGCTGCCCAGGAAAGTTTTCACTTCTTCCAGACACGCGACAAAGCGTTTCAGCACCTTCCGTCTGGACAGCCAGCGATAAAAACACGTTGTAGCGGTGTCAGTAAACTGCAGTCAAAGATAGCTTTATTCGAACTAAACAGCCTTGCTTTTAAGCCTCCCTCAACCCAGCCCCCATGGACGCAGATGCTGCAAAAGACGCGTACTCACAAACCCCCTCAGGCTATCTCCCATAGCCGGAATGCTGGCTAATTGTGAGCCGTTTCGGATGTGCCAGGAAATGTGTCGCCACACTTAGATTGTACAAGATCACCATAATCTTCAAATTTAGAATTACATTTCAAAAGCTAACAAACTAACATAAAATACATTTTAATTAAATACTGACCAATTATTTCCCAAAGCCACAGGGAGCCGCAGCACAGAGGTGAAAGAGCCACAAGTGGCTCGGGAGCCGCAGGTTGCCGACCCCCGCACTAGATCATATGTGCACAATCACAGGCAGGTGCACATAGTCATGGACAGAACACGGACACCACTCTCTGTAGAGAATTAAAGAGAGATAAGAGCAGGTAGCATAATGTTAATATCTGTCTCGATCGTTTTATCTCTGAGAGGAAATGATCACAGCCTAAATAAAGATACAATTGTGACAGAAACCTTTGAAAATAACTAAATATACCTGGCAACTGATAGCAACATACAACATCTATAAAGTGATACCACAAGGACATAATAACTTCCCTCCCCCCCCCACCCAAACTTAATTTCATTCAAGTTTTTCCATGGTTGGAATTAGTTGAAATGTTACATTGCAGGGTCTGTTAGGGATAATTCTGGAGCTATGACATTGTGAATAGTATAAATATGGATTAACTAATATGGAAATCAATCTTCAGGAAGTAAAACCTGAATTTAACTTACAAATCATATATTGTGGCTAGTGAATCAGTAGTTGGCCTGTCCCATTTCAACTACATAGGGGTAGACAATAGATGAATTTTCCTGCTATTAGCATATCGTTACAGGAACAGTTCTGGACAGAGCCTTTTTTACAATGTTTGCTATTGTTATTCAGAGTGACTTGCAGCTTTTTAAACAGATAGTAGCTGCAAGCAGAAAGACTGGCTTCCAACTCCTAAACAGGTTAAAAGGAGGGAATCATTCTTATAACTGAACTTACATCCACACTAGATCGGATAATTCTGAAAACGCCAGTTTCGCGTAAAAACGATAGGCATCCACACTATGCGTTTTTGAAAATATCTCTATCCACACTGAAACAGAGATTTCGGCAAGTCTCCTCCTACTGCGCATGTGCAGGACATATCTACCGAAAACAAACAACATGTTTGGTGTCGAATCTCGCCGTAAAAGTGCGCGTTTGTGTAGTTACGGACTAGAAAAACTTAAAACGATGGACAGCTGTTGGCTTTCGCACAGGAGAACTTAAAACCAAATACTGGAGCATACGGAGGCAACCGACAGGGAGTTCACAGACAGATTGACCCAGCTGACAACGAACATTGAAAAACTAACTGAATCTGTTGCATTAATAAAGCCCCTTGTTAAATGTATAAAACATGTCTGCATCAGTGTTATCTTGTATTTCCATACAATGTTACAGTAGGCTGTTACACATCTATTGTCAGAGAAGTACTTGCATAAATAGGTAAACCACCTTCATACGAGCAAGGACAGAAAACAGGGCAAAGTGAGTATATTTACTTATTCAGTAAGTTATGGGTCAAAGTATTTGGTGAGTACATTTCTAACTCTTCTGGCTTCAGTCTCGTTGCTGAATGTTCTGAAATTGTTAGGTTGCGTTCAAGAAAACAATGAAATAGTGTGCTGTCATCTGACAATGTTTTCAAAAGTCTCCGGTTACACCACCCTAGAAAGCGTTTCTGAAAAGCTCCAGTTTCGGGGGACGAAACCACCGTTTTAGTGTGGACGGAGGGTAAAAACGAAGAGAAAAAGCTTTTCTGCAGTTGCTACAATGAAGTTTTGCATCTCTCTCAGTTTCAATGTATTCCAGTTTATCAGTCTGTTGGTCCTGATGAGGTCAATGCAACAGGAGATTCCATGCTCTGATGAAAACCTGAAGTACCAACTCTGCTTTTTTTTCCATAAATGCATTCTAACATGCCAACTGTTTCCAGAATTTTGGACCTACTACCAACTCCTGGGGAACACCTCTAGTCACAGGTCTCCAGTACAAAAAGTATCCTTCCACCATCACCTTCTACTTGAGGATGGTATTTAGTTCAGTCAATTTTGTTTCCCTGCATTTAGTGTGAACATGATGGAGCCGGCCAATTTATTGTACGCTCAGAATCCTTTCCTACATGATCACATCATCATGGCAAAAGCATGCTTCCTTCATCAAAAGTGCAGAGAGATCTGCATATAATTCACAAAATGGTAGAACACTGGTACAAGTATTTAGAAAAATTAACAGAATGTAATCATTTATTGCTGGAGGAATTACATGCAGAACTAGGAGTTTATCTTATTGCATTATAGGGATGAGGTGACATCTAGAGTACTGCATGCAGAATATAAGGAATATTTATTACTTAGGAAGTCAAGAATTTTGAGCAAAATGGAGCTTATCAACACTACTGAAGTTCAAATAATTGTTTACTAGAATTAAGGATAAAGATTCAAAAGATGGTCACATACTTGAATCGAGAATTTCTTACATCCTTCACATACATGAAGAGTAAAAGCTTTACATTACATCTCCGTCTAAATGTGCTATGTGCAAACATAGTAATTTATAATAAATAGAACAGTCAATGTAACATAGAAATACACTCAATCAGCGTGAGTTAATCAGTTTGATGTTCTGATGGAAGAAGCTGGCCTGGAGCCTGTTGGCCCTGGCTTTTATGCTGTGGTACCATTTCCCAGATGTTAAGAGCTGGAACAGTTTGTGGTTGGGGTGACTCGGGTCCCCAGTGATCCTTCGGGCCCTTTTTACACACCTGTCCTTGTTAATGTCCTGAATCATGGGAAGTTCATAACTACAGATGCGCTGGGCTGTCCTCACCACTCTCTGCAGAGTCCTGCGATTGAGGGAATTACAGTTCCCATACCAGGCAGTGATACAGCCCATCTGGATGCTCTCAGCTGTGCCCCTGTAGAAAGTTCTTAGGATTTCGGGGGCCCATACTAAACTTCCTCAATCGTCTGAGGTGAAAGATGTGCTTCTTGTGCCTTTTTCACCACACAGCTGGTGTGTACAGACCACGTGAGGTCCTCGGTGATGTGAATGCCCAGGAACTTAAAACTGTTTACCCTCTCAACCCCAGATCCATTGATGTCTTTAGGAGCTAACCTGTCTCCATTCCTACTGTAATCCACAACCATCTCCTTTGCTTTTCTGACATTGAGGGAGAGGTTGTTTTCTTGACACCACTGTGTCAGAGAGATGATGTCATCCCTGTAGGCCACCTCATTACTGTTTGAGATTAAGCCAATCAATGTGTTGTCAGCAAGTTTAATTAGCAGATTGGAGTTGTGGGTGGTGACACAGTCATAGGTTTACAGGGAGGGGACAGTACACAGCCCTGAGGGGCTCCTGTGTTGAGAGTCAGAGAGGTGGAGGTGAGGGAGCCCACTCTTACCACCTGCCGGCAATCTGACAGTAAGTCCAGAATCCAGATGCACAAGGCAGGGTGAAGGGCAATGTCTCTGAGATTCCTGTCAAGCCTGGATGGAATTATGGTGTGGATTGCTGAACTGTAGTCACGTACATCAAAACATAGAGTGAAACATACTATTTGCATCAAATCAAATCAGTAGGGATTGTGCTGGGCAGCCTGCAAGCCTCACCACGCTTCAGGCACCAACATAGATTGCCCACAACTCACTAATCCTAACTGTATATATTTTGAACTCTGAGAAGAAACCAAGGCAACCAAAGGAAATCCAGGTGGGCATGGGGAGAACATACAAACTCCTTACAGATGGTGGTGGGAATCGAAACCTGTTTGGTGCTGTAACAGCATTATGCTAACCGCTACACTATCATGCTGCCTGATATCGTTTTAATGGTGAAGAGTGGACAGAGGTTTCTGCAAGAGAATTTCACCTCTGCATACATCTTAGTGACAGAGGATGTGCCGGTGGTCATTTAGGATGTAAACAAATGTGTAAGCTCGGTGTCTGCTTCATATACCCATCTAAATGCTATCAAATTTAAATCCGTCACCACTCTGCACATACTTCAAAGTATCCAAGACCACAGACACTAGATCATATGTGCACAAACACAGGCAGGTGCACATAGTCATGGACAGAACACGGACACCACTCTCTGTAGAGAATTAAAGAGAGATAAGAGCAGGTAGCATAATGTTAATATCTGTCTCGATCATTTTATCTCTGAGAGGAAATGATCACAGCCTAAATAAAGATACAATTGTGACAGAAACCTTTGAAAATAACTAAATATACCTGGCAACTGATAGCAACATACAACATCTATAAAGTGATACCACAAGGACATAATAACTTCCCTCCCCCCCCCACCCAAACTTAATTTCATTCAAGTTTTTCCATGGTTGGAATTAGTTGAAATGTTACATTACAGGGTCTGTTAGGGATAATTCTGGAGCTATGAAATTGTGAATAGTATAAATATGGATTAACTAATATGGAAATCAATCTTCAGGAAGTAAAACCTGAATTTAACTTACAAATCATATATTGTGGCTAGTGAATCAGTAGTTGGCCTGTCCCATTTCAACTACATAGGGGTAGACAATAGATGAATTTTCCTGCTATTAGCATATCGTTACAGGGACAGTTCTGGACAGAACCTTTTTTACAATGTTTGCTATTGTTATTCAGAGTGACTTGCAGCTTTTTAAACAGATAGTAGCTGCAAGCAGAAAGACTGGCTTCCAACTCCTAAACAGGTTAAAAGGAGGGAATCATTCCTATAACTGAACTTACATCCACACTAGATCGGATAATTCTGAAAACGCCAGTTTCGCGTAAAAACGATAGGCATCCACACTATGCGTTTTTGAAAATATCTCTATCCACACTGAAACAGAGATTTCGGCAAGTCTCCTCCTACTGCGCATGTGCAGGACATATCTACCGAAAACAAACAACATGTTTGGTGTCGAATCTCGCCGTAAAAGTGTGCGTTTGTGTAGTTACGGACTAGAAAAACTTAAAACGATGGACAGCTGTTGGCTTTCGCACAGGAGAACTTAAAACCAAATACTGGAGCATACGGAGGCAACCGACAGGGAGTTCACAGACAGATTGACCCAGCTGACAACGAACATTGAAAAACTAACTGAATCTGTTGCATTAATAAAGCCCCTTGTTAACTGTATAAAACATGTCTGCATCAGTGTTATCTTGTATTTCCATACAATGTTACATTAGGCTGTTACACATCTATTGTCAGAGAAGTACTTGCATAAATAGGTAAACCACCTTCATACGAGCAAGGACAGAAAACAGGGCAAAGTGAGTATATTTACTTATTCAGTAAGTTATGGGTCAAAGTATTTGGTGAGTACATTTCTAACTCTTCTGGCTTCAGTCTCGTTGCTGTCTGTTCTGAAATTGTTAGGTTGCGTTCAAGAAAACAATGAAATAGTGTGCTGTCATCTGACAATGTTTTCAAAAGTCTCCGGTTACACCACCCTAGAAAGCGTTTCTGAAAAGCTCTAGTTTCGGGGGACGAAACCACCATTTTAGTGTGGACGGAGGGTAAAAACGAAGAGAAAAAGCTTCGGTTACGGATTTATCCGGCATAGTGTGGATGTAACCTGAGTTCAGAC
Source organism: Hypanus sabinus (assembly GCF_030144855.1). Classification (NCBI taxonomy): domain Eukaryota; kingdom Metazoa; phylum Chordata; class Chondrichthyes; order Myliobatiformes; family Dasyatidae; genus Hypanus; species Hypanus sabinus. Next base: position 56,556,420 of record NC_082718.1, read on the forward strand.
AGGTAATGTTGATCCACTCTTGTATTGGCTGGAATTCAACTTTTAGTCTGGAATTGGTGAAACACTGCTTTCTAAGCTGTGTGTTCTTTACTGCTACTGAGCCAGGAAGAAAGACTTACATGACCACAAAACATCTCAAGGCACTTACCAGCTAACAAAACATTAAGTACATTTATTTTCAAAGTATGTATACTATATACAACCTTGAGATTCATCTCCATACAAGCAGCCACTTTGAAAGGAAGGCACTTCCATAATTACTAAACCCAGTTTGAACATAGTCCAGAATTTACATGGCTACAGAATATTTCAAGGCACTTATCAGTTAAGAAAGCTCACTGAAGCAAAGGCAATGCTGTAATTAGGGAGCAGGAAACTGCCTTTTCCAAAGCTTCTCTCTGGAAAGTGCTTTAGGTCTCCTAAAACCAAAACCACACCATCTTAAAAATTTCTTCCCACAGACGGTTAATCTGGTCAGTTATTATAATTAGCCACCCCATCTCCCTCTACCTATTATCTCAGTCACTGCAGTACTCTGTAAACACTTTAAACCACTTTCAGAAGGTGATGCCTCAAAAAAGGTGGCAGCTATCATTAAGGACCTCATCACCCAGGACATGTCATCTTCTCATTGCTACCACCGAGGAGGAGGTACAGGAATCTGAAGACATTCTTCACCCCCATCATCAGATTTCTGAAAGGACAATGAACCCATGTACTCAGTCTCACTATTTTTTCTTGTGCTCCCTTTTTGCACTACTTCTCTGCCATTTTCAAATTGAGAGAGAAGAGAGAAAAAGAACGTGAGTTGAACGTGAGTTGGAAAATGGACCAAATCGAGGAGAGGTTAATTGAGGAAGTCCGAAAATATGTACTCAACACAATGGCATAGAAATCCCACCGCCAACTACCATTTTGGCGGCGAATTGTAGAGCGATGCGGACATACCAACGCTCAAGTATAGATGCTCACAATAGTGTTGAGCCTACACAGAAGTATAAATCAGCCTTTAGCATACAAGCACTTACCATTTGTTTACAAATTATAACAAAGTAACTTAATATCAAATTATAACAAGTCTTTATTTTACTTTTGCTCTAAGACTCATTTAGAACTCAAGTCTCTGGGGAGGGGTGTCTCCTCTGCCTCTCTGGGTAACGTCTGTCCTGAAACATTTATTTTGGGAAATGAGTCTCCACAGGTACATCAGGTGGGTCATCAGCACTGACGACAGGCTTATCTGTAGATGAGGCTGATGTGGTCACGTCAGGAGTGTTTGCTTCTATGTCAGGGGAGTCCAGGCAAGGTGTTGTGTTTCTCAGCTGTGCGTCCAGGATTTGGTCCACATGACATCTCCATACTTTCTCTCCCACCTTCAGTCTATACATCAGTGGCCCATCTATGGCAGAAATTGTACCCGGCTGCCGGTTTTCAGTCCAGTAACCTCATGCAAGAACTGACTGTCCCACTCTGAAGCTCTGTGTTGTCTTAGCATTCAAGGGTTTGAAATGTCTGTCCTCCACATTCCACCGTACATCTGGTTTGAGAAGATCCATGCGGGACCTCAGGTTCCTGTTCAGAAGCATCATCGTTGGAGTCTGCTTAGTGGTTGCATGTATGGAATTCTCAAAGAATCAAGAGACCACCGGGGAACAGAGCGTGACCCCTACTGCTTTGGGGAGCTTTGTCAATGCCTTTCACAGCTGTGTTGGACTTTGTGCTTTACAGAAGGGGTTGGCAAATTATCTCAAAATCATGAGGACATGACTAAATTTGGTGGGGGGAGAGCCTGGGAAAGGCTTCACTGCTATTGTCATCGTTGCTCTGTAGCAGCAGTGTTTGAGTTTTGACTAGAGATAACAGATGTTTTGGAACGCCCGCTGACCAATGAAAGGAGTGTTTTTTTCTTGTTGCGTGCCTGAGACCCGAGTTTTTCTAGGTCTTTGGTTTTAGCGGAAGACGAAGAGAGAAGATGCCTGAAAGGAGTGGGGCCGAGAGTCGACAAACCCCCGGGGAAATCGATGGAGGACCACCAGAAGGGAAAACATGAGCTGCAAGATGCGCATTAGACTCTTTCATTAAAATGGGCCCTTTTCTTTTTGTTTTACTTTACTAACACTCTAGTCAAATTGAGAATTTAAAGCTAAATAGTTTAATTGCATATGGTGTACTGTCTGTTACTGCATGGTTCTGATTTGTAATAGGGTAACACATCATGCAACATCCACACAAACAAGAGGTTTTGCACCTCAGAATTCACACGTTTGGCGGGATCAGAGACTGTCTTCCCTCGACTAACGCTGCTGGCCGAACCCAAGGCTTACACTCTCCATATCCTTCTTACCCAGGCCTTTCAGGGTCTGATCATTTTCAATGAGATCCCTGCCCATTCTTCTGAACCGCATCGAGTAGAGACAAAAGAGTTTCAGTATTTTCCAGAAAAAAATAAGGATAAATAGAAATGCAGGTGTTGACATCATTTCTATATTGTATTTCTTTATTTTCCTGTAAATGCCTGCAAAAAATGTATCTCAAGCTAGAATGTGGTGACATATACTTTGGTAATAAAGTTATTTTTAATTTTGACCATCTTGACAAGACAAAGTACAATTATCTATCTTTCTGCATTCAACCGTCATCTGGGATGGAAATAATGAAAATGTTTTTGTTGCATCATGAAGTCCCCACCATCAAAACCCTAGGAGAACGACTGAACAAAAATCTGAGTGGAGATAATAGAACAATATAAACTAATAACAGAATGCAGAATAAAGTGTAACAGAGCAGTGCAGATGAGTAATTATGATGAGAGGCATAAGCAAGGATGATAAGGACCCAAGTGCTGGAGTACCTGTGACTAGAATCAAGACACTCTTTCAAGACTGGGTCTTGAACTAGATGCTAGATGAGAACCTAATGAGACTAGGCGCGAATCCAAATTAAACAGAGATCCTAAATGCAACAGCTGAAAACTGAGCCCCGAACCTGTGCTCAGGAGCTCTTTAAGTATCCAAATCTTGACACCAAAACCTAACTCCAATTAGTGGAATGGGCCAGAATCTTTAAAGAGACCACACCAGCTATCCATAATCCAGAGAGTCAGAGCGTCTAAACACCGGAGGCCCGCGTGGTCGGGTGTGTACCATAACCCTGTAGCTGACCCTGACGACCCTGGCTGCTTGAGGTGACATTGACAGTAATCATGCATCAAGAGTTGGGGGCAATTCAGCAGACCTTGGAGTCTCCTCCATAGATTCACTGGAGTCAAAACAAAACCCAAATCAGAGTCCTCATCCAACTCCAGAGACTTCAGCAGACAAGAGACCAAATCTTCATTCGTATCCTCAGACAACAGCGATCAGATGCTATGAATAATATTTGTCCTCCTGAGACTAGGCTCCGAGGATCTACTTTTAGGAGCCTTTCCCTTAGATGGAACCTGTCGTCTGGTTCCCTCGGTGTTGGCTGCAAGGGCTTCAGAACTCTTGGGAAGCTCCTTGGAGAGCTTCTTGGCCTGTTCCTGAACCAAAGCTAAGGAGATACACCGATACCCTCTCTGAGTCCATGTACTGTGAAGAGAGGCCTAAGCAAGAATGGCAAGGACTGAAGTCCTGGAGTATCCAACACTAGAGAAAAGATTTCAAGACTGAGTCGAGAACAGGGTTCTTGACTAGATATGATGAGACAAGATGAGAATTCAAATGAGACAAAAATTCTAAGCACAACCATAGACTGAACCAATGTTAAGCTGACAACTGAGTGCCAAACATGAGTTCAGGTATCCTTCAAATAATCCAGATCTTGGCACCAAAACATGGCCGCCAACTATCTTTAAAGGGACTGCAGCAGCTATCCATGCTCCGGAGAATCAGAGGGTCTAACTGACGGAGGCTGGCGCAGTCAGGTGCGTACCGCAACAGACAATAAGGTGCAAGTCAAGGTGGAAGAGAGGTGACTTGATAGAGGTGTACAAACTGATAAGAGGCATAATACAAGAGAATATTATTGAGTATTACATATTTCAATAATATTTGAGTAATCTTTTATATATAGTGGTTGATTAGGCATTCTTGATTGTTTAAATAATTAATTCGTTATACGTAAAAATACATTAATTGGTGAGGTTTGTGCCTCATTTAAAGTAAAAGACAAAGTGACACCTGTACTTTTGGACTCCCTGCTTTGAGTTAATTTAATAACCTGAAATTACAAAAAATAACATTGGTGACGAGGTTTTTTAAGAATGAACCCAGGACCGCTATCAACCTATTAAAGCAGAGTGAGACATTTGAAATGAAAAAAAAAACAGCTTAGCACAGCCTAGCATGTGGAGAGTCAGTCTTTGGAAGGGAAGATATGATTGAGTTTTAAATGGAAGAATTCAGGGTTCATAAAGAATGAGTACCAGGTGATAATAATCATTAAAAAATTCAGAAATGGCTGGGTAGATCAGAAAGATTGATGAGTTTGATTACACAATGGGTAACTGGCTCATGTATACTGAACTATTTGAACAGTATTTTGAAGCAAATGAAATAGCCAATGAAAAGCGAGTACCAATTTTGCTAAAGTGCATTAGGTTGAAAGGCACAGAATTTGCTTCAAAGTTTTACTGCTCCAACCAAACCATCACGAATGAGCTTTGTTGATATTGGAGCATTTAAAACCAAAACCATTGTTGATTGCAGAAGGCTTTAGGTTTCATATGTGGAATCAAAAAGAGCAGGAGTCCATTTAAGCATACGCAGCTGAATTGAAGAAATTGTCTGATCATTGATAGTTTGGTAACGGGCTTAATGATACACCAAAAGATTATTTAGCCTGTGGAATCCTAAAATGAAAGCATTGAAAAACAGATCCTTAACTGCACAGCTTACATTCAAACAAGCAGTGGAAATGGCAGTTTCAATGGGAACCACAGACAGAGATGCAATTGAGTTGCAGTTAGAAATGACAGTGAGCATGAAAAAATTACATTGTCTAAACAAAAACCAGCTTGGCCGAACAAATTGTGTTACCATTGAAGCAGGGTCTATCATACACCAAACAAATGTATATTTGAAGATGAAACTTGTAGAAAATGCAACAAAGTAGGGCATATACAAAGAACATGTCAGGTAGACAAAAATAAATGGACTGCACAGAGAAAAGAAAAGGCTAAAAAGTCAAATTTCAGTTTCAAAAGGTGCACTAATCTGCACACTGTTGATGAAAAATCTGATAATGCTGAGAGTGATGCAGAATTGTGTAGCCTTGAGATTTATAGTGTAAAAGTTTACAATAGATAAGCAATATGGCTTACACCAGAAGTGAAGGGAAAATTAGTTCAAGTGAAATTGGACACTGGTTTGACTGTTTCAGTCAGTCCTCAAAATGTGTCTGAATGGCTTTCAAAGAAACTGAACTGAAGCCTGCAAATATCCAACTAAGAACTTATACTGGAGAAAAGATCATTCCTGTGGGAATGACAATTTTAGCGGTGAAATGCAACAACCAACAAACCACATTGGGTGTTTATGTGGGAAAAACAGGAAGGCCAGCATTGTGGGGCACGAGTGGCTGAAACAACTACAATTTAACTGGAGATCCATCCACCAGTTGCATGCCATATCCCCTGCAATAGAGTCAACTGAAAACAAATTAATAAAGGTACTGGATGGTGCTACAGCAGCGTTCAATGATGGTATTGGAAAACTCAAACATATTAGGGGTAATATAGTGTGAAATGAAAACACTACACCCAAGTTTTAAAAAGTCCATTCATCTGTGATAAACTAGCCAGTGAGTTAGATCGCATGGAGGCTGAAGGAATTCTTCGCAAAGTTGAGTGGAGCCCATGGGCAACATCAATGGTCCCAGTTGCCAAGAAGAATGGGTCTGTCAGGATCTGTGGTGATTTCAAGGTTACTATCAACCCCATACTGAAATTAGATCAGTACCCTCTGCCCAGGATAGGGGATATCTTTGCAAACCATTCTGGAGGGGAAAACTTCAGCAAAGTGGACTTAGCTGAGGCCTACTTACAGTTGGAGATGGAGGAAGAGTCCAAAGTTCTTCTCAGCATAAACACTCAAAATGGGTTTTATTGATATAATAGGCTTATTTTTGGGGTAGCATCTGCATCTGCACTCTGGCAGAAAGCCATGGACCAGGTGCTGCAAGGCAGCCCAGGCACTCAGTGTTACCTGGATGACATCATTGTTACTTGTAAGGATGACAAGGAACATCTCTGAAACCTCAAGACAGTGTTAAAAAGTTTGGAAGATTATAGGCTCAGAACGCAATGCAACAAGTGTGAATTCTTTAAAACAAGTATCATTTACCGCGATCAAAAGATTTACGCAAGAGGATTACACAAGTGTGCTGACAAAATTCAGACAGTCGGCTGACTACAACAGTTTTGATAACCAAAATGTCTGCGAAAGCTTTTAAAGTTAATCAGGCAATTACAAGGGGTGATTGATAAGTTTGTGGCCTAAGGTAGAAGGAGTCCGTTTTAGAAAACCTAGCACATTTATTTTTCACCCTCCCCAAGTGTTACCACCATGTCCTCATAAACCTCCTTAGGTGATAAGCCCTTGAGACCAAGGTAGCGGATGACTGCACAAAGACTGATGTCCATTTTCTCAGATGGTGCTTACCTGCAATTTTCAATTATCTGAAACAGAAATTCCAGAAAAGTTATTAACTTCAAACTTTCTGCATAATCACTCAAAGAGTTGAGTTGCATGTGCATGTAACGAGAGCCGTATAACTCATCTCATTCTACATTGGGCCACAAACTTATCAATCACCCCTGCTGTGAACTACTTTCTGGAGGTCCAAGACGCCGACTTCTACAAAAAAGGGATCCGTATGCTCCACGACCGCTGGACTAAGTGTGTAAATATAGGAGGGGACTATGTTGAAAAATAAATGTGCTAGGTTTTCTAAAATTTATTCCTTCTACCTTAGACCACAATCACCCCTTGTACTTGCAAACTGGTGCTTGGTTTTAAGCTGGAAGAGAGTTCAAAGAGCTTCAGAAAAGTTATAAACATTGACTTTCGTGTGTATAAAGAACCAGAATCTATGCCGTGTGTAGTAAGGTTTTTGTCTGAACTTCAAGTGGGAGACAAAAAGCTGCTTGTAAAAGTAGATGCAAAGACCAAAGCCCTGCTGGATGGATAGAATGCCAAAAATGGAGATACGAAAACAGAGGGTTCATCAGATGATGCTGTAGACGTGGAAACCAAGAGGAGAGATGAGATCATAAAGGGACCAAAAGAAGGATTAATAATAGAATACTCCAGTGAACTAAATGGAACTTCCCAAGATCAAGATGCAGAAATTAGAAGAAGAAAATGGACGGAAAAAAAATAGCTACCTCTATCAGAAGCACTTCTTGCAGACTCAGAATCAACTCTTACTACCACCATGGAGAAGGCCCCAGAATCTGAGATTGTTCCACAGCCACAAGTCTCACCTGTCAAACAGAGTGATTCCTCCCTTATCAGGAAAGACGTTATCCCATAAGAGTAAGAAATCCCCCACAGTGATTAAATCTTTAGGCCCAAATGGGACAAGTTACAGTGAACATACTATGCTGTGAATGTCTGTATATAGTAAGTAGATAGATAGGTACTTTATTGATCCCAGAGAATTAGGCCATTTGACTCATTGAGCCTGCTCTGCCATTTCATCATGACTGATCCAACTTTCCTCTCAGCCCCAGTCTCCTGAATTCTCCCTGTATCCCTTCATGCCCTGACCAATCAATAGTCTATCAACCTCTGCCTTAAATATATATGAAGACTTGACCTCTACTGCTGCCCATGGCAAAGAATACCACAGATTCACCACCCCGGCTAAAGAAATTCCTCCTTACTCCTGTTCTAAATGGACGCCCCTCTATTCTGAGGCTGTATCATCTGGTCTTAGGCTCTTTCACCATAGGAAATATTCTCTCCACATCCACTCTATCAAGGCCATTCATCATTTGGGAGGTTTCAATGAGGTCAGCCCTCATTCTTCTGAATTCCAGTGAATATAGGCCATTTAACGCTCTTCATATGACAAGCATTTAATCCTGGAATCATTTTCGTGAACCTCCTTTGAACCCTGTCCAGTTTCAGCACATCTTGTTGAAGATAAGGGGCCCAAACCTACTCGCAATATTCCAAGTGAGGCCTCACCAGTCCTTTATAAAGTCTCAACATTACATCCTTGTTTTTATATTCTGGTTTAAATTTTGTATCTTTTATATTTAAAATTATGTATATTTATATTTCAATAATATTTGAGTAATATCATATATATATTGTTGATAACATGTTCTTGTTAGTTCCACTAACTATGGGCTATATGTAAAAATATGACAATTGCTTACATAATCACACTACCACATGATATGTGTGCTTAAAGTAAAAGACGAAGTTACGCCTGTATATCAAACTCCGTATCTTCCTTTGAATTATTTTAATGTTTTGAAGTTACAAAACATAAGACTAGAGACTTTTTCCCTAAGACAGAAATGGCTTTTAAAAGTGGGACATAATTTTAAGATAATTGGAAGAAAGTATAGGGGGAATGTCAGAAGTAAGATTTTTACACAAGTAGAGGCAGATATGTTAGGGACATCTTAGAAACTTTTAGATAGGCACGTGATGACAGGAAACTGGAGGGCTACATTGGAGAGAAGTGTTAGGTTGAGCTTGGAGTAGGGTATACAGTTGGCACAACGTCGATGGGCACAAATCTAACTACGTTAATTTATTCAATATATTATTGACTTAAGGATACAGCACTGATTACAGATCTGCTACCAGCAAAGTACAATTATCAGAAGATAAACAAAAAAAAGAAATCAACTGCGTAAAATCAATCTGAGTCACTTACACAGAGTAATTACCAACTTGATTGGTTGTGGCATCATCCAAGTATCTCTGGAAGCTGGATTGTCATTAACTACATCCAGCTTATGTAGAATTTTGCTATAATAAACGCTGAAAATCCCAATCATTTCGGGAGCAGGTGGGAATATTTGAAATGCAATATTGCACAGTTCTTGTTGTTGTGTAGACATGACACGTAACCCAGCACAGAGAATGAAAAGAGATGAGCAGCTGCAGATTCAGCTGCCACACCTGTCACTCCCGCTGTGTGAAAGGGTACTGAGTAGAATGAGACAGTCAGCAGAATGTGTCATGAACAGAATGTGTCATGAACACCCTTAAACTTCAGCCTTTCCAAGCTGTGGGTGCTGGCTTAAAGCTAACGTACTGTAACAGTAACACATACAAAATGCTGGAGGAACTCAGCAGGTCAGGTGGCATCCAGGCAGAGGGATAAACAGTCAACATTTTAGGCCAAGGCCAGCCCTTACCCTTTCTTATCAGGTCCTGAGGAAGGGTCTGAGCCCAAAATGTTGAACTGTTTATTCCTCTTCCTAAATGTTACCTGAACTGCTGAGCTATGCTAGCCTTTTGTGTGTGTTGCTCTGGATTTCCAGCATCTACAGAATCTTGTTCTCAATGCCCTGGACTTGATGGCCTCATCTTCACCAGGGATGTCTAGTCCCTATACATTTCTATCCCTCATCAAGAAGGCCTTAAAGCTCTCTCCATCTCTCTCCATAAAAGAAACAACTAGTTCCTCTCCCTCACCACACTCCTCCATCTGGCCAAACTAGTCCTTACCCTCAACAATCTCTCCTTTGGCTCCTCCCACTCTCTCCAGGCTCAAGGGGTAGCCATGGGCACCCGCTTGTGCCCCAGCTAAGCCTGCCTCTTCATTGGCCATGTAGAACAATCCATGTTCCAAACCTTTCCCTGTAATGCTCCCTAACTCTTCCAGCACTACATTGACGATTGGACCAGTGCTGCTTCACGCACCCATTCTGAGCTCAACAATTTCATCAACTTTGCCTCCAACTTCCACCCTGACCTTAAATTCACTCTCTCCATTTCTGACACCTCTCTCCCTATTCTTCATCTCCCTGTCTTCACCTCTGGAGACAAACTGTCAAGTTACATCTCTTAAAAACATACTCATTCCCATGACTATCTTGACGATACTCTTCTCACCCTGTGTCCTGTAAAGATCTGTTCCCAGGATGAGGCTTTCTTCTCCAAAACATCAGAGATGTCCTCCTTCTTCAAACAATGGGGTTTCCCTTCCTTCATTTTTGATTCTGCCCTCACCCATATCTCCTCTATTTCCCAGACATCCACTCTCACACTATCTTCCTGCTATCTTAACTGTGATAGAGTTCCTCTTGTCCTTACCTGCCTCCACATCTAACATGTCATACGCCACAACTTCCGCCATCTCCAAAGTGATCCTGTCACTAAGCACATCATTACCTCCCACCCAGTCTCTCTTTCCACAGGAATCACTCCCTCTGTGATTCCCTTGTCTACTCATCCCTCCCCACTAATCTTCCTCCAAGCACTTAACCCTGCACGCCTCCAAAGTGCTACACCAGCCACCCGCCTCTTCCCTCACCTCCATTCAGGGCCCCAAACTGTTCTTCCAGGTGAAGCAACACTTCACCTCCAAAACTACTGGGATTTTCTATTTTATCCGGTGCTCCTGATGTGGCCTCCTTCACACTGGTGAGACCTATCGTAAATTGGGGGAATCACTTTCTCAGGCACCTCTGTTCCAACCTCCCAAAGCAGACCCTTCCGGTTGCCAAACAGTTTAATTCCGATTCCCATTCCCGGTCCGACATGCCAGCCTTGACCTTGCATGCCACGATAAGGCCACCCTCAGGCTGGAGAAGCTACACCTTCACCTCTTCTTCTATACACACTCTGGCTTTCTTCCTCTTCTCATCTGCCTATCACCTCCCACTGGATCCCTTCTTCCTTCCCTTTGTTCAATGGTCCACTCTCCTCTCCTGTCAGGTTCCTTCAGCTCGAGACCTTTACTTTTCACACACACTTGGCTTCACCTACCAAATTCCAGCTATCCCACTTTCCTTCCCCCCACCTTTTTATACCGGTATCTTCCTCCTTCCTTTCCAGTTCCGAAGAAGGGTCTCGGCTCAAAACATCGACTGTGTGTTCATTTCCATAGATGCCACCTGCCCTGATAAGTTTCTCCATCATTTTGTGTATGTTGCTTTGGATTTCCAGCACCTGCAGATTTTCTTATGTTTATGAACTGCAGTAGTTACTTGGGGAAATACTCAAATTCCACTATTCTCATTTGATTCCTTGTCTGACATGAATATCATTCCCCACTCCAATCATGTTCCCAGTCAGGAAGGTTGGAAATTAGGTCATGGGCCAAGACTTGATCTCATTCTCAATCCTTCTGGCTCCATGTGGAGAAGCCTATAGCTCACTAGGGCGAATTATGTTGGGTAAGGAATATTCTGAGCCCACATCAACAGTTGTAACAGAGAAAAGAACATAGCTCTTGGGCTATTTCGACTTGGAGTGTGCACCTTGCCAGTTGTCCAGGGAAATCAGGGAAGGGAGGTGCCGCGTGCACAACTGCCGTTTCCTACCGGGCTCTCTGCATGTGCACCATGTTCAGTGACAAGCTCCCAGAGAGAATTCAGTCAACTTCTGCAGTTGTGAGAGAAAGCTTCACAGGAGGTTCAGGAAGTTTCAGGACATTTTCTGGATGTAGTGATAACAGGAAGGCTTATAATGTACACAGACTATAATGCCTGTAACATCATGAGAAAGAGGCAAGCACTGTGCCCTATGGAGACACCGAGGTAATGTAAATTGTCAGCACAATAGCAACTTTGGAACATAACATAAAATCCTGAAGCCTTATCAAAGCTTGTTAGGCTCTCACTGCCACCATAATGTATTGTATATAAATGTGATTTTCACTTTCTTAAAGTCATTAGACTTTCTAATATTATTTGAGAGTTTTATTGTGGGGGGGATTTATTGGGTATACTTCCTGTCTCTTTCCTCCACATGCCAACTCAGTAGGTGACAGTACTGCACCTTATGTTGTTCTGCCAACTGCCTTTGAGCTTTACAAGAAGAAGAGGTTCAGTTATTGTTGGGACTTAACATCACAATGGGCAAGGAATGTGATGTAAGGGATTGTTGCCAGACTCGGTGATTTGAGTATATCTGAAACAGCGGATCTCCTAAGATTTTCACGCCTAACAGTTTTTAGAGTTTACAGTGAATGGAGTGAGAAACAAAAAAAAATCCAATGAGCAGCAGTTGTGTGGTCAAAAACACCTTGTCGTTGAGAAAGATCAGAGGAGAATGGCCAGACTTGCTCAAGCTGACAAGAAGGTGACAGTAACTCAAATAACCACTCATTACAACAGTGGTGTGCAGAAGAGCATCCCTGAACATATAACATGTTGAAACCTGATGTGGCTAGGCAACAGCAGCAGAAGACCATGAACGTATGCTCAGTGGCCACGTTATTATGTATGTTCTAGGAGCCCGGATCTGGAGACAGGCAGGAAAGGACAGTAACTAACTGAACAAGGATTTGAGAAGATAGATGCAGTTTACTGCCTCATAAAGGACTATCAACCCATCCACACTTGGCAACTCCCATAACAGCCAGGACAAGACTTTAGTTCTGTTATCACACCCATCGTTCCCCGATCCTCCCACCTTGTCTCCATCTCTTGCTGCCTGATCTGCCTCTCACTGATCCTAGCTCACTGAGCAAAAACCCTCACAGATTTCTATAGAAATAATGATTAGCTTTATTCATCACATGTACATTGAAGCATGCAGTGAAATGTGTCATTTGCGTCAAATCAATTTAGTAAGGATCGTGCTGGGCAGCCCACAAGTGACGCTGGGCTTCGGGCACCAACCTAGCATGTCCTCAGCTCACTAACCCCAGCAATATGTCTTTGGAATTGGGGAGGAAGCTGGAGCACCTGAAGGAAACACACATGGTCTCCGGGAGATTATACAAACTCCTTACAGGCAGCAGAGGTAATGAAGCCTCTGTCTTACCGCTGTAGTAGTGTTATGCTAACCACTGTGGCAGTGTAGGGGCGGTCCTCTGGGCGGATGGGGAGCTGGTGATAAGCGGATTTCAGGTCTATGGTCGAGTACACCTTGTACTGAGCTACCTGATTGACCATATCCGTGATGCGGGGTAGGGGGTACGCGTCAAGCTGCGTAAACCTATTGATGGTCTGGCTATGTCCACGAACATCCTATTTTTCTGCCCGGTCTGAACAATGACCACCTGGACCCTCCAAGGACTTGTGCTTGGCTCAATGATCCCCTCCCTGAGCAGCCGCTGCACCTCCAACTTAATGAAGGCCCTGTCCCCCGCGCTGTACCTCCTGCTTTTAGTTGCCACAGGTTTAAAGTTGGGGATCAGGTTGCCGAACAATGGTGGGGGAGGGATCTTGAGGGTGGAGAGGCTGCAAGTGGTGTCGGTAGCGCAGCTGTCGGCATGGTGCTGGGTGGGATGTGCGGGTCGGTGTGTATGTGTGTGGTCAGTAGCGGGGTATATGATGAAGTCCCACAAAACTGAGGATTTCTGACAGTGATTGGTGGGTGGGGCCTGTCATACTCCATTGTCACACTTTACAGGTGGCTCTGGAAGTCAAGCCCCAATAGCACAGGGGCACACAGTTGAGGCATGACCAGTAATGCAAAGTTCCAATATTCTGTGCCCTGCACCACCAATGTCACTACACAACCCCCCCGGATTTCTGTGGAATCCGACCCAGAAGCCATGGTGACCCTCTGACTTACCGGCCGTGTCACGAGTCCACAGCGTTGCACCATGTCCGGGTGAATAAAGCTCTGAGTGCTGCCCGTGTCAAACAGGCAGCTAGTCCTGTGCCCCTCCACCAGGATGTCCATCATTGACCTTGCGAGCTGGTGTGGAGCATTTTAGTCGAGGGTCACGGAGGCCAGAGTTGAATCGCCGACTTGGTGCCCAGTAAGCACCCGTGGGTCAGAGGCAGGGTGAGGTGGCGTTGACAAAGATGGCCGCCCCCATGCCTTGCACGCAGTGGGCAGGCAAGATGGCAGTGACCAAGATGGCAACCCCCATGCCTCGCATGCGGCGCTGCTCAACCCCACTCGTGGTTTGGACTTACAGGCCTTGGCGAAGTGGCCCTTCTTTCCACAGCTGGAGCAGGTAACTTTTTGGGCCAGGCAGCATTCTTGGGGGTGCTTTCCGAGTCCACAGAAGTAACACTGCGCGGACTTGCGACTGGCAGGAGCCGTGGTTGTTTGCAGGGACTTCACGGACTCGTGAGAGGCAGCAGCCATGGTTGCTTCGCCGGCGGGTTGCGGAGACTTCACGGACTCGTGACTGGCAGCAGCTGAGGTTGATTCGCCGGCGGGTTGCGGGGTCCATGGGGCCGGCGGGAGATCGCGTGCCATGGACAGTGTCAGCATTGTGCAGAGTGGCCTCCAGCGTGTCGGCCAGCTCGATCACCGAATGTAAGGTAAGATCAGCGTGTTCCAGCAGCCGCTAGCGCACGTACATTGACCTGATCTCCATAATGAAGGTGTCTCTTACTAGCAGCTCAGCATGCTGTTCTGCCGTCAGTCCCCTGCAGTCGCAAGCCCGAATGAGTGTCTGTAGGGCCCGGACAAACTCAGCGCTCGACTCTCCAGCCCGCTCCCGCCACATCGCTAAGCGATGTCTTGCGTAGACGGTGTTCACCGGCTGCCGGTATTGTCTTTTGAGGGCATCCATCACACCCTGGTAGTCCATTTGGTCTCTGATCATGGAGTAGACCCTTGCACTGACTCTGGAGAGGAGAACCCTGCGCTTTGTAGCAGGGTCGGTCACATGAATCTCCTCCAGGTACGATTCGAAGCATGCTAGCCAGAGTTCGAAAGCGTCGCCGGCTTCCTGGGATTGTGGGTCGAGATCCAATCTGTCTGGTCTTCAAATGCTCCCCATGTTTTAAAATTGCTGCTAATAAAATTGATGCACCATCAATAATTCTCAGAGACGGGAGGTGAACGATAGGCTTTTATTAGCAGCAGAACAGAGCACGTCATCTCGGAGACTGAGGGGGGAGCAGTGCTTCCAATCGCCTTTATACCGGGGTCTGTGGGAGGAGCCACAGGAGCAGTCAGCAGAGGGGCATGTCCAGACAGGTATACATAGTTTACCACAGCTACCGTGCCAGCCCACTGATGAAGGATGGAGAACTGTCCGACTGGGCGCATCACCACCTGGTATGGAAGTTCCAATGCACAGTATCGAAAGAGGCTGCCCAGGGTTGTGGACTCAGCCAGCTCGATCATGGGCACAAGCCTCCCCACCATCATTTTTAAAAGAAGGCAGCATCCATCATTAAGGACCTTAACCGCCTGGGACATGCCCTCTTCTCAGTACTACTATCAGAGAGAAGGTACAAGAGCCTGAACGTCCACATTCTTCCCCTCCACTATCAGATTTCTGAATGGTCAGTAAACTCACTGCTCCTCTTTTGGACCATTTCTTGATATATTTATTTATTGTAAATGGCAGTAATTTTTATGACCTCACTATACCGTTGCCACGAAACAACAAGTTTCGCCACCCAGGTCAGTGATAGTAAACCTGACCCTGATTCTGGTTCTCATCTCACTCACCAGTTTCAGGCATTGCATCATCACCCCCATTTCACCCCGTGGGCTCTGACCAGCTGACTGAGTGCAGGCTCTGCTGGGGGCCTTCCAGTTAGTCCAGTTCTCTCTCTGCCCCTGCAGGGCGTTGCCCCAGATCCTGTACTAAACCCGTCAGCCACATCTCCTAATGAGAGGCTGCCGCACTGGAATTAGCTGTCAATATTATCGAGGGAGTAAGCCTGCATGACTTCAGGCACTTTTCTACAACTGTGTGACCATGTAAAGGAAGGTCAGCATCGTCTGTCTGCATTCCCTTGACCGGTCACAGCTCTCTGTGTGTCTGCTGTCTCACCTTAAGAAATTGCCCACTTAAGCAGTGGCTCTCCTCCTTTCCCTTTTTCCATGGTCCTATCGGGTTCCTACTTCTTCAGCCCTTTACCTCTTCCAATTATCCCTTCCCAGCTTTTGACCTCATCCCCCTTTCCCATCCACCAACCTTTCCCCTTACCTGGCTTCAACTATCACCTGCCAGCTTATCTTCCCCCAACTTTCTTCCATCTGCCTTTCCAGTCCTGATGAATGGTCTTGGCCCAAAGCTTGACTGTTTATTCTTCTCCATCAATGCGACCTGACCTGCTGAGTTCCTTCAACACTTTTTGTGCATATTCTGGATTTCCAGCACCTGTACTATCTCTTGTGTCCCTGTGTCTTCAAAATGTCTACCCCTGCTGGGATCGTCTATTGCGTCAGATACTCCCAATGCAGCCTCCTCTACATTGGTGAGACCCGTTGTAAATTGGTGAACTGCTTCATCGAGCACCTTAGTTCCATCTGCTAAAAGCGGAACTTCCTGGGGGCCAAGCACTAAAATTCTGATTCTCATTCCCATTCCGACATGTCAGTCCATGGCCTCCTCTTGTGCCACGATGAGGCCATCCTCAGAGTGGAGGAGCAACACCTTGTATTCAATTTGGATGGCCTCCAACCCGATGGCATGTATATCATTTTCCCCTTCCGGTAAAATAAAACTTCCCTCATCCTTCCCCTTTCCTCTACTCCTCAAGATGGCTTCTTACCTCTTTCTCAGCTGCCTATCACCTCTACCTGGGTCACCTCATCCTCCCTTTTGTCCTATGGGCTACTGTTCTGTCCTATCAGATTCCTTCCTCGCCAGCCCTTTACTTCTCCTATCCACTTGGCTTCACCTAGCACCTTCTTGCTTGTCGTCCTTTCCTCTCCCCCACCTTTTTATTCTGCTGACATTCCCCTTCCTTTCTAGTCTTGAAGAAGGGACTCAGCATGAAACATTGGCTATTTATTCATTCCCATAGATGCTACCTGACCTGGTGAGTTCCTCCAGCATTTTGCGTGTTTCTGCCTCTATATAGATTTTTATCTTGCTATACATCTATACATCTATACATCTTAGACTCCTCGCTGTGGAAGTGGTTTCAATCTAATCTATTCAGCTCATGCCTTTCCAGATTGTAAAACTACAGTAATGTCTAATAACTGTACATTGAAGTAACATGTACACTCCTTCCCCCAACTCTGCATTGAAAACTGTAAACACTCCGTTCTCCCCACAGTTGCAAGGAAGATTTTCTGACCCAAAGTCTTGACTGATTCTCTTTCAGCAGATACTGCCTGACTCTGGCTGAATTGTTCCAGCATATTATGTTTAGGTTTGAAGTTCTGCAGTTTGATTTGTTGGCCATCTAATTTCATATTGTCAGATCCCATCTGAGAATTCAGCTCCGTTTTGGACAATTTGCACCATTGTAAACAAGTTCCAGGAAGTTTGCAGACAAGACTGATACTGACACTTAGCACATCAAACATGGTCAGAGATATAGGTACTCAGAGAGTCAGCTCATGCAACACTAATCTTGGGCATCTGGCTCTCTGTCTCTAGAAGCTTTTAGACACTCTGTGACAATTAGTTTGTCCCAACAAATGTGTTTGAACATTCAGAGGTGTCTCCCACTGTAGATATGTAATTCAAAGGAAGCATTGTCAACCCAAAATATTGAGGAAAGCAATGTCATTGTAACTATTGAAATTTTATTGTATCACCTACTCACAAACAAGAGGAAATCTGTGTATGTTGGAAATCCAGAGCAACACCCACAAAATGCTGGAGGAACTCAGCAGGCCAGGCAGCATCTATGGAAAGGAGTACAGCCGACATTTTGGACTGAAATCGTTCAGCTGGGCTGGAGAAAAAAAGATGATAGGTCCTCATCTTTTGTTCTCTAATGCTGCTGAATAGTCTTGGCCCAAAACATTGACCGTACTCTTTTCCATAGTATCACCTTCGATCTTAAGGGTACAAAACTGTGATGTATTGTTGAGATTGTGAGACTCTACCAAAAGTGTCTCCAGAAGAATGCCTGCTTGTCATGATGAATAAGGACTTGTATATCAACAGCTTCAGCAAAGTTGTGACTTTGATCACAGTCACAACAGGGACCAAGTGTAGCATATCTATCTTTGCTGATGCCACTAAACTGACTGGAAAAGCAAATCACACCAAGAATGCTGAAAGTCCGCAGAGATGTATAGAGAAGTTAAGTGAGTGGGCAAGGGTCTGGCAGATAGAGCACAACAATGGTAAATATGAGGTCATCCACTTTGAAAGGAAAAATAGGTCAGTTTTTTTTATTTAAATGGTGAAAGACAGAGTGATTTCAGAAGAACAAGGTGCCAATGAACAGAGCAACCAAGGACGGTTCACAAAATCTCTCTCTCTTCTCTCTCTCCCCCTCCCTCCCTCTCCCTCCCTCTGTTCTCTCTCTCCTCTCTCTCCTCCCTCTCTCTCCTCCACCTCTCTCTCTCTCTCCTCCCTCTCTCTCTCCTCCCCCCTCTCTCTCTCCTCCCCCTCTCTCTCTCCCCCTCTTTCTCTCCTACCCCCCCTCTCTCCTCCCCTCTCTCTCCTACCTCTCTCTCTCCTCTCTCTCTCTCTCCTCCCTCTTCTCCCCCTCCCCCATGGAAGGTGCCTGCATATGAATGGTCTCTCTCTCTCTCTCTCTCTCTCTCTCTCTCTCTCTCTCTCTCTCTCTCTCTCTCTCTCTCTCTCTCTCTCTCTCTCTCTCTCTCTCTCTCTCTCTCTCTCTCTCTCTCTCTCTCTCTCTCTCTCTCTCTCTCTCTCTCTCTCTCTCTCTCTCTCTCTCTCTCTCCCTCTCTCTCTCTCTCTCTCTCCCTCTCGCCTGAAGCTGCCGGAGGTCCTGGATCTTAGGCAAGTTTAATCAGCTTGCTTTGAGGATTGGGCTTGGTAGGTCACGTCATGAAGTGCTTCTGATTTCTGGTCACTCCTTTATTTGTTGCTGTTTTGTACAGTTTTGATCAGGGCAGACTGGCTCTACTGCTCGCAGATAAGGGAGACACAGGGTTGGGTGGGGCTGAACTGAGCTGGACTGAATATGTCTGGACTCTTTCAATGACTTTGAGGTTTGGTGTTTTATATGCCGTGTCTTACACTTGTTTTTTTCTTTTGCCGTTTGCACGATTTGATTTTTTCATTTCACTTCGTGTGTTTAGTGTTTTTCTTTGAACGGGTTCCATCATTTTCTTTGTTTCCTGGCTGTCTGTGGGTTGGAGAATCTCAGTTGTGCACTGCATCCATGCTTCGTAATAAATGTACTTTGAATCTTTGGATTTTGTAGTTCTTGTGCATCAGTCACAAAGGTTGGTTTGTAGTTACAACGGTTTATCAAGAAGGCAAGTGTAATGTTGTCAGAGGGATTGATTTAAGAGCAGGGAGGCTATACTACACTGGCAATGGTGGGGCTGCACCTGGAAAGAGTACAATTCTGGTCTCCTTACTTGAAGAAAGATATACCGGTTCTGCGGCCACGCAGAGGAGGTTCACCAGGTTGATTCCATGAATATGGGTGGGGTTAGTGTATGAGGTAAGAGTGTGTCACCAGGGACTAAGCATACTGGAATTCAAAAGAACAAGATGGGATTTTATGGAAAGATACAGTTTAAAATTATGAAAGGAAAAAGTAAAATAGAGGCAGGGTAGTTGTTTCCACTGGTGGGTAAGAATAGAACTAGGGGATATGGCTTCAAGATTTGGAGAAAAGATTTAGGATGGAAATGACGATGAAATGCTTTTCCCAGGGAGTAGCAAATCTGTGAAATCCTCTGCTCAAAAAAAGCAGTAGAAGATACCTTATTAAATATATTTAAGGTACAGTCCAAGGTCAGATCAGCTATGATATTATTGACTGTTAGAGCAGGCTCAACGAGCCAGATAACACATTCATGCTCCCATTTCTTAGGTTCTTAAGTTCACACATCAAAAGAGGCATCAGATATCATCAACTAAGTGATTTTATGACAAGAATCAAGTATAGTCACAGACCAGATGGTTTATTCTGTGATTTACCTATTTAGCGTTTCAGATATGGACGTAGTCATATTTGCCCAGTGTTTGTGTACGCAGAGAGGCAGCCCTCAAGGCAATAATTTTGGGTGTACAAGGTTTATTCCCCTCAGAAGCTTTAAGATCATACATATAAATTATTTGTCTCAGAAAGGTCTTTGAATATTCAGCAGTGTCTGGACATTTGAGATGTACTCGCACTGTAAATGTCATTCAATAAAACCATTTGTCTGCACCCAAAATAACGATGCAAAATAAGTCATTGCAAATGCTGAAAGTCTACACAAACACATACTATTATCTTTGTTAAGAGATTTAAAGGTAATAATTCAGAGATTTTCTCTTGTTTTTCTAACTATGTGTTCTTTCCAGAAGGCCTATGTCAGAATCAGAATCTAAATTAGAACCATGTTTACTATCATTGACATATCTCATGAAATTTACTATTTTGTGTTAACAGTTGACAGTTGTGGTTGGACTTGAATATTATCATCTCTTATGCAGACAGGTGATTCTGTGGGTCAGACAGGTGATTCCATGGATGCAGGAAAAAAATGCAGATGGTAGTTTACCTTCCAAGTGCCAGGGTCTGGGATGTTTCTGATCACGTCCACAATATCTTGAAGTGGGAAGGAGAACAGCCAGACATCGGGGTTGTCTACGGAGCCTCTGTACACATTGGTACCGACTATGTAGGCAGAAAATGGGAGGAGGTTCTGAAAACTGACTACAGGGAGTTAGGAAGGAAGTTGAGAAGCAGGACCACATAGGTAGTCATCTCGGGAATACTGTCTGTGCCATACGACGGTGAGTATAGGAATAGAATGAGGTGGAGGATAAATGTGTGGCAGAGGGATTGGAGCAGGGACCAGGAATTCAGATTTCTGGATCATTGGGACCTCTTTTGGGGCTGTTGTGACCTGTACAAGAAGGACGGGTTGCACTTGAATCCCAAGGGGACCAATATCCTGGCAGGGAGGTTTGCAAGGGCTATTGGGGAGAGTTTAAACTAGAATTGCTGGGGGATGGGAACCAAACTGAAGTGATGGAGGAAGGTGTGGTTGTCTCACAAATAGAGAAAGCTTGTAGGCAGTGCGAGAGGGAGGATAGGCAGGTGATAGAGAAGGGACGCCCTCAGACCGATGGTTTGAGATCTATTTTAATGCAAGGAGTATTTAGAACAAAGCAGATGAACTTAGAGCATGGATCAGCACTTGGACCTATGATGTTGTGGCCATTACAGAGACTTGGATTGCTCAGGGGCAGGAATGGTTACTTCAAGTGTCAGGCTTTAGATGTTTCAGAAAGGACAAGGAAGGAGGCAACAGAGATGGGGGTGAGGCACTGTTGATCAGAGATAGAGTCACAGCTGCAGAAAAGGAGGAGGTCATGGAGGGATTGTATAGGGAGTCTCTGTGGGTGGAAGTTAGAAACAGGAAGGGGTCAATAAATCTACTGGGTGTTTTTTACAGACCTCCCATTAGTAGCAGGGACATTGAGGAGCAGATAGGGAGACAGATTCAGGAAAGGAGAAATAATAACAGGGCTGTTGTGGTGGGAGATTTTAATTTCCCGAATATTGATTGGTATCTCCCTAGAGTGAGGGGCTTAGATGGGGTGGAGTTTGTTAAGAGTCTTCAGGAAGGTTTCTAAACACAATATTTAGATAACCCTACAAGAGGAGAGGCAGTACTGGATCTGGTATTGGGAAACGAACCTGGTCTGGCGTCAGATCTCTCAGCTGGAGAGCATTTTGGAGATAGTGATCACAATTCTATCTCCTTTACCATACCATTGAAGATGGATAGAAACGGACAAGTTAGGGAAACTTTTAATTGGAGTAAGGGGAAATATGAGGTTATCAGGCAGGGAACTGGAAGTATAAATTGGAAACAGATGATCTGAGGGCAATGTATGGAAGAAATGTGGCAAATGTTCAGGGGATATTTGCGTGGTTTTCTGCACAGGTACATTCCAATGAGACATGGAAAGGACGGTAGGGTGCAAGATCCATGGTGTACAAATGCTATTGTAAATCTAGTCAAGAAGAAAAGAAGAGCTTACAAAAGGTTAAAAAGAACTGGGCAATGATAGAGATCTAGAAGATTATAAGGCTGACAGGAAGGAGCTTAAGAATTAAATTAAGAGAGCCAGAAAAGGCCAAGAGGCCTTGGCGGACAGGATGAAGGGAAACCTCAAGGCATTCTACAAGTATGTGAAGAGCAAGAGGATAAGGTGTGAGAGAAAAGGACCAATCAAGTGTGACAGTGGAAAAGTCTGTTTGGAAGTGGAAGAGATTGCAGAGGTACTTAATGAATACTTCGCTTCAGTTTTCACTACTGAAAAGGATCTTGGCGATTGTAGGGATGACTTATAGCAGACTGAAAAGCTTGAGCACGTAGATATGAAGAAAGAAGATGCACTGGAGCTTTTGGAAAGCATCAAGTTGGATAAGTCACCAGGACCAGTTGAGATGTACCCCAAGCTACTGTGGGAAGTGAGGGAGGAGATTGCTGAACCTCTGGTGATGATCTTTGTATCATCAATGACAACCGGAGAGGTTCCGGAGGATTGGAGGGTTGTAGATGCTATTTCCTTATTCAAGAAAGGGAGTCGAGATAGCTCAGGAAATTATAGACCAGTGTGTCTTACTACAGTGGTTGGTAAGTTGAAGGAGAAGATCCTGAGAGGCAGGATTTATGAACATTTGGAGAGGCATAATATGATTAGGAATAGTCAGCATGGCTTTGTCAAAGGCAGGTCGTGCCTTCTGAGCCTGATTGAATTTGTTGAGGATGTGACTAAACACATTGATGAAGGAAGAGCAGTAGATGTAGCGTATCTGGATTTCAGCAAGGCATTTGATAAGGTACCCCATGCAAGGCTTATTGAGAAAGTAAGCAGGCATGGGATCCAAGGATACATTGCTTTGTGGATCCAGAACTGGCTTTCCCAGAGAATACAAAGAGTGGTTGTAAACGGGTCATATTCTGCATGGAGTTTGGTGATCAAGTGGTGTGCCTCAGGGATCTGTTCTGTGACCCCTACTCTTCATGATTTTTATAAGTGACCTGGATGAGGAAGTGAAGGGAATTCTTAGTATATTTGCTGATGACACAAAGGTTGCAGGTGTTATGGATAGTGTGAAGGGCTGTCAAAGGTTACAGCGGGGCAGTGATAGGGTGCAAAACTGGGCTGAGAAGTGGCAGATGGAGTTTAACCCAGATAAGTGTGAGGTGGGTCATTTTGGTAGGTCAAATAAGATGGCAAAATATAGCATTAATGGTAAGACTCTTGGCAGTGTGGAGGATCAGAGGGATCTTGAGGTCCAGGTTCGTAGGACACTCAAAGCTGCTGCGCAGGTTGAATCTGTGGTTAAGAAGGCATACGGTGCACTGGCCTTCATCAATTGTGGGATTGAGTTTAGGAGCCGAGAGGTAATGTTGCAGCTATATAGGACCCTGGTCAGATCCCACTTAGAGTACTGTGCTCAATTCTGGTCACCTCACTACAGGAAGGATGTGGAAACCATAGAAAGAGTGCAGAGGAGACATATAAGGATATTGCCTGGATTAGGGAGCATGCCTTATAGGTTGAGTGAACTTGGCTTTTTCTCCTTGGAGCAACGGAGGATGAGAGATAACCTGATAGAGGTGTATAAAATAATGAGAGGCACTGATTATGTAGATAGTCAGAGGTTCTTACCCAGGCTGAAATGGCTAGCATTAGAGAGCATAGTTTTAAGGTGCTTGGAAGTAGGTACAGTGGAGATGTCAGGGATAAGTTTTTAACGCAGAGATTGGTGACTGCATCGAATGAGCTGATGGCAATGGTAGTGAAGGCAGATACGACAGGGTCTTTTAAGAGACTCCTGGATAGGTACATGCAGCTTAGTAAAATAGAGGGCTATAGGTAACCCTTGGTAATTTCTAAGTTAAGGAAATGTTTGGCACAGCTTTGTGGGCCGAAGGGCCTGTATTGTGCTGTAGGTTTTCTATGTTTCTAGGTTAAATCAAGCAACATAGGCAACAGCAGGGCTTCACTTCCAGATGAACTCAATGTCTTCAATGCTTGCTTTGAGCCTCAAAGCAACGGAGGAACTATCACGATCTCCCAGCCTCCGATATTCATGTGATTTCAGTCTTTGAGTCTGACGTGTGAACAGCCTTCAGGAGAGTAAACCCATGAAAAGCACCCAGGCCAGATGGAGTACCTAGCCAAATTGTAAAGGCCTGTGCTGATCAACTGGATGGAGTGTTCACTGAGATCTTTAACCTCTCAATTCAGCAGTCTAAGATACCCAATTGCTTCAAGCAGGCTTCAATTATACAGGTGCCCAAAAAGAGCATGGTGACCTATCTCAATGACTATCACCTAGCAGGATTTACGACCGCTGTGATGAAGTGTTTTGAGAGGTTAATGAAGAAACATCTCAACTCCTGCCTGAGAAGTGACTTCGATCCACTCCTATTTGCCTATCAGAGCAACGTCCAAAGCAGATGCCATCTCCATGTCTCTTCACTCAAACCTAGAACATCTGTATAGCAATGATATATATATCAGGATGCTTTTTATTGACTACAGCTCATCATTCAATACCATCATCTCCTCAAAACTAATTACTAAGCTCCAAGACCTTGGCCTCAATATCTGCTTGTGCGATTGGATCATTGTTTTCCTCATTGGCAGACCCCAGTCAGTTCAGGCTGGCAACATCTCCTCCCCAATCTCCATCAGCACGAGTGAACCACAAGGCTGTGTGGTTAGTCCCCTGCTCTTCTCACTTTACACTAAACACAGCTCCAAGTCCGTATTCAAATTTGCTAATGACACAACTGTCATAGGCCAAATCAAGGGTGGTGATGAATCAGTATGTACAAGGGAGATTGAAAATCTGGCTGAGTGGTATTGTAACAACAACCTCATACTCAGTGTCAACAAGATCAAAGAGCTAAATATTGACTTCTGGAGAAGGAAATTGGAGGTCCACGAGCCAGTCCTCATCAATGGTTGAGAGGGTCAGCAACTTTAAATTCCTCAGTGTGCTGGGCCCAGCACACAAATGCGATTGTGAAGAAAGCATGGCAGTGGCTCTTCATCTAATGTTTTCGATATTTATTGCATATTTATATATTATTATTACTTATTTATTTTTGTGTTTGTGCAGTTTTCTGTTTATTGGTTGAACGCTCAAGCTGGGCAGTCTTTCATTGATTTTGTTATGGTTACTATTCTACAGATTTATTGAGTAGCCTGCAAGAAAATGAATCTCAGGGTTGTACATGAAGTGCTATACATGTAATTTAATAATACATTTTCTTTGAACTTTGAACTTTGAGCCATACAGTGCAATACATTAAAAATACAATACATTACAATAATATATATACTTTACTGAAATAATTAAATTAATATATCTTATTGTGATAATTAAATTAAGTAAGTACAAAAAGAGAGCAGAAATGGTGAGGTAGTATTCATGGGTTCATTGTCTATTCGGAAATTTGATGACAGAGGGGGAGAAGCTATCCCAAAATGTGTTGTGCTAAATACAGATATTTTAGAAACATAGAAACATAGAAAATAGGTGCGGGAGTAGGCCATTCGGCCCTTCAAGCCTGCACCACCATTCAGTATGATCATGGCTGATCATCCAACTGAGAACCCTTTACCTGCTTTCTCTCCATACCCCCCAAACACTTTAGCCACAAGGGCCATATCTAACTTCCTCTTAAATATAGCCAATGAACCGGCCTCAACTGTTTCCTGTGGCAGAGAATTCCACAGATTCACCACTCTCTGTGTGAAGAAGTTTTTCCTCATCTCGGTCCATCTCATCTCATCTCATCCCCTTTATCCTTAAACTGTGACCCCTCGTTCCGGACTTCCCCAACATCAGAAACAATCTTCCTGCATCTAGCCTGTCCAATCCCTTTAGGATTTTATACGTTTCAATAAGACCCCCCCCCCCCCAATCTTCTAAATTCCAGCAAGTATAAGCCTAGTCAATCCAATCTTTCTTCATATGAAAGTCCTGCCATCCCAGGAATCAATCTGGTGAACCTTCTTTGTACTCCCTCTATGGCAAGAATGTCTTTCCTCAGATTAGGGGACCAAAACTGCACACAATACTCTAGGTGTGGTCTCACCAAGGCCTTGTACAACTGCAGTAGAACCTCCCTGCTCCTGTACTCAAATCCTTTTGCTATGAATGCCAACATACCATTTGCCTTTTTCACCGCCTGCTGTACCTGCATGCCCACCTTCAATGACTGGTGTACAGTGACACCCAGGTCTCGTTGCACCTCCCCTTTTCCTAATCGGCCTCTGTTCTCTTGTTCTTGTAACCAAAGTGGATAACCTCACATTTATCCACATTAAATTGCATCTGCCATGAATTTGCCCACTCACCTAACCTATCCAAGTCACCCTGCATCTTCTTGGCATCCTCCTCACAGCTAACACTTCCGCCTAGCTTTGTGTCATCTGCAAACTTAGAGATGCTGCATTTAATTCCCTCATCTAAATCATTAATATATATTGTAAACAACTGGGGTCCCAGCACTGAGCCTTGCGGTACCCCACTAGTCACTGCCTGCCATTCTGAAAAGGTCCCGTTTACTCCCACTCTTTGCTTCCTGTCTGCCAACCAATTCTCTATCCACATCAATACCATACCCCCAATACTGTGTGCTTTAAGTTTGTACACTAATCTCCTGTGTGGGACCTTGTCAAAAGCCTTTTGAAAATCTAAATATACCACATCCACTGGCTCTCCCCTATCCACTCTACTAGTTACATCTTCAAAAAATTCTATAAGATTCGTCAGACATGATTTTCCTTTCACAAATCCATGCTGACTTTGTCCGATGATTTCACCTCTTTCCATATCTTATCACATCTTTGATAACCGACTCTAATATTTTCCCCACCACCGATGTCAGACTAACCGGTCTGTAATTCCCCGGTTTTTCTCTCCATCCTTATTTAAAAAGTGGGGTTACATAAGCCACCCTCCAATCCTCAGGAACTAATCCAGAATCTAAGGAGTTTTGAAAAATTATCACTAATGCATCCACTATTTCTTGGGCTACTTCCTTAAGCTCTCTGAGATGCAAACCATCTGGCCCTGGGGATTTATCTGTCTTTAATCCCTTCAATTTACCTAACACCACTTTCCTACTAACATGTTTTTCCCTCAGCTTCTCCATCTCACTAGACCCTCGGTCCCTTACTATTTCCAGAAGATTATTTATGTCCTTCTTAGTGAAGACAGAAGCAAGGTAGTTATTCAATTGGTCTGCCATGTCTTTGTTCCCTATGATCAATTCACCTGTTTCTGTTTCTTTTCACATATCTATAAAAGCTTTTACAGTCAGTTTTTATGTTCCCTGCCAGCTTTCTCTCATAATCTTTTTTCCCTTTCCTAATTAAGCCCTTTGTCCTCCTCTGCTGGTCTCTGAATTTCTCCCAGTCCTCAGGTGTGCCACTTTTTTTTGCTAATTTATATGTTTCTTCTTTGGACTTGATACTATCCCTAATTTCCCTTGTCAGCCATGGGTGCACTACCTTCCCTGGTTTATTCTTTTGCCACACTGGGATGAACAATTGTTGTAGTTCATCCATGTGATCTTTAAATGGTTGCCATTGCATGTCCACCATCAACCCTTGAAGTATTTTACATCAATTGCTTCAGGCTCT
The DNA here is from genome assembly GCF_030144855.1 of Hypanus sabinus. Lineage (NCBI taxonomy): Eukaryota > Metazoa > Chordata > Chondrichthyes > Myliobatiformes > Dasyatidae > Hypanus > Hypanus sabinus. The sequence continues at coordinate 56,584,035 of NC_082718.1, forward strand.
GTATGGCTCATTCAGTCACAAGATAGGGGTCCATGTTGGTGCTTGTCCTACCTGTTTGTGCTACATTGCCTTTAATAATGCAGCTATCTTAAAATTAGTGCTAAATCCCACAGGGATGAAAGAAGAATCTATATTATGGCTCAAATCCATAGCATCATTATGTTCATGTAAAAGATTTAAGACAAAATTGTCTGGTTGGGAATGCTTCCTCCATTATTCCAAATATTTCTGTTTATTAGGCATCTCTTGAAACTGAGAATAGAGAATATTGCTGGCTGTAAAGCACATTACCATATGAGGCAGCAGAGTAATATATTCAGAGTAGTTAGCACAACCCTTAACAGTTCCAGTAGTCTGGGTTCAATAAGGAACTTCTCCGGGTGCTCTGATTTCCTCCCACGGTCCAAAAACATACTGGTTAATAGGTCATTGGTCATTGTAAAGTGTCCCGTGATCAGGCTCGGGGGTTACTGGGAGGTATATCCCGAAGGGCCTGAAGGGCCTATTTGACATGGTATGTTAAAAAATAAGCAAATATCATTTAAGTGACTAATATCAGGCTGAAGTCATATATGAAGTATTGGCACACATCCCAGTGTCTTAACATGGCAATGCAGACTGAACAAAAACGATCAGGCAGAATTAACAATGAGATTGACTTTGGTTGTATCTCACTCCATCTGTCGCTGTCCCTGTCTGTCTGTTTCTCTCTCTAACTCTCTTTCACCCGAACTCATTCACCATATGCTCTTGCCTTCCAAATTGCAACCTCTATACGTACACCTACATTTTTCTTAACTATAACTCCCAATTGCCCAGAGATAATGATATGCGAACAAAATAGACGGCATCGGAAGTTGGTCACATGACCCCTCAAGTCTGTTCCTCTCTTTGATCAGATCATGTCTACTGATCATTGGCCAATACCTATCACCCATGGTTAGATTATAATTCAAAAATACTTCTCAGCATTGGCTATACTTAACATCTGCAGCTCACTGAGAGAAAGAATTCCAAAGGCGTAAAATATCTTACTTTATCGAGAACTAGAGGATGGTAACAGGTCCTTTCCAGCCCTTACTGCCCAATTGTACCCATGTGACCAATTAACCTACTTTATGAAGCCCTGCAGTCAGTCACAAGAGTTGCAAATCAGGGAGGTCAGGTAAAATTTCTATGGGTTCCAGCTCATGTAGGGGTGAAGGGGAATGAGAGGGTGGATGAGTTGGCAAAGAGGGCATTAAAGAAAGGTAGTATCAGTAAAGTAGAGGGTAAGAGTGTAATCTGAAAAAAAATCATCCAAATGTGGCAAAAAAGATGGGACAGAGAGGGGAAAGGGAGACATTTATATCAAATACAAAAGAGTGTTACAGGTACTAGGGCAGGCAGTGGATACAGAAGAGAGGAAACTGTGTGGACTCGGTTAAGGCTGGAGCACTGTGCACTAAGCAAAACATTGAAAATGATAGGGAAACACCAGACAGGTTTGTGTGAGGAATGTCAGGAAGAGGAGTCAGTAGAACATGTAGTTCTGAATTTCAGCAAGCATGGGGTACAGAGAGATGATGAGAATTAATCTAAGGGAATTGGAGGTGCAGGAATTCACATTGAAAGGGTTACTGGGCATGGGTGAGAGGGCACAGGTCAAGGTGCTCTTAGCTTTCTTAAGGGATACAAGGGTTTTTTATAGGATATGATGGATAAGCCAGAATAGGGTACTAGGATGGCCAAAGAAGGAAGGATAAAGTGTAGAATAGGGTATGTGTGTGTGTGTGAATGGGTGAAGGGATTTAGAATGTAAGTCTATTGTCTATTCCACACTCCGTAGCAGAAGGTGGCTGTAATGCACCATTAAGCTGGGTGCCAACCGCCGTAAAACAAGAAGAAGAAGAACCTATTAACCCGTGCATCTTTGGAATGTGGGAGGAAACTGGATTATCTAGAGCTAAGATAGCAATGTGCTCAGATGCAACAGTCTCTCAGAATCCAAAGAAAATTGTAATTGTCTGTCAGTTACATCTTTTTTACTATTGCAAGACACTGCTGGATATTAAGAGCACCAGGTATTGTAGCAATCTGAAATGCTAGCAAGTTGCTCAATAGCAGTGGAGTGGGCTTGTTGCAGCCCGCTTCAGACACCCAGGCATCCGAGGCAATGCACAGAGCCTACGCGGGTGATGGTCTTGGATTTTCTTGCTGTGATCAGAAGATGCTGCTGGACATTGGTACAGTAATGTAACAATCTGTGAGTCTGGTTTATTGGCAAGACAGGTGACGGGGAAATGTGTTACCTCGGTGTTGTGTGGAATAGGCCCTTATGCCATGGGGTCACCTGTTGCAGCCACTGGAGAAGGAGACACTGGAGCTGGCTATGTGCCACTGGATTCACACTGGCTTTGGATGCTGCTCTCCAGGGTTCGCTCGGTTGAAGACAAGCTCACTTATCTGCAACTGCACTTGCGCAAGATGAGGAACTGTTGCAGGTTTGTTCTTGCAGAAACATGGCTCCAGGGCAACATCCACGCACCATCAATCTACAGCCCATGACACGCAAGGATTCGGGGTATTATTATTATTTTTAAATAATTTTTTGTTGTTATGGTATGTCTTTCAGCTATCATAATTATATGTGCTATATGTTCTGCGTGATGTGTGTGGCTGTTGGTTCTGTTTTGCACCTTGGCCCCAGAGTTGTTTTATTTAGCTGTATTCTTGTGTAAGGTTGAATGACAATTAAATTTGAACTCAAGTAAACTTGAATTTGAAACCATATGGTCATAGGGAGAACGTACAAGCTCTGGGGAAGAAATCCCCTGGGACACAAGAGGCTGCAGATTCTAGAATCAGAAGGAAAAGAATCCCAAACTGTTGCAGGAATTCACTGGATGAGGCAGCATCCACAGAGGGGAGGGAAGCCTTTAAGTTTGAGATCCTACATCTGGACTAAAAGAGTAGATGTCTGCTATACAGAGATAAGGGGAAGGGTGGAGCAAAAGCTGGCAAGTGATAGATTGATGCAGGTGAAGAGGGGTGATGGGCAGATGGAGGAGGGGAGAGTGAAGATAGTGACAGAGGCTGGGAAGTGATAGGTGGAGGTGACAATGAAAAGCCTCCTTGGCTTAATTACAAGCACCCTAGAATCTAGAATAAATTTCCAATAGAACCTCATGCACAAGTCATTGATCTTAATTTCATTTCAATTTGCATTTCTACAAAAAACAAATGTCTTTCAGGGAATTTGTTTGCTCAAGTGGATTTCTGTGCCGTAAGTTGGAATGGGGATGTGTTAGAGAGGTTGCAGAGGAGATCTACCAGGATGCTGCCTGGATTACAGAGCGTGGGCTTTTTCCTTTGGAGTGAAGGAGGATGAGAGGTGACTTGATAGAGGTGTACAAGATGTTAAGACTGAATGGACGGCCAGAGACCTTTTCCCAGGGCAGAAGTGGATAATATGAGGATGGCATAATTTAATGTGATTGGAGGAAAGTATAGAGGGAGTGCCTGAGGTAAGATTTTTTACGGTGAGTGGTGGGTGTGTGGGACATCTTGCCGGGGTTGTGGTAGAGGTACATACATTAATGGCATTCAAGAAACTCTTAAATAGGCACAAAGATGATGGCAAGATGGAGGGCTATGTAGGAGAGAAGAGTTAAGCTTATCTTAGAGTAGGTTAAAATGTCAGAGATTGTCATTGCTTTTCTTTCTGGGGTTTGAGGTTTGCTATTCCAGCCGCTGTATTTGTGTGGGTGATCTGTTACCTTTTGTGCGAGGGAAGGGTGTGGGTTTGGGATTTGTGTGTTTTGTTTCTTTTTCTTTTTCATTCAGGGAGGGGTTGATGTCTTTTCTCCTTTCTGTATTTGATGGCTATCTGGAGAAGATGAATATCAGAGTTGTATTCTACATGCATAATATGACAATAAAATGAACCTTTGAGATCCCGTCCCTGCTGCAAGTGGGATTTGAAACAAAAGCAATGACAATCTCTGACTAGATTGTAATGGAAATGGAATAAAAAAGTAAGGGAGACGTCCTCATAGTTTTGGTGAGATCACACCTGGAGCACAACATACTGATTTACATTCCTTATAAATTCAGATCAGTTAAGATTAGTTTTATTTGTCACAAGTGCAATACATCAAACCATACAGTGAAATATGTCATTCGCATCGAATCATATTGTTAGCCAGAAAGAATGACAATCTTCAAATCAGTAAATTCAAATGAATCAAATGAAGCAGTCTTTGTTCTTGCCGTGTGCTTGGGGGATGGAGGCTGCCATTTTGTGAAGACACTCTATTCTCCATTTTGTGAGCTTGACATGCTGGACTTGATTAGTGTTTTAAAGAAGGCACGAAGAATCTTCAGGTAATCTGCTGGACTGGAGGTCATTTCCAAATAGGGAGTTATTTATGAGGTGTTCTTTGGTTGGCTATAACATGCAGGATTGTGAATGTCGAGGCGATTCGAGCTCATTGCTAAACTGAGAACAAAGAGCCATGAGTCAGCAACTGTCCCTTGATGGGAAGAGGACAATGGATGGATGCTGCTTTGGACCAGAGCCAACGACCAGGTGTTAAAGGCCAGACACATGACCTGCGGCCAATGACACGGAAATGCGGCATTTGAATTGATAAGAAATGGATATAAAAGTGGATGCTTTGTGGGTGCTGGTGGCAGTAACTTCGAAGAATAACCATCGCAGACACAAGCGAGAAGAACCCTGCGTGAAGCACGTGGACAGTGAATCGGGACCACTAGGAACAAAGAGCGCCGGGCTAATGTAAATTCCTCCGCCCGGGTAATATCTTTGCTATTCTTTGACTATCCAGGAGAGTCAGGGATACTTAGCAGGTGTGCACACAAGGTATTTAGTGTATGAATTCACGTACTTGTTAGTTTGAACAATAAAGGTAATAGTCAGTAAATACAGATCTCTCTGTGCCTCACTCAAAATCATTGGAAGAGGTAGAAGCGGTATCTCTTTCTCTCTCTCTCTCTCTTTCTAACAATATCAGTGAGGATTGTGCTGGGGCAGCCTGCAAATGTCACCTTGCTTTCAACACCAACGTAGCAGGCCCACAAGTTACTAACCCTTTGGAGTGTGGTATGGGTGGAAACTGGGGAACACAAAAAAAACCCACAGGACCACAGGGAGAACCTACAAACTCCTTACAGACAAAGGAATTGAACTGTGATCGATGATCTTGGTACAGTAAAGCAGCTGCGTAAAATGCAATGCTACAGTGCAACCTGATGTAAGGACTTAAGGACAAATATACAACCATTGGAGGCAATTCAGAGGTTTGCTGGCTCAATTCCTGAAATGAAAGGATTAAATTATAAGGAATAGTTGAGCAAGTTGAACCTCTGCCCATTGAAGTTGGGTAGAAAGAGAAGCAATCTGATTGGAACATGTAGGGTTTTGAAGGGACCTGGCAGAGAGGAGATATGTGGCAATATTTCCTGAATCCGTAGTTAGAAAAGCATCGTTTCAGAAGAGGGCATTGCCCATTTAAGTGGGGCATGAGGAAGAATGTACTCTCTCAAAGGGTCATGAACTTTTTGATTTCTCTGCTTCAAGAAAGCTGTTTAACAACAGTCATTGGAAGCATTCAAGTCTATGATGGATTTCTGGGTTTTCAGGAGGACACAGTTGATAAAAAGTAGGTCTTAAAATGAAACTAAGGCCAAGAACAGGTTAGCCATGACAGATTTGATCATGGAGAAGCCTAGGGAAGTCCTATAGCCTGATGGAGCTCCTATTTCTTATATTCTTATATTTAAGCATCATTATTTTTGCATGTATTTTGAGGCAACCTAACACTGTCATAAAACAGAATTGCCATGGTGCGAAATACATCTGATATTCAGCCAATGCAACGGGGTCATTTACTTGATTGATTAGCTTTATTTGTCACATGTTCATCAAAACAAACATTGTAATGTGTCATTTGCGTCAAATCAAACAAGCGAGGATTTTGTTGGGCCTCACTTCCGGCGCCGACAGAGTGTGCCCACACTAAACCTAAACCGTATGTCTTTGGAATGTGAGGAGAATGCAGAGCACCCAGAGGAAACCCTCACAGTCCGTGGGAGAAAATACAAACCCCTCACAGACAATAGTGGGAATCGAGCCCTGATCTTGCTGTAAAGAGCTGCACAAACCACTACTCTACCATCCGCCACAAGCAGGATTTCCTGGTGGCTGAACATTTAAATTATATTTTGATTCCGGTTCCGAAGTGACAGCCCATGGCCTTCTGCTGTGCCAAAATGAGGCACAGGGTGGAGGAGCAAAGCCTTATATTCCATTTGGGTACCCTCCAACCCGATGGCACAAGTATCAATTACTCCTTATGGTCAACAAACCCACCCACTTCCTTTATTCCCCTCACTAACTGCTTCTCACCTACCTATTACCCTATTACTTCCCCCTGGGTCCACTCTCCTCTCCTAGCAGATTCCTCCTTCTCCATCCTTGACCTTTCCGACCCACCTGGCTTCACCCATCACCTTCCAACTAGCCTGTTTCCCCTCCCCACCATTTTATTCTGGCATCTTCCACCCTTCCTTCTCAGTCCTGAAGAAGGTCGAAACGTTGACTATCTATTCATTTTCCTCTAGATGCTACCTGACCTGCTGAATTCCTCCAGCATTTTGTGTCTGTTGCTTTGGATTTCCAGCATCTGCAGAATCTCCTGTGTTTATGATGCTACCAGACCGAATACAGAAGTGGACTTCTCGGACTCAGGCCTGGGAAGCAATGCCATCTGCCCTATTCTCCTTCTTATTTCCCGGTAATCCTTATTGTTTCCCACATTCTCATCAACTGGTTTGTTTGTCCCTTACAGTACCCCTGCTGACAGGTAATTTACAATGACCTGTTAACCCAAGTTCAATTATGATACAAAGTCAGGTTGAATTCCACTGGGAAAAGCAAACTTCAGGATAATGACTTGTGTATCCAGCAAACAAAAAAAAGATGGTCTTGTAGTTTTAAAATTGTATCTCTCAGTTATATACAGAACCAGCCACACAAAGAGTAATACGTTTTAATGATCAGCACATCAAATTTGCCTATTGCCCAGGAGGTAGTTAGAATCAACCCCTCTCCACTCACTGTTTTGTCCTGGCAGTCCACTTTTTCTCTTTGGATTTAAAGTTAAGTCAAAGAACAGACTTAAAATGATGAATGATAAATAATTTAAGTAACAAATTAGTTAAAGAGATTAATGATTGCTTTGAAATGGATCTCATACTGATCCACAAGAGAGAGCTTCAAATGATCAGCAAATGGACAGAAAATTACATAGCAGTATGAATTTATAATGAGTCTAAAATTGGTATAATTCCCAAGGCAAATAGAAATCATACCTCACACTTGTGTTGTGAGACTCGGGGCCAAGTGTGCTACCTCGGCCAATCTGACAGCTGGCATACAGGCTTCAATTGCTGACCACAAATGAAACGGTTTAAGAATTGGCTTTATTTGTCACATGCACACTGAAACATTGAAACATATGCGCCATTGTTTGTCAGCGACTAACAGAGCACAAGGATTGTTCTGACAACTGCCTGCAGTGTTGTCTTGCTTCTGGCAGGCCGGCAATTCACTAAACCTTACAGCAGGCCTTTCAACCGTAGGAGGAGACCGGGACACATTACAGAGAGCAGCAGGAGTCCAAGTCCCATCAGTGATTGCTGGTGTTGTAAAGCAATTGTGCTAATGTGCCACCCGGATGATAGGAAATAATGAGAGTCCGTAGGCACATATACTCAGTGGCCACTTTATTAGGTACAGGAGAGCAGCTCATTATGGTCTTCTGCCGCCGTTGCCCAATCACACATGGTCATTTGAGTTACTGTCGGCTTGTACCAATCGGGCCATTCTCCTCTGACCTCTTTCATTAACAAAGCATTTTTACCCACTGAACTGCTACTCACTGGATGTTTTCTTTTATTTTTCACACCATTCTCTGTACAGTCTTTCTAGAGGCTGTTGTGCATGAAAATCCCAGGAGGTCAGAGTCCTGAGACACTCAAACCACCAAGTATGGCACCAGTAATCATCCCATTGTCAAAGTCACTTAGATCACATTCCTTCCGTATTCTACTGTTTGGTCTGAACAACAACTGAGCCTATTGACCATATCTGCCTGTTATTATTCATTGACTTATGACTGACTGATTAAATATTTGCATTAATGATCAGGTGTACCTAATAAAGTAGCCTCTGAGTGTACATGACTATTTTAACTCACTTAACAAAGAGTCCAGGCATTAGATGATTAATGCAAAACTTAATCAAATCTCCCTCTCCCTCTCCCTCTCAAAAGGCATGTTCATAGGGCAATTTTACGACAGTCATGAGGGATTTCGATATGCAGATAGACTGGGAAAATGAGCTTGGTGCTGGATCCCAAGAGAGACAATTTTTAGAATGCCTAAGAGATGTTTTTTTAGAGCAGTTTGTGGTTGAGCCCACCAGGGAATCAGTTACTCTGGACTGGGTGTTGTGCAAAGAACCAGAATTAATTAGCGAGTTTAAGGTAAAGGAGTCCTTATTAAGATTGAAATCACTCAGCAATTTGAGAAGGAGAAGCTAAAGGCATATGTATCAATACTGCGGTGGAGTAAAGGGATTTACAGTGGCGAGAGAGAGGAGTGGGACAAAGTTGGTTTGAAGGGGACACTAGTAGGGATGATGGTACAGCAGCAATGGATGGAGTTTCCATCAGCAGTAATGGGAAACAAGAAAATGGCGGATGAACTGAATAAGTATTCATGAGACCGTAAGACCATAAGACATAGGAGCAGAATTAGGCCATTCAGCCCATTGAGTCTGCTCTGCCATTCCATCATGGCTCATCCTGGATCCCACCCAGCCCCATACACCTGCTTTTTCACCACATCCTTTGATCCCCTGACCGATCAGGAAACTATCAACTTCCGCCTTAAATATACCCACAGACTTGGCCTCCACCACAGTCTGTGGCAGAGCTTGCCACAGACTCACTACTCCCTGGCTAAAAAAAAAAAACCCTCACCTCTGTTCTAAATCCCTGTTCTCAGTTTTGAGACTGTGCCCTCTAGTTTTGGATTCCCCCACCATAGGAATCATTATCTCCACATCCACCCTATCTAAGCCTTTCAACATTTGGTAGGTTTTAATGAGATCCCCCCACATTCATCTAAATTCCAGTGAGTACAGGCCCAAAGCTCCCAAACGGTCCTCATACGTTAACCCCGTCATTCCAGGAATCGTCTTTGTGAACATCCTTTGGATTCTCTCCAATGACAACACATCCTTTCCAAGATATGGGGCGCAAAACTGTCGACAATACTCCAAGTGTAGGTTGACCAGTGTCTTATAAAGGCTCAGCAGTATCTCCTTTTTATATATATATATATTCTATTTCCCTTGAGATAAATGCCAACATTGGATTTGCCTTCTTTACCACTGATTCAACCTGTAAGTTAACCCTCTGGGAGTCTTGCACAAGGACTCCTAAGTCACTCTACACCTCTGATGTTTAAACATTCTCCCCATTTAGATAATAGTCTACAATATTGTTCCTTTTACCAGACTGCTTTATCATATATTGCCCAACACTATTCCATCTGCTACTTTTTTGCCCTTTCTTCCAATTTGCCTTTGTCCTGCCGCAATTGCATTGCTTCCTCAGCACTACCCACCCCTCCACCTACCATCACATCATTCACAAACTTTGCCACAAAGCCATCAATTCCATTATCAAAATTATTGACAAACAATGTGAAAAAGAGCAGTCCCAATACTGATCCCAGAGGAACACCACTAGTCACTGGAAGCCAACCAGAAAAGGTCTCCTTTATTCCCAATTGCTGTCTCCTGCCTGTCAGCCATTCCTCTATCCATGCCAGTATCTTTCCTGTAACGTAGTGGTCACTAACCTTTTTAAGCCCAAGATCCCCTACCTCAGCCTTAGTGAAAGGCAAGATCGACCCCAGATTAATTAGTTACATGCATATGCATACCGGGCAGAAAAGACCAGAAATAAAACCCCGCAACCCGGAAGTAGAAATAATGTATAAACACCAGCGGTACCCACCCTTTTTTGCACTGCTGACCGGCCGACGGGGGATGGTATGACTGGAATACAACGATATTCAAAGGGGTTCCTTATGTCCAGTCTATTCAGCAATTTAGTTTTCGCGGCTGAGATGCAAAAGAATTTGGGAGCAATGTTCCCTCTAGAGTGTGTGCATGTACACATCTATTGCTACTAGTGTGCAAAGGAATTTAAACTGTGCGTAAAAAGTTGTCCCCTCTACCTCATTGGCATGTTAAGTATATTTCACGGTCGTACACAATCACATTTCCTTTTCTGGTTTCTGATGCAGATAATGTTGACAATGTGAAGTTTGCAATGATTTGTCTGCAGATTTTAGAACTGGCTTAGTTATACTGTGTTTGCTGAAGACATCATTCAGTGAGCATGTGTTGTCATCACTGGGCAAAAAAATGGAAAGCACAAGATCTTTGCACACATGAGTCATTGCAAATTCGAGGGAATGTTGCTTGGGTGTCCTCACGAAGGATTCCCTAAAGGTTAATTTGCAGATCGAGTTGGTTGTGAGGAAGGCAACTGCAATGTTAACATTCATTTCCAGAGGAATAGAATATAAAAGTAAGGAGGCTTTATCAAGCACTGGTGAGGTCTCACTTGAAGTATTGTGAGCAGTTTTGGGCCTCCTATTTAAGAAAGGGTACGCTGACATTGGAGAGGGTTCAAAGGAAGTTCACTAGAATGATTCTCGGAAGGAAAGGCTTGTCGTATGAGGAGCGATTGATGGCTCTGGGCCTGTACTCACTGGAGTTCAGAAAAATGAGGGAGGGTCTCATTGAGGCCCATTGAATATTGAAAGGCCTAGACAGAGTGAATGTGGAGAGGATATTTCCCATGGTGGGGGAGTCTATGACCAGAAGGTACAGCCTCAGAATAGAGAGACATCCTCTGTAGCCTCAATTCTCTAAGTCTTTGTTTCTTTAGCCAGAGGGTGGTGAATCTGTGTAATTTGTTGCCATGGGCAGCTGTGGAAGCCAGGCCAGAGGGTATATTTAAGGCAGTGGTTGATAGGTTTGCGATTAGTCAGGGCATGAAAGCTTCCAGGGAGAAGGCAAGAGAACAGGATTGAGAGGGATTTGAATCAGCCATGATGGAATACTGGAGAAGACCTGATGGGCCAAATGGCCTAACTCTGCTCCTAAATCTTATGAAGATTCTCTTAAGGGAATTCACAATAAAGCAAAGAAATATAACAATCAATGAAAAGCTGCACATAGATAAGCTGGTAGGGTGGTCCCAGTGGCAGACTTCCTGGGAAAAGAGAATAGGCACTCATGTTGGGTGGCATTGGTGGACGTACATAACAGAGAGCGGATAGAGTGGAGTGGAGGACCTCCTGCTAGCGAGAGACCGACAACCCTTTTGACTTAAGGGCTAAAAGTGTGGCCTTCCACACTGTGGCATTCTCCCTCTCCACCTGTCCATTTCCCCGGGATTATAGCTCGTGGTCCTATTAGTAGCAATCCCCTAGCCAGCAGGTACTGGTGCAGCTCATCACTCATATAGGAGGACCCTCTATCACTGTGGATATAGCAGGGATATCCAAACAGAGTGAAGAGCTAGAGCAGGGCTTTTATAACGGACGTGGCAGTGGTGTCAGGGCAGGGGATGGCAAAGGGGAACTGCGAATTCTCGTCGATAATGTTGAGAAAGTAGTCATTGTGGTCGGTGGAGGGAAAGGGGCCTTTAAAGTCAACACTCAGACGCTCAAAGGGGCAGGTGGCCTTGATAAGTTGCGCCTTTTCAGGACGGTAGAAGTGTGATTTGCACTCAGTGCAGACTACTTGGCAGTCCCTGGTCATCATCCTGTTGTCCTCAAGGGAGTACGGCAGGTTCTGGGCAAAATCAAAAATTATAAAATTTTGCAGTGGAGAATAGAACTCTCCTCCTACAACTATGATATCCTGTACCGGCCTGGAAGGCTCAATGAGCCCCCTGATGCCCTATCACGGGGAGCGTGTGCCAGTTTGCAGCTCGACCAGCTATACACCCTCCATGCACATCTTTGCCACCCGGGGGACACCCGTCTTTACCATTTCGTGAAAGCCCGGTCTTCCAGCCAATAAAATTGATGCACCATCAATAACTCTAGGAGATGTGAGGCGAGATATAGGCTTTTATTTGGCTGGAAGAAAGAACAAGCAGCAATTGACCACCACACTGCATCCTGGAGACTGAGGCCGGGGCGGTGTCTCCAATCGCCTTTATACCGGGGTCTGTGGGAGGAGCCACAGGAGCAGTCAGCAGTGGGGTGCATGTCCAGACAGGTATATGTAGTTCACCACACATACCCCTGGAACATCACGAGACAGTCCACCCAGGCAGAACACTGTTGTGCAATCTCAGGACTCACGGATGAGTAATTGGTGTTTGAAGGTGTAAGATCGACAACAGTGGCCTGAAAAGCCTATTTTTTGTTCTGCGTAACACTAAACATAGGGAAATATGGGGGAAACAGAAACTTTCGTTACGTTAATAATTGATGAGCTGACATAAAAGGTGAAAATCACCACATCCTCTCCAAAGACAAACACTCATAAGATATATGGACAGGAAAGGAGTGGAGGGTTATGGGCTGAGTGCGGGTATGTGGGACTAGGTGAGATTAAGAGTTCGGCACGGACTAGGAGGGCCAAGATGGCCTGTTTCCATGCTGTGATTGTTATATGGTTATAAGGAGCTGCCATCACGTTTGTGTGAAGGTGGTCACGGGGGCACTTTTTCCAACAAAGAGGGGAAGGGAGGAATTAAATTATTCACAATGGCCTTTAAATTGTTTTGTGCTGCTCCCTGACTGTGCAATTGGCACAGCCAGCTGTGTCATCATTACCACTTTCATCCACAGCATGAATAGGCTCTCAGTGTGGGATGGCTGCAAACTTTAAGATCTATCAGCATCTCAGTAAATTACTTCCAGTCAAGTTTGAGGTTAATGGGCACCAGGCCGACATACTCGGGAAGAAATAGATCCTTCTTCAGATAAAATAAATAGCCCAACCTAAAAATACTCTGGTGCCCAGAAAACATTTAATCAGTCCCTGTGTCACATGGATGAAATGTAAATCATTGTTCCAGGCTGTGTTGAAAGGATTGTGTCAGGAGATGCATTGTCATTTCACAGTCGACAAACCCACCAATGGTTTATGGTTTGGGACCATGGTTAAATTATTGGGATGGTGATCCGGACGATTTGATTCACAATCCAGAGAAGTGAGTTCAAATACTGCCAGGCTGGCTGTGAGGTTTAACCTGGAATGTGGGACTACCATTGTTGGTTAGGATGACCACATGGACCTACTGGGTTGTTGTAAGAGGCTCCACATGGCTCGCTGCAGACCTTCAGGGAATGTCCTTTTTTTAAATATCAGAACAAGCTTTATACACATTTAAATATTTAATGGAATGCAATGCCTTTTCATTCTTTACATTTAGTCAATGCTTTCAGTACTATTCTATTACACGCCTACACATCGATAGTGTGGCCCCGAGAGATGTACACTACAAATACCCAGCTGTCCTTCAGGTTAGTCTATAGATCACTCTTGAGCCCATCCCAGGAATTCTAAATGCTCTCTAAAATGGTATATTAAGCCATTCACAAGCTGGTAGTTCACCTTCCCAAGGGACAATTGGCAATGGCCAATACATGCTTACACTAAACATGAATAATTAACAGAAGGAACTCAGCAGGTCAGGCAGTATCTATGGAAATGAGTAAAGAGTTGACATTTTAGGCTGAGACACTTCATCAGGACTGGAAAGGAGGAGGGATGAAGCCAGAATAAAAATATGTTGTGAGGGTGTGAGGGAAGAAGGAAAACAAGCTAGAAGATGATAGACAAAGCCAGGTGGGTGGGGGAAGGGGATGAAGTAAGAAGCTGGAAGGTGATAGGTGGAAAAGGCAAAGAGCTGGTGATAAAGGAATCAGATAGGAGAGGAGAGTGGATCATGGGAGAAAAGGAAGGAGAAGGGGCATCAGGTTGAGGAGATAGACGGGTAAGGAGAAGTGAGAGGCCACCAGAGTTTAGAGATATTGATGTTCATGCCATCAGGTTGGAGGCTACCTAGTTGCACCTCCAACCTGAGAGTGGAATCATCATGGAAGTTGAGGAGGCCATGGACCAACATGTCAGAAAGGCAATAGGATTGGACTTTAAATGATTGGCCACTGGGAAATCCTGCTTTTTGTGAATAGAGCAAAGGTGCTCGGTTTCCAGCATTGCAGAATCTCCATTATAATTAACAGAAGTCCCGGCCATGGTCTACTTACGATAACCAATCACAGAATAACACCTTGACGAAGTCCGGGTTCTGAATCTACGTGGGATCGTAGGAACCACTGAGGTCGGCAGCAGGGATCGTGGTTTAGAGATGTCTGACCCTGCCGGTGTTGGAGGTGGCAGGTTCTGTAGTCTTTTTATTGTAATAGAATACCATGCCTTTTTATTGTTCTATTTATTTACTTCTGTGATTAACAGATTTTTATATTTTTACAGTGTACTGCTGCCACAAAACAGCACATTTTATATCATATATCAGTGACAATAAACCTGATTCTGATTTTAATTCATTGTTAAAACTCAGCAATTCAACAAAGAGCCATCATTTATTTTTTCAGCATTCATCTCACCTCCCTCTGTGTAAATCAGACCTCGTTTTAACATGGCCCACCCAGTCAGAACATGGGACCTGGCTGGTAAAAGATTGATATGTAACAGACCCCAGACATTGTAGTCTGTGGTGCTCCTGATGGAGGACCAGCCAGGTTTTAAAAAATAAATCATAATAAACATTATTAATAATAAAAATATTTACAATAATAAATCATGGAATGCATTTCATCCCTACATTCTAGTCAATACATTGCACAATGTTCTACTACACTCCTTAGATCCAATAGGACTGTTGCCACTCACGTGTACCCTGGGGTGGTACACCACTACAATAACTCCTTACCCAGCCGACCCTTTCTCTCCAGTGGTGGAAGAACCCTGCTCTGTAATCCTTCCCCACTAAGCCCTTGCAGTGTTCCTGTCTGGTGGACCTTGCATCTGTATAAACCAGAACATTGCCTCATAAACACTGAAAATGGGAACTGATAACCCTGAAGGCAGAGTGGGAACTGCAGCCAGAGAGGAATTCCTTTGACTTCATATTATAACAGCCAGTCCCAGCACAATGGAGAGCAAAGACTTCTAGCTAACTCCAGCAAGATGCTGGAGAAATCCATCAGACCAGAGACACACTCAGCCTCCTGTTTTCTAGGCTACCCTTCATATTGGGGTCAACACTCCTACAGCTTGTCCTGAATTCTCATCACCAACCCCAGGCAAAACTTCCCTTCTTGGAATCATCTAGGCATCTTCCCTCTGCACCTCCTGCCAAAGAAACCCCAGCCCTGACTACTGTCCTTCAGAAAATTCTTCCCTCCAGCTCTCTAGAACTTTCTCTCACATCCTGCAATCCTGATTGGCTGACACAGCATTCCTAAGTTGGACAACATGGCTTCTTATCTTCAGCTGAAGCCAAAACACTCTTTCCAGCAAGACACATTGCTTCTACCGAAAACTGCTGAGATAAAATACCTCACAGCATAGTAGTAGAAACCTTAACCAGGGCATTACATTCTCCCCACACCTCCCCACCCCCACCACCAAAAATAGTCAAGTCCTCATAACTTTGGAAATTGTTAAACCATTAGAAATAATACAGTATTCACGTGAATTTCGTGATTTCAGGACCCCAATCCATTTGTAAACAGCAGTGACATATCTCACTATGGGGATGGATGCAACACTCTGTATCCCAGATGCATCACAGGGGTTTTATGACTCTCTGACACCTTCTTAACTCATCTTCAGCTTCTTCACCCTCGGAAACTGGAGCCCAGTTTCTGCTCACTGTCTATTATCATGTCTGCCTGTCCACTGGCCGTCCTCCCCGTTATATCTGAGTCAGGGCCTGGAGATTCAGAAATCTCTTCATCAGTTCTTGGGAAGTTTGCACAAGGTAAAACGTACCATACTCTCATTTCCCCATCCTCTGACCCTCTTCAGGTCTTCCCACTGAAATCACACTATTGTCGGTTCTCCTTTCTGTTCTCCTCCTTCTGTGCAGAGTTCTGCTAGGTGTAGGTTCTGTGTCAGGCTCCGGGTCAATACGTACCTCCTGCCTTAGGGGTAAAAGGTGATTCTGATGGTGAATTTTGAGAGGACCATTCCCATCCTCTGGCTTCACCTGGAAAATTGGCAAATTTGGCATCTGACTCTCTACTACATAAGGCATAGACACACAGTGATCGGCCAACTTATGCTTCCCTGGTAGCCCCAAATTTCTTATTAAAACTCTGTCTTCAGATATCAGTTGGGAGAACATAGTCTTTTGATCATATCTCCTCTTGTTTCCTTGGTTTTGCTTGGTAGCAGAAACTGCTCCTAGCTCTTAAGCTTTTTGCAGTTCTTTCCTCATGTCAAACACATACTTAAGATTCCGTGGGTTGCCAAAACAGAGATCTACAGGTAATCTTGCTTTGCGTCCAAATATCAAATAGTATGGTATGTATCTAGTATCATTCTGTATGTATCATTCTGTTTACAGTTGTAGCAGTGTACCAATTTCCCAATATACTAACTCCACGTGTTCTTTTTGGTGATATTCAGAGTTCCAAGCATGTCTAACAATGTCCAGTTGAACCTTTCAGGCTGAGGGTGATAAGGCGTGGTCTTTGACTTCTCAACTCCAAGCATGCTCAATAACTCATGCATGAGCCAACTCAAAAACCCTTCTCTGATCACACTGTATCCTTCATGGGAGGCCATAATGAACAAAATATTTCTTCCATAGCGCTTTGGTAACTGTGGACACCCTCTGATCCTTTGTGGGGGAAGCTTGAGCATATCTGGTGTAGCAATCAGTGATGACCAGGACATTCACAATGTTGCTGGAACCAGGCTCTATGGAGAGGAAATCCATACACACTAAATTACATGGTCCCGCACTCTGTAAATGGGATAATGGAGCTGCTCTCATAGGCAGCATCTTCCTCCGAATACATCAAATGTACAACTTACAGTACTCTTCAACCTCAGGTTTCATTCAGGACCAATAGCAGCAATCTTGGCTGGACCAATCCAAAGGTCTTGCCAAACCCCAAATGACCTGAGCCATCATGAAGTGACTTTAGTATAGTCCTCTGGTACCTTTCGTGCAAAACCAACTGGGACTGCCGAGGTCAATCCGGAGGAGACATGACTGTATAAAACTTTGCTCAGCTGCAGTTTGTCCCATTCCCTCATCAGTAGGAGTATGGTAGGGGACTATGCCTTGCCTCTGATTTCTCCACAGTAAAAAACGGGCACATTGCTTTAACACTCTCCGTCCATTTCCGGCACCTCATCCAAATATCAGAACAACGTACCTGCATCAATGTTCTGACTCACTGGCCGATATTTAAGGCTGAAATCATAAGCTGACAATGCTGCCAACCAGTGATGACCTGTGGCGTCCAACTTCGCCAGTCAGAATACAAGTCAGTGGATTGTTGTCAATCCTGACCTTGAACTTGGCACCACGTACATAGTCTCTTAACTTATCTCCCACGGTCCATTTTAATGCCAGAAGCTCCAGTTTGTGCATAGGTTAGTTTTGTTCAGATGATGACAGTCTCCAACTGATGAAAGCAACAGGTCTCATGCCTTTACCTTGGTCTTGATAGAGAACATCACCTAAACCCTCATATCTGGCATTAATATACAATATGTACGGCAACTGGGGATTTGCAAGGGACTGCACAGGTACCTCAGTCAGCAACTCTTTCAACAGCTGAAAGGTCTCTTCATATTCTGCATCCCATCTATCTCCAAAAGGCTATGAAGGGTTAAGATAAATCTTGCCTTCTTCCTCTTTCCTTCTCCTCCCGTTCTTCCCCAAAGGAGGATAACCACACAGGAGCTGTTTGAAGCTGGCGCTAACTCTGGAGCAGTCCTTCACAAATCTCTGGTAGTACCCACAGAATCCAAGGAATGTACGTAGGGCACTCACATTCTACAGCCTTGGCCACGTGGTCACCGCCTCTACCTTGGATGGATCCACAGCCACTCCATCCTGTGAGCCAATGTGTCTGACATAGCTGACGGACGTCTTACAGAACTGGCACTTGTGCAGTGACACTTTTAACCCTTCAGCTTTCAGGCTGTCTAGCACCTCCAGTAGCCTTGTCGCATGTACCTCCAGTGTGGACCCGAACACTATAAGATCATCCAAGTACACCCGTACCTCAAGCAAGTTCACGTCCTCAACAGTCCTCTCCATGACACATTGGAAAGTAGCCTGTGCGCCTGATATGTCCTGGGACATTCTTGCAAATGGAAGGAATCCAAGTGGACATATAAATACCGTCTTCTATTTGTCAGCTTCAGTTATGGTTATCTGATAATACCCACTCCTTAGGTCCAGCACACTGAACCACATTGCTCCATTCAGGCAGGGCTGAGCACCTTTGATTTGTAGAACAGTATATTGGTCAGGAACTGTACATTGTTTCAGTGTCCGATAATCATCACACATTCTTAACTTCTCATTCTTCTTCCTTACCACCACTACGTGTGAGTCATAGAGACTCCTTGACTCAGTGATAATTCCAACTTCCTTCTGTTTCAGCAGGTGCTGCTGGACGTCTTCCACCTCCACTGGCACTGACTGACAAGGCCTCTCTCTAAAATGGGAGTCAGAATCACCACCAGCATGTGTCATGAAATTTGTTAACTTAGCAGCAGCAGTTCAATGCAAAACATAATAATATAGAAAGAAGCTAACTAACTAACTAAATAAATAAATAGACCTATTATATATGTATATGAATATATATATATATATATATATATATATATACATATATATATACACACACACACAAATAGAATAAAAATAATTCAAAAACAGAAATAATATATATTTTAAAAAGTGAGGTAGTGTTTAATGGTTGAATGTCCATTTAGGAATCTCCAATTTCGAGTCTCAACACGCTCTGAGACCTACTTTTTTCCATATTTACTTTGAAACTAATGGCATTACGATCACCAGATTCAAGCTGTTCTTTTGCACAAACTTCTGTCACCTGCCCTGTCTCATTCTCTAATAGCAGACCGTATTCTACATCCTCTCATTGGGACTTCTATGTACTGATTAAGGAAACTTTTCTGAACACATTTGACCAACTCTATCCCATATTGTCCTTTTATAGTATGGGAGCCCCAGACTATATGTGGAAAGTTAAAATCACCTGCTATAACAACCTTATATTTCTAGCAACAGTCTGCAATCTCTCTACAAATTTGACCCTCTCAATCAAAGCACCCGCGGACAGTTGGATGGTCTGTAATATAGCCCCAATTCCTCAGTTCCACACTTAAAACCTCAAGAGACGAGTTCTCCAGTCTGTCTTGACTGAGCATCACCATGACATTTTCCCTGACTAGTAACACTACCCTTCCTTCTTTAATCTTTCACACTCTATGACGTCTAAAACAATGGAACCCCAGAATATTGAGCTGCCAGCCTGACCCCTCCTGCAACCAAGTCTCGCTAATGACTACAGTATCATACTTCCATGTGTTGATCTATAACCTGAGGTCATCTGCCCTTCCTATAATACTTATTGCATTGCAAGATACGCAACTCAGAACAAGTCGTGCCATACTCAACCTTTTGATTCCTGACTTTGTCTGAGGTTTTAACATCTGCCTTCACAACCTCTCCACTATCTGTTCTAACACTCTGTGTCCCATCCCCTGCAGCTCTAGTTTAATCCCCCCACCCCCAATTCCACCCCCCCCCCCCCATGCTGGACCAGCAAACCTTCCCTGAAGATATTAGTTCCCCTCCAGTTCAAGTGCAAACTGTCTTTTCTGTACAGGTCCCACCTTCCCTGGAAGAAAGCCCAATGATCCAAAAATCTGAATCCCTCTGTCCTACACCAGCTCCTTCGTCACATGTTAAACTGTATGATCTTCCTATTTCTGGCCTCACTAGCACATGGCACAGGTAGCAATCCTGAGATCTCATCTACAACACCCCCTTTCTGTTCCCCTAACAAATGAATGCCCTATCACCACAGCTCACCTCTTCTTCCCCCCACTTCCCTTCCGAGTCACAAAGTAGACTCACTGCCAGAGACCTGATTCCTGTGACTCCCACCCCCAACAGTATCCAAATTAGTAAGCCTTTTGTTGAGAGGGATGGCCACAGGGTTACTCTGCTCTGGCTCCTTTTCCCTTCATATCCGTTGCCTGCACCTTGGCTACAAATGCCACTCTAAATGCCCTATCTATCACTCCCTCAAGCCTCCCGAAAGGTCCGGAATTCATCCAGTTCCAGCTCCAACTCCTAACGTGGAATGTTAGATGCTGCAGCTGGATACACTTCTCACAGGTGTAGTTAGGGACTCTGGGGGTCTCCTGACCGTTATCAGACTTGAAAGTCTCTCCTGTATAAGGTGGGCTCGACCAAATTCGACTAAAATTTTATCACCACTGAAAAGTGAAGTCTGTTGAACGCCACACCAGTGGTCATAATCAAAAGTTCATGTGGTCAGAATTACCCCATTCCAGAATTCAAACATTAATATTAGGGCACTCTGGAAGCACATCTGTTTACTGAATGAAGTATTTTATTATTGGGAGCTTACAGTGAAGCTTTTCACTTTGAAAGCAAGAAAATAAAACAACAAATTAAGTCTTAATACCTTAATAAAATAAATATGCAAATTATAGCATTAATAAAAAACATCTGCATATTGAAAATCTAGAGATTACAATTTTTAAGAAGGAAAGAAAGCACCAATTTGTTATTATTTAGTGACTGTTGTGAAATTATTTAATTCAAGGAAAGGAATCCATTCTTGTTTCTAACCTTCCTTTCCATCACTTTCCATCACTTGCATCACTTCATCCCCTCTACCTATCATTTCACAGCCCCTGTCTCTATTTTCACTCTTCACTCCACCATCTGCCTTTCACCCTTCTTCACCTCGATCTACCTATCGCTTGCTAGCTGCTGCTCCGCCTATTTCTCTCCTTTCATTAATCCCCCTTTCCCTCCATCGCTCCATCTACATAAAGGGGCTCAAATGGAAGCATCTGCTCTCCACTTGTAAATCACAGAAAATGCTGGAGGAACTCGGTAGGTCAGACAGCATCTATGAAGGGAAATAAAGAGTCGATGTTTCAGGCTGAGGCTTTTTATTAGGACTGGAATAGAAGGGGGAAGAAGCTAAAGTAAGCAAGTGAGGGGAGGGGAAGGAGTACATGCTGGCAAGTGGTAGTTGCAACCAGGTAAATGGGGAAGGTGGGATGAAGTGAGAAGCTGGGGAGGTGGTGGGAATGGTAAACGGTTGAACAGGAAGGAATCTGATTGAACATAGAACATAGAATATAGAAATCTACATCACATTTTAGGCCCTTCGGTCCACAATATTGTGCCAACCATGTAACCTATTCTAGAAACTGCCTGGAATTTCCCTACTGCATAACCCTCTATTTTTCTAAGCTCCTTGTAACTATCTAAGAGGCTCTTTAAAGACCCTTTGTATCCACTTCCTCCATCGCCGCTGGCATTCCACTCACCCACCACTCTCTGGGTGAAAAGCTTATCCCTGACATACCCTCAGTACCTTTTTCCAAGCACCTTAAAACTGTACCCCCTCGTGTTGGCTGCTTCAGCCCTGGGAAGCAGCCTCTGGCTATCCACACAATCAATGGCACCTCATCATCTTACACACCTCTATCAGGTCACCTCTCATCCTCCGTCGCACCAAGGAGAAAAGGCCTAGTTCACCGATCTATGCTCATAAGATATGCCCTCCAATCCAGACAACAAGGAGAGGAGAGTGGACCATGGGAGAAAGGGAAGGAGGAGGGGCACCATAGGGAGGTGACTGGCAGGTGAGGAGAAAAGAAGGGGTATTAGGCGAACCAGAATGGGGAATGTAAATGGAGATAAGAGAGGGGGGGAGAAACTGATGTTCATGCCATTAACACTCCACCTCCCTCCACAGATGCTGCTTGACTTGCTAAGTTCTTCCAGCATCTCATTTTCTGCTCCGGATTCCAGCATCTTCAGTCTCTTGTGTCTCCCATTTCTAATACAATCCATTATTGTGATTCTTTCACTGGAATATTGAACCCAGAAGGATAATTCAGGGTTAAAGGACTTACATTTGCAGCACTTCCTTCATGATACCAGGCTCTACAGTCAACACATTACTTTCATAAAGAAGTTCATCTGTATGTCACTGGAGTACAGAGATAAACGGGAAAGGAATCTGTTTGGCTGCTTGTTGAAAAGTAAATCTTGGCCAGACAGCAGAGAGTAAAGCCCCCCTTTTATTTTATTATTTCTTCAGAGATACAGGACAGTAACCGGACCCTCTGGCCCAACAAGCCAGTGCCACCCAACTACACTCATGATCAATGAACCAACAAACCCGTGCATCTTTGGAATGTCAGAGGTAATGCAGGCAGTCACAGGGAAAACATACAGACTCCTTATCAACAGTGGCAGAATTGAACTGCTGTAATGCATTAACTGCTAATCTACTAAACTATCCTTGTCTTTGAATTCTCAAATTCCAGATGTTCAAAATCTAGAGAAAAAAGCAGCAGGTCTGACAATACCTGGGGAAAAGGTATCAGTTAAAGTGTTGGGTCTGACACTCTTCATTAGTACTGAGAAAAGAAAGAACAAGTAGCTAGCAGAGAGAGTTGGGCAATGGAAAGGAGGTGAAAACAGGACCAATAAGAGACATTTAAGCTCCTCTGACCGTGTAATCTGTTGCAAACGGAGTTGAGTCTGTGTAATGACTCTTCTGGTATAAGATGACATGAGTTAGGCACAGAAACAACCTGCTGGTAGCAAACTAAACTGTAAGTGACTATATTAATCACACTTTTTCCCAGATCACTACCATCAAAAGCCTATAACTTCTCTTTTGGAGCTGAGCTGCAGAACTGCCTGTACGACCTGGCATTTTTGCAATATGAATTGAAGACTTGAAGCTGCAGGACAGTTGTGGCACGGCCCAGGCCAGAGATGAAGGGAGTGAGCCAGTTTTGGCCAAAGCAGGACCAGAATTGGATGCAATTCAATGTGGCAGACCGAAGCAAGACAGGGTCAGGGTGGCAGGGTCATTAAAAAGTGTCCTGTCATTAGTGTAGGGTTAATTTGGGGTTGTTGGAAGTTGCTGAACTGTGCAGTTCAAAGGACTGCAGGAGCCTATTTAAACCTATATCTGCAAATGAAAAAAAATAAAACACCATGAGCTAAAGAGCCAATACTGTTCACTGCTGTTCCATGTATTATCATCAACAGTGTGAGTGCTAACTGTACACTATTCTGTGTATCACAACAGTGTGACGATAAACGACCTGTACCTTACACAGTTCTGTGTGTTGTTCACAGAGTGACTGCTAAACAACCCGTACTGTACACAGTTCTGTGTATTATCATCAATGTGAGTGCTGAACGAACCGTACTGTACACTGTTCTGTGTGTTATCATCAGTGTGAGTAATAAACAACCCATATTGTGCAGTGTTCTGTGTACTATCATCACTGTTAGTGCTAAACGGCCGGTTCTGTACACTGTTCTGTGTATTATCATCAGCGTGAGTGCTAAACAATCCTACTGTACACTGTTCTGTTAATTACCATCAGTGTGATTGCTAAACGGCCCGTGCTGTTCAATGTATTATCATCAGTGTAAGTCCTCAACGACCTCTACCGTACACTGTTCCATGTATTATAATCAGTGTGAGTGCTAAACGACCCAGACCATACACTGTTCTGCACAGTATCATCAAGGTAAGTGCTAAATGACCCATGATGTACACTGTTGTTCATGTATTATCATTATCATCAGTGTGTGTGTGCTTCTGGCAATATTTGTTTCTTTTCTTTCTATTCTTTAACCTAGTTTATTGTAAACATTGCTGTGATCCCCTATCTCACACGTTTTGGTGCGGTGTAGTGTGAGGGCGATATCTACTGGGGATGTCAGCAGGATGTGACCGCAACATTGACCGCGTGGCTTTATCCCTTGGTCAGGTCGCAGCTGCAGAATCCAGGTCCATATGTCCGTGATTATTGTAGCCTTGAGAAAATTAGGCAAGTTTGATGATGGGGCAATGATGAAGTCAACATATATAATCAACATATGCCATGTCACCATCTACTACCTTGAGGTTCATTTATTTGCAGGCAATTAAAAGTAGGTAAAGAAATATGAGTACTTAAAAAAAACTATGCATAAATAAAGATGGGCAAACAACCAATGTGCAAACAAAAAAAAAAATCATGCTGAGAACATGAGTTGTAGAGTTCTTGAAAGTGAGTCTGTAGGTTGTGAAGTTAGGGTGAGGGATGTTATCCACGCTGGTTCAGGTGCCTGATGGTTGCAGGGCAATAACTGTTCCTGAACCGGCTGGTGTGGGACCTAAGGCTCCTGAAATTTCTGCCTGATGAACACAGTGAGAAGAGAACATTGCCTGGATGGTGAGGGTCCTTGATGATGGATGCCGCTTTCCTGTGGCAGCGTTCCTCATAAAAGTGCTTAAATCAGAGGGGGTTTTGTTTGTTAAGGACTGGGCTGTATCCACCACATTTTTGTAGGCTTTTCCATTCATGGCATTGGTTCTCCCATACTCGGCTATGATGTGACGAGTTGGGAAGATGGGGGATTGCCCCCTCCATGTAAAACGTAGGCTGAACTTTCTGATGGAGATCACACAACCCCTACATTAACTCCCTTTGGACCCAGAAGAAGAAACAAGTGCAGCCCCATGTTTAATATATCACTGAGGTTCCGAATTAGATGCTTAGCCCTGTTCAACTTATGCTCATATAGTTCACAAGCACTGTGCCAGGTGTCGTCTTGGTATCCTGGCCAAGGAAATGAAAATTAAAGCAGCATAACCGATGGTCAGGGTGAAAACGCTTGGATGAAAGGCCTGTTTTGTGTTCTATGACTCTATGAATATTATCACCACATTCAAAAGTGTGAGGCTTGCAGGAGATGAGTGCATCGGAATCTCAGTGTGGACATCTCCCTTGTTTGCACTGTTCAGCATTCCTGTGAGTAAGTCTCCTGCCAATTGGCATCCTTGTAGATACAGATAAAATAAGTAGGATGGTCAAGTTGATAGATGTATCTATCAGCTGCCACACGTCATAATGAGAGTGATGTAGCCTAGCAGAGGACCTTGGAAATCTGGCCTGTCTTTCTGACATTTCCCAGACACTGCTAATTTCAACAGTCTCTGCAATATGAATTTGATTCTTTCATAAGACCTAAACTGCAACCTGTTATGGCTCGCCATATGCTGGGATATCACCTGCTTTCAATACGGAGCACTGGAAAATGGATGATATCAGGAGTCAAAGGATCAGTGTAACAAGGCGACAGCGTTGAGCAACATTCTCCAGCTTTCTCCAGCCAATCCATCCATGCTCCACCCTGCCATCTCCAGATTTGTTAATGTTAATGTCTCTGGCCTTGTACTCTTTGGAGTTTAGAGGAATGAGAGTTGATCTCATTGAAATCTATTGAATATTGAAAGCCCTAGATAGAATGGACATGGAGAGGATGTTTCCAACAGAGGGGGAGTCCAGAAACACAGGGCACATTCTCAGAACACAAAGACATCCCTTTAGCGAAGAGATGAGGAGGAGATGAGGATAGTGAATCTATGGAATTCGTTACCACAGAGGGTAGTGAATCATTGCATATATTTAAACCGGGGTTGATAGGTTCTTGAATCGTGAGGACATTAAAGGTTATGGGAGATTGGGGTTGAGAGGGCTAATAAATCAGCCATCATTGAATGGTGCAGGAGACCTGATGGACCAAATGGCCTAATTCTGCTTTTAAGTCTTATGGGTGTGATTGAAGATGTGGAGCTCACTGTGACCAAGAGCCAATATTCTCTAGTTTGTGACTTCTGTCCACCAATCCCAGTCTCCCATGAGAGCTCTCTTCAAGAGGTGGTGCCTCAAGAAGGTTGAATTATTTGGTATTACTGTTGAGTAAAGTCAACTACAGAAGCACGAGAGAGGAGCTGGCCAAAGCTGATTGAAGGGGAACACAAGCAGGGACAATTGCACATCAGCAAAGGCTGGAGTTTTGAGGAGTAATTCAGAAAGCACAACATTGGTAGATCCCAAAGAAGAAGAAGCTTTCTAAAGGGAGGATAAGACACCCTTGGCTGACAAGGGAAGTTAAAGACAGCATAAAAGCAAAAAATAGGGCAAGCAATCTAGCAGAAATTAAAGGGGAGCTAGAGGATTGGAAGCTTTAAAAAACAATAGAAGGCAACTAAAAAATTAGAGAAAGGAGGAAATATGAACATAAGCTAGGTAATACTAGTTAATACTATAAATGAAGAAACCAGAGGATTTTTCAGATATACTGTATAGCGTTAAAATGGGGTGATGGTAGATATCAGACCACTGGAAAATTAAGCTAGAGCAATAGTAATTGTGGACAAAGAAATGGCGGACAAACTTATTAAGTATTTTGTCCCAGTCATCACTGTGAAAGACACTAGCAGTCTGACAGAAATCCAAGACAGTCAGAGGGCTGAAGTGATTATAGTAATTATTACTATAGAGAAGGCGCTCGAGAAACTTATATGTCTGAACAAATCACCTGGACCAGATGGACTACACGTTAGGGGTCTGACTACAACAGGATGAAGTCAGCATGGTTTCCTTAAGGGGAATCTTGCCGACAAACAAGTTTCAATTCTTTGAAGAATTAATAGGCCAGATAGTCACTGAGTGTTGCTTACTTGGATTTTCAGATGGCCTTTGACAAGATGCCACACCATAGGCTGTGAAACAAGAACACATAGTATTATAAGAAAGGTACTAGTATAGATAGAAACACAAAAAAAAAAGATGTGGATGACGAACTTTTTGGCTTTGTGGCCAAGTTTGCTGATGATACAAATATAGGTGGAAGGGCAGGTAGTGTTGAAGGAGCAGGAGGACCTGGACAGATGGGCAAAGAAGAGGTAGTTGGAATACAGTGTAGGGAAGTGTAAGGTCCTGCACTTTGTAGAAGGAATAAAGGCATAGACTATTTTCTAAATGGGGACACAATTCAGGAATCAGAGGTCAAAGAGACTTGGAAATCCTTGTGTAGGATTCCCTAAAGGTTATCTTGCAGTTTGAGTCAGTGGTAAGGAAGGCAAATGCAATGCTAACATTTATTTTCAGAGGAAAAAGTGGACGCAATGTTAAGGCTATATAGGCTTTTGGTCAGCCCACATTTGAAGCAGATTTTGGCCCCTTACCTAAGAAATAATGTGCTGGCATTGGAGAGGAACCAAAGGAGGTTTCCAAAAATAATTCTGGGGATCAAAGAGTTAACATATGAAGAACGCTTGATGGCTCTAGAGCTGCACTCACTGGAGTTTAGAAGATTCCTGTTTGCATGTCAAATCAGAAATCCAGTCCTGTGTGTATCGCCGATCCTTGCCCATCGGTCATTCTGGAGAAGGACTATCTACCACCTCTGTCACTGCACTGCAGTATATACACTTTCAAGCACTTTATATAACGCTGTTTACATTGTAAACACGTGCCGGTGTTTATGAATTATGCAGATTTTATTCCATATCCATACCTTAACCTTTATTTTTATATAATTCTTTATTCTTTATAATTTCTGAATGTTATTTTTTCATTGCACACTAACACACCATAGAAAATTCCTGATCCAGCTAAGTGTATATGGAGAATAAAGTTGATCCTTGATCCTTTGTCATCAATACTTTACACTCCTCCCAAACTGCTGCATCTCCTAGCACTACTACAGCTGCCAGGACTCTTGGGCAGCTATGCTCTTGACTTCCCCAACAACTTACAACACAGTCCCCCACACCCTATCCCAGTCTGTCCCCACCAGCCATTCTATGGCAGGCAGCCCCCAAGTCTTCAACATCAGAGTAGATCAGAAATAAGATAAGGCTCTAACACTCATTGCTGAGGAAGGCCTCTGTTTCCCCTTCATAGAACACTACAGCTCAGTACAGGCCCTTCAGCCTACAATATTTTGCCTACCTAGTAACTGATACTAAGATCAATCTAACTCTTCCCTCTTATATTGACCTTTATGTTTCTATCATCCAGATGCCCATTTAAAAGTTTCTTCAATGTCCTTAATGTACTTGACCCTGCCAGTACCTTCTGACAGTGCATTGCATGCACCCACCATTCTCTGGGTAAAATACGTATCTCTGACATAACCTCTGTACTTTACATCACCTTAAAATTATGCCTCCTCATATTAGCAATTTCCGCCCTTGGAAATATTCTCCGGCTATCCACTCCATCTGTGCCTCTTATCATTTTGTACCCATCTATTAGTCACCTCTCATCTTCCTTCACTTGAAAAGCCCTAGCTCGCTCCATCTACCTTCATAAGATACGCTCTCTAATCCAGGCCGCATCCTGGTAAATCTCCATTGCACCCTCTCTAAAGCTTTGACATCAATCCCATAATGAAGCAATCATTATATTCCAAGTGTGGTTTGATTGAGCTGCAACATTACCTCACGGTCTTGTACAAAATCCTCCATCTAATGAAGGCAAGCACACCATACACCTTCAACTTGACAAATAACTACTTGGTAGTTGGTTGGTTATTGTCACAAGTTCTGAGGTACAATGAAAAATACTTCGTTTTTGCATGCCAGCCATACAGCTCATTTTTTCCTGTGGTATATCGACATAAATTAGTGATGGTAAACGGGGACATATCAAGGCTCTCTGTTGTGTAGAATACTAATGGTCATGTCACTTTGGGCTCTTTTACCACTCTCTGTATCTTTTGCCAATGGAAACAGCCTTCCTCTACCTCCTCTCTCATTACCTTCATGGTTTTAAGTGCTGTCGTCATATTCTATCACAATCTCCCCCATTTCACAGAAAACATTGCTAGCTTCTCTCTCAGCAGTAGATGATGTCCATCGTCCTGGAGTTATCTCTGCAGCACCATCTCAGAATCAGGTTTATTATCACTGACATGTCATGAAATGTGTTGTTTTGTCACAGCAGTACAGTGCAAGGCATAAAATCTACGATAAATTATGATAAGAAGCATATTTTTAAAATTGGCAGTGCAAAAAGAGAGCAAAAATAGATAGGTAGTGTTCATGGGTTCATTATCCATTCAGAAGTCTGGGGGTGGAGTGGAGGAATGTAGAGTATATGTGTATTAGGCTCCTCTACCTCCTCCTAGATGTTAGCATTATGAAGACATCATGGTGGGTTTTCTCAGTGATGGACACTGCCCTTGTGAGACATCACCTGTTGAAGATATCCCCGATGGCGGTCGGGGAGCTGATGAAACTGGCTGAGTTTACAGCTTTTTCTAATACCACACAGTTGCCTCTCCTTACAAAGACAGTGATGTAACCAGATGGAATCTCTCCATAGTACATCTGTAGAACTTCACTAAGGCTTTGGTGATATACCAGTCTCATCAAAAATGAAATATAGTCACTGGCATGCCTTCTTTATATTTGCATCAATGTGTTGCGCACAGGATAGATGTTAAGAGATGCTGACACCCAGGAACTTGAAACTGTCTACAGAGGAATGTGTGTGTTCCCTCGACTACCCCTTCCTGAAGTCCACAATCAATTCCTTGGTCCTCAAGTGCAAGTTTGTTGTTGAAACACCACTCAATCAGCCGAGCTGTCTTCTGTCCATCTCCTCATCACCATCTGAGATACTGCCACTAACAGTTGTGACATCAATGAATCTACAGATGACTTTTACGCTGTGTCTAACCACTCAATTATAGAGCCGCAGTCTTCAACAGCCCACTGATAAAATGCATTTTCTAATGACAGTTGACATGGCAGTGGTGTCAGAGGACTGGGAGGTCCTGACTAATACTCCCTTGCTCCAAAAAGCTGGTTAGGATAAACCCAGCAACTACAGGAAATTCAGTTTAACCTCAATTGCAAGGAAGCTTATTTCCAAGAACAGAAATAATAGTTACCTGGGACAAGTTCTAAGTTCAAAATAAATTTATTGTCGGAGTATGTATATCATATAAAACCCTTTTCTTGCAGGCACCCATGGGGAAATAAGGAAATGCAACAGAATCTATGAGAACACTGTGTATACCTGTCTGGACACGCCCCTCTGCTGACTGCTCCTGTGGCTCCTCCCACAGACCCCTGTATAAAGGCGACTGGAGGCATTGCTCCTCCCTCAGTCTCCGAGATGTCGTGGTCACTTCTGCTGCTAATAAAAGCCTATCGTTCGCCTCCCGTCTCTGAGAGTTATTGATGGTGCATCAAACACACAGATAACGAAGACATTGAATCAATGGGTTTTTAGTCAGTTCAGACTGAGGAGAGGGAAACTGGTCCAGAAGCCCATTGGCTGCATGGCAACAACTGTACCTGAACCTTGCAGAACAGTGCCCAGGACTCCTGTACTTCACACCCGATGGTAGTAACAGGAAGAGGGGGAGATGGGTCAAACACAGGCAGACTGGGCAAGCACGTGTGAGGGGTCTTGGCTGGCATTGAGTATTTAAGTCAATGCGGCTCAGATTTGACAGGGGGAAACTGTTTTGTAACCGATACGATAAAATGTTCTGATGAGGTAACAGATTGACGTGGTAAACCTGGACTTCAGATAGATTTGATTAACAAGCCTCTATGGATGTACTGTGGAAAACATCTTGAATGACAGCATCACTATCCGGTATGGGGATGTGGCTACTGCACAGGATTGAAATAACCTGCAGAGAGTAGTAAGTTTAATCAGCTCCACCATGGGCACGAGCCTCTGTAGTACCCAGGACATCCTCAAAAAGGCAGCATCCATCATTCAGGACCTCCATCAGCCTGGTCATGCCTCGTCTCAGTGCTACCATCAGGAAGGACGTACAGAAGCCTGAAGATACACACTCAACGATTCAGGAACAGCTTCTTCCCCTCTGCCAACTGATTTCTAAATGGACGTTTAACCCATGATTGTTACCTCACTACTTTTGTACTGTTTTTGCCCACTCATTTACCAATAATTTAGTTATTTAATGTGTATGTACACATACTTGTTGTAATTCACATTTTTTCTATTATTAGGCATTGCATTGTACTGCTGCCACAAAGACAACAAATTTCCTGACATACATATGCCTATGATATTAAACCTGATTCTGAAAGCTGAAGCACATTGGCATAAAGGGGACTTTGAGGGCAAGGATAGTTCATTGTTCATTGGTTCAGGCCTTGCCAACCTTCCAGAAACCAAGGCATTGGTGAGGCCTATTGAGATTCAAGATTCAAGATTCGAGATTGTTTAATGTAATTTCCAGTATACAAATATAAAAGAGAATGAAATAATTGTTACTCTCGATCTGATACCATTTAAAAAAGAACACAAGAAAATAAAGACACAATAATAATGGCTAAACAGAATAAATGTAACTACATAATATAACTTTTATACACTGATTGATTGTATGTCTATAAGCAGATGTTAGGTGCAGGAGCGTCTGTACATAAGGTGAGTAGCAGGAAATGATAAAGTAGTGGTAGTTGGGGTTTGAAGGACTGGGTTAATTGGTGGAGGTGTTGATCAGCCTTACTGCTGGGGAAAGTAATTGTTTTTGAGTCTGATGAAGCTAGTGTGGACGCTACACAGTCTGCTCCCTGACGGGAGTGGAACAAACAGCCCATAAGCAGGATGGCAGGATGTTACTGGCCCTTCTTTCTCACCTTTCTGTCCTTGATGGCAGATAGGGTGGTTCCATTGATGTGCTGGGCAGTTTTGACTACCCATTGCTGGGGCTTTTTGTCCCCTGCAGTGCAGTTTCTGTACAAGTCAGTGATGCAGCCTGCTAGGATACTCTCTACCGATGTTTGAATAGATGTGCAAAGTCCAGCTCCCTTCAGCCTCCTCAGAAAGCAGAGGCATTGGTGAGATTTTCTAATTGGGTAGAATGTGTTCTGGGCCCATGAGAGGTTGGGTGAGGAGTATTAAACTGCTTACTGTTTCCAGAGGCAAGAGGCAAGTTCTCCTGAAGTCAATAACCATCTCCCTTGACTTGTTGACATTGAGGAAGAGGCTATTTGCCTGGCACCAGACCTCGAGTACTTCCACTTCGTCTCTGTAGGCCATCTCATTGTTGTTGGTGATGAGCTGTCATGTCACCGGTGAACTTGAAAATGTGATTACTCGGGTGTTTGGCCGTGCAGTCATGAGTGAGCAGAGTGTACAGCAACAG
The DNA here is from genome assembly GCF_030144855.1 of Hypanus sabinus. NCBI lineage: Eukaryota > Metazoa > Chordata > Chondrichthyes > Myliobatiformes > Dasyatidae > Hypanus > Hypanus sabinus. Next base: position 56,616,452 of record NC_082718.1, read on the forward strand.
GCTCAGCACAGAGTCCTGGGGGGTGGGGGCACCCGTGTTGAGGATGATGTGGCTGGAGGAGCAGTTGTGCATCCTGACTGTCTGAGGTCCGTTCTTTAGCAAGTCCAATACCTAGTTGCACAGTGGTGTATTTACAGTCAGGACTAGGAGTCTGTTCACTAAGGTCTGTGGGACAATAGTGTCGATTGCTGAACTGAAATCCAGAAACAGCATTCTGACACGAGTGCCCTTGTTTTCCAGGTGTGTCTTGGCCAGGTGAATGACCGAATCTATGGTATCTGTTATAGAGTGGCTCTGTCAGTAAGCATATTGGTGAGTGTCCAATGTGGCGGGAATGGAGTTTTTGATCTGTGGCATTACCAGCCGTTCAAAACATTTTATGCTGATGGGCATCTGTGCCAGCGAGTGGTGGTCATTTAGTTCTTTGGTACGCGGATGATGGTGGCTGATTTGAAGCTTGTGTGAACTGCAACCTGTATGAGTGAAGTGTTGAAGCCGTCCATGAAGATGGCAGTGAGGTGGTTTGCACACTCCCTGCGTGCTCGGCCTGGGGTGTTGTCTTGCCCAGCCGCCTTACAGAGACTGACTCTCTGCAGAGTCCTTCTCATGCCTGCTGCAGCTACTGACAGTGACTGCTCACCTGGCATTGTGTTGCATGTCTTGAAATGTGCATAAAATTTATTTACCGTGTCAGTGAAAGAGGCATCATTGGAATAGCTGATGCTGCTTTCCCTTGCATTTTCAGTAATGCCCTTGATGCCCAGCCACAAACCCCAGGGATTGTTATCAGACTCGTGTTCCTGAATATTTTGTGCATTGACAGTCTTAGCCCTCTTAATGCCTCAGGTGAGGTTTCCCTGGGCACTTTGAGAGTTGTTCTGTCACCAGACTTGATGGCAGCATCCTCGGCTTTAAGCAAGGAGTTCCTGTTAGTGTTCAGCTAGGGTTTCCTGTTGGGCCATGAGGAGATCATTCTTAATTATCAATATCATCTACACACTTACTGATGAGCCGGTAACAGATGAGGCATATTCCTCGAGGTCTGTGTCTTCTCCTTTTGTGATGGTTTCCTTAAATATCTGCCAGCTAGTTCATTCAAAACAGTCCTGAAGCATAGAGATTTCATCATTTGCCCATGAAGTGATAGCCCTCTTGATTGGTTTCTCAATTTTCAGCAGTCATTGTTATGCTGGGATTAACATTATGGAGATGTGGTCAGAGAGGCCAAGATGAGGGCTTGAGATGTCTTTGTAATTACCACTTGTATAAACATGGTTGAATCTGTTTGTTTCTAGAACTTTAGAAACATAGAAAACCCACAGCACAACACAGGCCCACAAAGCTGTGCCGAACATGTCCTTACCATAGAAATTACCTAGGGTTACCCATAGCCCTCTATTTTTCTAAGCTCTATGTACCTATCCAGGAGTCTCTTAAAAGACCCTATTGTATCTGCCTCCCCCACCATCCATGCACTCACCACTTTCTTCATTAAAAACTTAACCCCGACATCTCCTCTGTACCTGCTTCCAAGCACCTTAAAACTGAACCTCTCATGTTAGCCATTTCAGCCCTGGGAAAAAGCCTCTGACTATCCACACAATCAATGCCTCTCAGCATCTTGTACACCTCTATCAGGCCACCTCTCCGCCTCCGTCGCTCCATGGAGAAAAGGCCGAGTTCACTCAGCTTAATCTCATAAGGCATGCTCCCCAAACCAGGCAACATCCTTGTAAATCTAAAGTTGCTCCAAGGAGAAAAGGCTGCATTCACTCAACCTATTCTCATAAGGCATACATCCTTGTTTCTCTAGTGGCAACGGTAAAGCGTTGGTGGAATTTGGGTAATATGTCCTGCAATTATGAAGAGACAGTCCAGATGCTAGTCCTGCAGAGAGCTAATGATACTGTAAGGCTCTCCCTTGGCAGTTGTGCTCAGGTGAGGGGGGTAGGATGTAGGCAGCAGTGATGAGCACAACAGTTAACTCCCTGAGCAGGTAATGTGGCTGGCATTTAATTGTAAGATGTTCAATTGTCCCAGAAGAATGGCTGCTAACTACAGATGAGCTTGTTCACCAACCTTTGTTACTATACTCACACACTCCTCCTTAGCAGATCACTTGGGTTTTTTGCAACAAAATTTTGTCTGTGAGTTAAGCAGAGAATGCTAAATACATTAGGTACAGCTTTTTTTTCAGGAAAGTAATAACACCACAGTGGTATCCTATCATCTGTCGCACAAGCTGAAGTGTTGGTGTGTTGGATGTCCTTAAAAAATTGCTCAACAACATGAAATATTGACTCCCTCTTCATATCTTTTTCTAGTCCCTTTGCAAACAACAACTCTTGAACCATGATTTAACTTCTATGAAGTGATCATAGCCAAGAAGCAAAGGTTTGTTGCCTGGCAAAGTTGACTCATCATACTGCAGAGCAAATTCTCTTGACCTAAGTATGTTGTGGTATGTGTTTTCCATATTCTCAGACGTTTCATCGATTCATCTTTGAATTGAGGTGTCGCTGAGAGGAATTGCTTCAATGACTTGGTCTGGTGATTCACACAAAATCGTACTCAAAATCTCCCTAATTGTGGGCTGATTGCATATCCAACTGTATGGGGTTTTCAGATTTAGCGATGAGCAATGAAATGCACGAAGCACACAAACCATCTCTATTTTGTTGCGCAGGATGGTTTGAAGTTTCCATTTCTGCAAAGTTTTCACAAATTGACTGAACATAAGCAAAGTTCTTCTTTGCTTTATCTTCAAGTATTAAAGGAGATTGGACGGTTTCATTTAAAATAAATTTTTTCACACAGCAGACACATTGTCTGCTGCTGGTTGGTGCTGGTATAAATCCATATTCAGATACTCCGCATGATACTGCCCAAACTTCTTTTTTGTTTGGCCTACTTCTGCCATTTTCAATATGGATTAATGGCCAGGGTCAATCGCATATTGATTAATCCAAATTCAAGAGCTGCGACCAATAAAGGGGAAAGTTATGATGTCATCATAACTCAGGCAAAACTTGACTCCACCTGAAGGTACATAATGTCGGGCAGCAATATCTTGTTGGGCTATGAGTAGAGAAATGAGGTCAAGACCACTCAAAAAGGCAGATTTTGAACTTTACCGCATTGAGCTCCCTACCCTAATTCACAGGAATTAATTAGAGTGTGTGATTAGAGTCTGGGAGCCATACTAGCTAACACTGTATTGCAATAGTGAATGACAAAAATGCCTGGAAATAACACAGTTTCTCCTATCCAGATTTCCCATTATATGCCAGATACTGAAGTGTCACATTGCTTTTCAGTAACTATAACGCAATTCAAGCAAAGTCTGAGAATAAAGGGCTAGCAAGAAATGAGTGATCATTGTAAGCATTTATGAGGCACTGAGGATCAAATACTTATAAGTAATTAATTTCCCAAATCCCTCATTTGCCCCTCTTGCTATTGAGTGTACCTCCACCACTCCCTTTATCTTTGTCACCCCTGTAGAAGCTTCCATCACTCCCGGGGGACAATATCACCTACTTTGGGAATCTCTGGTCTTAAAGTTCAGCAATGCTGTATTCTCAGAACTTGGGTTCACTGAAATTCCTGACGAGAAACTTCGAAACACTATGTAAGAATGTAAAGCTGGCATCATTATTGGGAGCCAGAGAAGCTGCTGGTCCCTTTGCACTGGCTTGTTTACTTTTCTTAATTTACTCAAATTAAGAGTTTTGTACGCACCTTCCTACGGGGAAGATTCCAATAAGCTTGAAAGTGAGCAAAGGAAATTGAATAGGTTAGGACTTTATCCTAGAGCTTTGGAGAAAGGTGAAATCTTATAAAGCTATAAAAAATTATGGGATGCACAGTTAGGGAGAATGCATGCAGGCTTCTTCCTCTCAGGTTGGGTGAGACTAGAACGAAAGGTCACAGGTTTAGGGTGAAAGGTGAAATATTTAAGGGAAATATTAGGGGGATTTGCTTCGCTGACAGGGCAGTGCAAGTGTGGAGCATGCTGCCAGTGGAAGTGGAGCATGCGGGATCGATTGTAACATTTAAAAGAAGTTTGGATGGGTACAGTATGCGGATAGGTGGGGTTAGGAGGACTATGGTTCAGGTGCAGATAGATGAGACCAGGCAGAATTTCGGGTCAACATGGACTAGAAGGGGTGATGCTCTGTTTCTTTGCTGAAGTATCCTATGACTATAGAAAAGAACTATCAAACATATCAAAAATATTAATAAAATATGTACTTAAAAGCAATGAAGTAAAGATAAGAAATTGAACTATAATCTCAATAAGAATGTTTTCTCTTCTATAGCCATGTGTTTGTATTGAGGTAAGTGGTGAGATGTACCTACACTAGGGCTAATCTGGTATAGGTAGTTTGAATGGACTCCCTCCTGGGAATTAGCCCAACTTTGTGCTCCCTTTCTGGAGTCCACGAGGTGTCCAACTCCAAAGCACAGCTGGTCAAGCTGACTGCAGGATAAAGTCATAAAAGGATTATCAGCCATTCCCCAGGCAATACGCCAGTCCTCAGAGGCTTGAAGTAGACACTGCACTGCTGTCCTCTGCCATGCAAAGGAAGCGGAAGGCAATTCACAATGAAATGCTGCAGAAGGAGTTTTACAGGGGATGTTCAGCTTGGGGAATGCTGTGAAGTGTCTAAAAAACAATAGAAAACCTCATATGCTACATGGTAGGAAATTCCCTACAGCTGCTCCATCAGGCCAGCTGTCAAGTCAACAGCTTCTTCCATTGAAAGAACACTACTCACATCAAAGAGCTTGCTTCTGTTCATGCTAATCTCCATTCCTGCCCCATTTAAAATGCACTTCCATGATGGCGAAATGAGGATAAAGATTCGTTATTTTCCTTTTTCAAAGGAGGTTTATCCAGTGATTACTGCATTACATTATTACAATACTACAGTCCTTCATGATTCAGACTACTTGCAGTCAATAGCTTCAAATTATAGCACAGTATCTCTATTCAAAATACACAACTAAGTTGCTTGCCTGTTCCGAAAATCCCTCGTTGTACCTTCTCCAGGGACACCCAGGCATAAGTATAACCCCGGAAGAGGGTCAGAAATCATGACTGTCCACTAACCTAGACCCATGAATGACCATCTTGGCCAGGCCCTGCAGCAAACTCTCAAATGATGTCTCCCAAATGATCCATTCCCCCTCCACGCCTAGTGACTGAAGATCAGGAGAGTGGGGCTGAAGTGCAGCCCTCAAACACTCATCCTCTCACATTTCGTATATACAGGATGCATCATCTCTTCCTGGTCACAGAAAAGCCAGGTGCCTGGAGAGTCCATAAACTTAAATATCTGTTACTGATTTGAGCAATGCTTTCCAGACTGAATGACAATGTAAATTGGAAAAATATATCTATTGCGAGCTTGATTTCAATGCCTAAGAGAAGTTTGAATAGTAGAGATATGGAGGGCTAGGGTCCCTGTGCGGGTCAACGGGAGTAGACAGTTTAAATGGTTTTGTGGGCCAAAGGGCCTGTTTTGGTGCTGTGCTGTTTTATGACTCTATGATGTTAGCAATTAGATTAAAGCTTTATCTTTAACTCACCGAAGTCTTTTAATCCTGCCTGCTATTAAATTAAGATAATTCAAAATTAAGCAGATTTTAAGGTGCTATTTAAGTGAACCTTTTTATTACAAAATTATAAGAAGTAAACCAAGACTAGACTGGTTGATTTTTAAAAGACACAGCACAGCACAGACCCTCCCCGCCAGTAAACCCCAATTTAACCCAAGCCTAATCACGGGACAATTTCAAATGCCCAATTAGCCTACCACCCTTTCTGGATCCACCCAGGTGATCATGGGGAGAATGTACAAATTCCTTACAGACAGCAGTGGGAAATAAACCCGGGCTGCTGGTACTGTAAAGCATTGTGCTACCGTGCCACCCCACCATTCTGACGGTGTTTTAGAATCCTCTGTACTCTGATTTTAAACATTGCAGAAAGGAAATAATCATCTGATGACTCAACTTAAAAGATTCTTGGGACCATCAGAGGCTGATATAGTTTGTATGAAATTAAGTACTTTTTCAAAGTTGTGAACTTTTTAAAAAATGTAAGCTGACTAATCTCTCAACTCAAAAGCACAAGCGAACAGGAGCAAGAGTGAGTCACCAAACCCTCAAGTCTGCCGTGCTGTTAAATATCATCGTGACTGATTGACTCTTCCAGTTCCCTGTAACCCTCAGTTCTTTTACTTGCCTCCACCTTAAATATATCTGATGACCTGGCCTCCTCAGAGGATTCCAGACATTCACCAGCATCTGCAAAAAGTTAATTTGTTTACATCTCAGTTTTAAATGATTGCTCCCTTACAGACTCTCTCCAGGTATTGAACAAGTTCCATTTTTACAGGCACCCCTGGGTTGATTTTACCCATAAGTTAGAAACTGCATAAAAATCACCCAATATGGCAGCCACAGCTCTACAATGCAATGAAAGTTTTGCAATGAAAGGAATCAAAAGTGCATCAAACTAATAAGAAAGAACAATTACTAAATGTCGAGTGAAAGAAAACTAGTTTTGCCATTCACAGGAATGAACATACACTCAATGGCCTCTTTATTATGTACCTCTTTTACCTAATAAAGTGGCCACTGAGTATATGTTCATGGTCTTCTGTTGCTGTATTCATTCCAAAGTTCTATGTGTTGTGCGCTCAAAGATGCTCCTCTGCACACAACTGATTTACTTACTGCCTGTTAATGCACGAGACCTGAGGGCAGCATCTCTGGCATTGTGCAAGGTTTCATTCATCTTGTCAGTAGCTTCCTTTTCATTTTCACTATCATCAGTCAAGCAGGTGCAGACTCAGGAATACTGTTACACTCAGATGTAGAAGGATTCTTCATTGCTGTTTCCATAGCAATGTTGTTTTACCAGTCAGAGTTGTTGCCTCTGAGCTGACTCCTGATCCTGGAGGACCAGCGGACAACTCTTGGTTTGGCCTTTACTCTTTGACCTGTTTGGCATGGGTGATCCTACCAAGAGACAAAGCAGAAAGCTCTGACTGAAGCCATCATAGCTCTCTGGGTCATTGAGGCATGCAGGCAGCCAAACCATGACAAGGTCATGATCCTCTTGGAGGTCATCATTGTTGTAATGCGTGGTTATTTGAGTTTCTGTTGCCTTCCTGTCAGCTGAAACCAGTCTGGCCTTTCTCCTCTGACCTAACAAAGTATCATTAACAAAGTGTTTTGTCCCACAGAACTGCTACTCACTGAATATTGTTTGTTTTTCACACAATTCTCTGTAAACTCCAGTGTGAAAAGTTCCAGTTCCTGAGATACACAAACCACCCTGTCTGGCACCAACAATTATTTCACACTTAGAGCAGCTATCTTCCCCATTCTGATATTTTGGATGAACAACAACTGAACCTCTTGACCATGCCTGCATGCTTTTCTGCATTGAGTTGCTGCCACTTGATTGGCTGATTAGATATTTGCATTAGCGAGCAGGTGTGCGGGTGCACCTAATAACTGAGCCACTGAGTGTAGGTACGTACATATGGACTAATAGCATAGGAGCTCATCTGTACGTAGGTGTGCCTGTAAGGCAAAGTTGCCCTGCAATTCTCATGAGAGTCATAGAACATACAACATAGAACATTACAGCAAAGTACAGATCCTTCAGACCATAATGTTGTGCCAACCTTTCAATTTACTCTAAAATCAATCTAACCCTTCCCTCCTACATAGTCCTTCATTTTTTCAATTACCCATGTGCCTTTCTAAGTTCCCCTGATGAATCTGCCTCTACCACCAGCCCTAGGAGAGTGTTTCACACACCCACTACTCTCTGTGCAATGAACATACCTTTGATGTTCCCCATACTTTCCTCCAATCGCCTTAAAATTATGCCCCCTTGTAGCAGAAACTTGTGCTCTGTGAAAAGTCTGTTGCTATCCACTTGATCTATGCTTCTAACCATCTTATACACCTCCATCAATTCACATTAGATCCTCCTTCACTCCAAATAAAAAACCATAGCTCCTTCGACCTGTCTTCATAAGACCTGCATCTAGTCCAGGAACATGCTGGTAAATCTCCTCTGCACCCTCTCTAAAGCTTCCAAGTCCTTCCTATAATGAGGTGACCAGAACTGAACACAATATTCCAAGTGTGGTCTAAGCAGGTTTTTATAGACTTTTTCGATTTTATAGACAACATTACCTCGTGGCTCTTGAACTCAGTCCCCTGACTAATGAAGGCCAGCAAACCATATGCACCATACTTAACCGCCCTTTCAACTTGCATGGGAGATCAAGTATATTCAAGTTATCCAACTGTATCCAGATAGATTCTGAGCAGCCTGTTTAATATATTAATAAGACCATAAGACATAGGAGCAGAATTAGTCCATTTGGCCCATCCAGTCTGCTTCACCATTCCATCATGGCTGATCCTTTTTCCCCTCCTCAGCCCCACTCCCCAAACTTCTTCCCATAACCTTTGATGTCCTTACACATCTGGAGAAGGATGCTTATGTGAGAATGCTGTTCTTGGACTACAGTTCAGCATTCAACACCATAATTCCCTTCGGGCTTGACAAGAAGCTCAGAGACCTCAGCCTGTCTTGTGCATCTGGATCTTGGACTTCCTGTCAGAATGCCAGTAAGAGTGGGCTCCCTCACCTCTGCCCCTCTGACCCTCAATACAGGTGCCCCTCATGGGTATATTCTGTATACTGTGTTGCCACCCACAGCTCCAATCTGCTAATTAAATTTGCTGACAATACTACATTGATTGGCCTAATCTCAAATAATAACAAGGTAGCCTACAGAGAAGTTATCACCCTGACACAATGGTGTCAAGAAAACCACCTTTCCCTCAATGTCGCAGAATTGAAGGAGCTGGTTGTGGACTACAGGAGGAATGGAGACAGGCTAACCCCTATTGACATCAATGTTGAGAGAGTGAACAGCTTTAAGTTCCTAGGCATCCACATCACCGAGGATCTCACGTGGTCTGTACACACTGGCTGTGTGGTAAAAAAAAGCACAACAGTGTCTCTTTCCCCTCAGACAGTTGAAGAAGTTTGGTATGGGTCCTCAAATCCGAAGAACTTTCTACAGAGGTACAATTGAGAGCATCCTGACTGACTGCATCACTGCCTGGTACGGAAACTGTACTTCTCTCAATCACAGGAGTCTGCAGAGAGTAGTGCAAACTGCCCAGCACATCTGTAGATGTGAACTTCCCACTATTCAGGACATGTTACAGAGACAGGTGTGTAAAAAGGGCCTGAAGGATCATTGGGGACCCGAGTCACCCCAGTCACAAATTGTCCCAGCTGCTACCATCTAGGAAATGGTGCACCAACATGAAAGTCAGGACCAACAGGCTCCAGGACAGCTTCCTCCACCAGGCCATCAGACTGATTAATTCACGCTGAGACAATTGTATTTCTATGTGATATTGACTGTCCTGCTGTACATACTATTTATTACAAATTACTATAAATTGTACAGTGCACATTTAAACAGAGATGTTACCTAGTATCATTTCATTTTTAAATCTTTTTATTATTATTGAAGATTAGCAAAAAAGATACATTAAGTCAACATGTCATTATGTACAATAAAGAATTAAATTAGCAAATAACTAATTAATGAAGCTAAGCCATATATCAATAATAATAAGAAAAAATAAAGTGTTAAGATGTAACCTAAAGATTTTTACTCCTCATGTATGTGAAGGATGTGAGTAATAAAGTCAACACAAGGAAATCTGCAGATGCTGGAAATTCAAGCAACACACACAAAATGCTGGTGGAATGCAGCAGGCCAGGCAGCATCTATAGGAAGAAATACAGTCGACGTTTCGGGCCGAGATCCTTCGTCAGGACTAACTGAAAGGAAAGATAGTAAGAAATTTTAAAGTAGGAGGAGGAGGGGAAATCCGAAATGATAGGCGAAGACCGGAGGGGGTGGGGTGAAGCTGAGAGCTGGAAAGGTGATTGGCGAAAGCGATACAGAGCTGGAGAAGGGAAAGGATCATGGGATGGGAGGCCTTGGGATAAAGAAAGGGGGAGGGGGGAAAGCACCAGAGGGAGATGGAGAACAGGCAAACAACCAAATATGTCAGGGATGGGGTAAGAAGGGGAGGAGGGGCATTAACAGAAGTTAGAGAAGTTAATGTTCATGCCATCAGGTTGGAGGCTACCCAGACGGTATATAAGGTGTTGTTCCCACAACCTGTGTGTGGCTTCATCTTGACAGTAGAGGAGGCCATGGATAGACATATCAGAATGGGAATGGGACGTGGAATTAAAATGTGTGGCCACTGGGAGATCCTGCTTTCTCTGGCGGACCGAGCGTAGGTGTCCAGCGAAATGGTCTCCCAGTCTGCGTCGGGTCTCACCAATATATAAAAGGCCACACCGGGAGCACCGGACGCAGTATACCACACCAGCCGACTCACAGGTGAAGTGTCACCTCACCTGGAAGGGCTGTCTGGGGCCCTGAATGGTGGTGAGGGAGGAAGTGTAAGGGCAGGTGTAGCACTTGTTCCGCTTGCAAGGATAAGTGCCAGGAGGGAGATCAGTGGGAAGGGTTGGGGGGGGGGTGGGGAACGAATGGACAAAGGAGTCACGTAGAGAGCAATCCCTGCGGATGTGATGGACTGGGGGAGGCTGGTTTGTGTGATGGACTGGTGGGGGCAGGTTTGTGTGATGGACTGGGGAGTTGGTTTGTGTGATGGACTGGGAGGTTGGTTTGTGTGATGGACTGGTGGGGGCAGGTTTGTGTGATGGACTGGGGTGTTGGTTTGTGTGATGGACTGGGAGGTTGGTTTGTGTGATGGACTGGGGGAGGTTGGTTTGTGTGATGGACTGGGAGGTTGGTTTGTGTGATGGACTGGGGGAGGCTGGTTTGTGTGATGGACTGGGGAGTTGGTTTGTGTGATGGACTGGGAGGTTGGTTTGTGTGATGGACTGGGGGAGGTTGGTTTGTGTGATGGACTGGGGGAGGTTGGTTTGTGTGATGGACTGGGGGAGGTTGGTTTGTGTGATGGACTGGGGGAGGTTGGTTTGTGTGATGGACTGGGAGGTTGGTTTGTGTGATGGACTGGGAGGTTGGTTTGTGTGATGGACTGGGGGAGGCTGGTTTGTGTGATGGACTGGGAGGCTGGTTTGTGTGATGGACTGGGAGGCTGGTTTGTGTGATGGACTGGGGGAGGTTGGTTTGTGTGATGGACTGGGGGAGGTTGGTTTGTGTGATGGGCTGGGGGAGGTTGGTTTGTGTGATGGACTGGGGGAGGTTGGTTTGTGTGATGGACTGGGGGAGGTTGGTTTGTGTGATGGACTGGGAGAAGTTTGGTTTGTGTGACACACTGGGCTGTGTTCACTGACGAGTTCCTGATAAACATTCCTTCTGAACGGCAATCATTACTGCTATTTATTGTCATATATACAAGTACACAGGGTTGCGTCAGATTCATGACATTTACATGAAAAGCATATTAAATATAAATTATATAAATTTACACAAGAAAGAATACATTAAGAACAAAAGTTAATTTTTGCTTAAAGCTGTCAACACTGATGCAGTGATTAGGGTAGTGCAGCTTGGCTCAAGATCAGAATGGTTGAAGGAAAATAGCTGTTCCTGACTTTGGTCTTCTGTACAATGCTCGCTCCTGCTTAATGGTCACTTCGAGAAGCTGGCAGGGCTCCTGTTGTGGGGAGCTTTGATGATAGATTTTGCCTTCCTGAGGCAGCAGTTTGTGTAGATACTTCTGATGGTGGGGTGGGTTGTGCCTATTGGCTGGAGTCTATACTCTCTGCAGCTTTTTCCATTGAAATACACTCAAATTGCTTTATCAAACCCTGATGCAACTAGTCAGGATACTTTTAACAATACAGCTATAAGACATAAGGGCATAGTTAAGCCATTCTGCCTATCAGGTCTGCTCTACCATTTGATCATGGCTAATTTATTTCCCTCTCATTCCTATTCTCCTGCCTTCTCCTGATTATCTCTGATACCCTTACTAAATAAGAACCAATCAACCTCGACTTTAACCTTCCTATAATGTGGCAACCAGAGCTGTGCACAAATATTCCAAGTGAGATCTAACCAATGGTTTATAAAGCTGCATTGTAAAGTGCCAACTTTTATATTCTATGCCCCAAGCTATGTCTTTTTCACCACCTTAACTACTTCTGTTGCTACTTTCAGGGAATTATAGCCTTACCACGAGATCCCTCTGTTTGTCCATGGTGTCCTACGATTTACTCTAAACGTCCTATCCTATGTGACTTCCAAAACATCTGTCAAAGTTTGTTAGACTGTTCACTGACAAGCGGAACCTCCTTTCCCTACTAAGAATGTAAAGAAAGTGACAGTACGATCCTCGTAGTTCCAGCTATTTGTTGGATCCAGGGCAGGGACTTTCTCTTTTCCCTCTAGAGATGAGGGAGCTTCTTACAATCATGGATGATTGTTTCCTCAATTTTCTGGTCATTCCCATTGAACCAATCATGATTCATCCTGATAAAGAAGACAAGTTTCTTCACAGGTGTCAAAGAGTTCAGGACAGCCATAAGCCAAATATAGTCTACAGTTCCTGTAGGTTGGGATTTGGTATACTGCTTGTCTGAAAAGAGCTCCCTTTTTGTAAGGTCCATGTGAGTTTCTGTATTGATCTTTTTACCCTTTCTATGAATACAGATGTTTTGGGGTATCTGATGGTGGTGACTCAAGGGGAGTAAGAGCATGCATAAGTTTTATACTTATTCTGAAAAAAAGAAATCATTGTATTACTGTAACTAATCTATCCAAACTCTAAATTATGTTAATTTATGCAAGAATAATTGCAACATTTTAGCAGACAATGAGAAAAGAAGAATAGCAGAGAGAGGTAATTTTGGAAAAATGTCTGGTATAGCAGTGATGATGGTATTGGTTCTGGAATAATTGTTTTCCACATAAATTTGTCTATTTACTGGATGACTGGAAATATCTCACCTATTACATATAATATGTTTGGACATTTCAAGTTCTGTATCACCCTTCTTGGAGGATATGTCTTATTTACATTAGAATTATGATAATGATCTTCATTATATTCAAGAAAGCCTTTGTGAGCTTCACAATGTATTTAAACCGACTGTCGAACAAATAGAAATGGCAACTAGTTCATTTTGGAGAATAACGTATTTTCTTTTAAATAATTGCAGCAGCTTTACCTGAATCTCTCATCTTCATTAGGGTTTAGCTTCTAATCAGTCTATTTATTCCATGTTTTGTTCAAATATAAATTTTCCAATTCCACCCCTTACATTATAACACTGAGCTCAGTTTATCTAAATGGGTCTCAGTTATTGGAAGGTTGTTTCAAGGATCAAGGATCAGATTTTTTTGCCATATACAGTACACTCAGTTGTCAGTTTATTAGGTGCCTCTCCTGCCTAATAAAGGAGCCAGTGAGTGTATGCTTGTGATCTTCACTGATGCTACCCATCTACTTCAAGGTTTGATGTGTTGTGCATTCAGAGATGCTCTTCCTCACACCACTGTTGTAAAGTGTGGTTATTTGAGTGACTGTTGCCTTCCTGTCAGTTTGAAATGGACTGACCATTCTCCTCTGACCTCTCTCATTAGCAAAGTGTTTTTGCCCACAGAACTGTCACTTGTTAGATGCTTTATTGTTTTTCACTCCATTCTCTGTAAACTCTGGATATTGTTGTGTGTGAGAATCCCAGGCGATCAGCAGTTTCTGAGACTCTCAAATCACCTTGCCTGGCACCAACTATCATTCCATGATAAAAGTCATTTAGATTACATTTCTTCCCCATTCCGATGTTTGGTCTGAAAAGCAAATGAACCTCTTGACCGTGTCTGCATGAATTTATGTATTGAGTTGTTGCCACATGATTAGCTGACTGGATATTTGCAGGTGTATCGGTTTACCTAATAATGTAGCCACTGAGTATATTTTCCTCCATCCCCCGCCTGTTCATATATCTGCCTTAATGTACCTTAAACATTGCTGTCATACCTGCTTTCACCACTTTCCCAGCAGCACTTTGCGGGCACCTACCACTTTTGTAAATCTCCATTAAGCTTTCCCTCTCTCACCTTAAACATTTGCCCTCTAGCATTTGACATTGCCTCCCAGTGAAAAAAGCTCTGACTGTCTACCCTATTTATGTGTTATGTGTCTCGTAATTTAATATACTTCTATCAGGACACCCCACACCCCGGAGAAAATAATGCAAATTTCTCCAAGCTAATTTCTTAAAGCTAATACTCTCTAATCCAAGCAACATCCTGGTCTACCTCTTTGCACTCACTCCAAAGCTTCCACATCCCGCTTTTGATGGGAGAACCAGAACTGCACACAATGCAGCCAAAGCAGAGTTTTATATAGTTTCAAATGGCTCCCTGAATGCACTGAACGATGAAGACACACCTTCTTTACTATCTCATAAGATTATTATTAGATACTAAATCCACCCACCACATGAAGAATCTTCATCAAAGAGGTAAGTATTAATGAGTCCAAGGTGAAGCAGTGGGATGTAATGAATGGGTAGGTGATGGCAGATCAGACATTATAGTCACCACCAGGACGACAAAGTAGTCGACGAAAACTAAGGATTCAGATCCATCACAGGTACATGGAAATGTACAGTGGAATGCATCATTTGCATTAATGACTAACACATCCAGGGACGTTCCACACTTTCTGGCACCAATACACCCACAGTGCTCAACAGGACAACACAGAAGACAACAAGCACAGAGCTGGAGTTAAGACGCCACTAAATGGCAACTCCTTTGCTTGGATCTTCAAAAACAGATCTATTTCCATCTTTAATATCTTTATTTTTCCCTTTCAGGGATCTTTTACACACTGACTTTGGTTCTTGTAGAATGGGACCCGTTCTCGGGGTTTCAGGACTGGCCGCTGTTCAGCACAGCAAGGGTTCGGCCTGAGAGTCCGGCTTGAATCTGGAAGCCTAAGCTCTTGGGGCTCTGGAGACAGGCAGATCGAAGGCCAGTGTCACAGCAGGAGACCTGTGCGTCTTCAAGGGAGCCGGAAAATCTACTGCTGCTGTGTGCCTGCGGACCCGGGATCTTTGCAATTTTCAGGCACGGAGCTCAAAAAAAGCGACGTAGCAGACTTTTAACATCATAAACAAGCGAGTTGTTTGTTATGTCTCCCCGCTAGCTGGGAAAATGAAGACACCTTCCTCTCCCTTATTTGGGAGAGGGAAAACCTGTGGTATGTCGAATACTGGATGAAACGTGAAGGCTTTGGGGTAATTGCATGTCTGTGTCTTTGCTATTGCTTGGCTCACGATTGAGTGCTCGGTGGGGATACTGATGCTTGCTTTTTTTTGCCGGAAGGGGGCGGGGGGGATTGTTGCTCATTGCCGCTTATGCATGGGAGGGGGGAGCTGGGGAGACTTTGGGGTTCTCACTTTTAACTGTCTTTCATCCTTTGGGGGCACTGTTTTTGTGGATGTTTGCAAAGAAAAGACATTTCAGGATGTATATTGTATACATTTCTCTGACATTAAATGTGCCTTTGAACTTTTGAAGCAAAAAAACAACAAAAGAAAGCAGGCCCCTTTCCTTCCTTACATCTACACGGGCAGTCCCCAACTCCAGGTCAGGCCTCCAGTCTCCGGACTCCATGTTCTGGTTTTGGCCATTGGGAGAATTCCTCTCACTTCTCTATGTCACTTTTGGAGTATTTCCAGAGTTTACTCATTTTATCAGCATTCCAGCACCCACTGTAATGTCTTACTTTCAAGAAGAAGAATATTACCTTCATGTTATATTCAAAATGCTGGAGGGACTCAGCAGGCCAGGCAGCTTTAGGAAAAGAATAAAGTCAATGTTTTGTGCCAAAACCCTACGGCAGGGCTGGAGAATAAAGATAAGGAGTAAGCAGTTGGGGGAGGGGAGAGAGAAACACAAGGTGATAGGTGAAACCTGGAGGGGGAGGGATGAAATAAAGAGTATTAAGTTGATTAGTGAAAGAGAGACAGAAGGCCATGGAAGAAAGAAAAGGGGGGAGGAGCACCAGAGGGAGGCAATGGTTGAGCAAAGAGAAAAGGGGATGGGAAATGGTGAAGGAGGAGGTGGTGAGGAACATTACTGGATGTTTGAGAAATCGATGTTCATGCCATCAGGTTGGAGGCTGCCCAAACGGAATATAAGGTGTTGTTCTTCCACCCTCGGTGTGGCCTCATCGTGACAGTGGGGGGGGGGGGGGGGCATGGATGGACAGTCAGAATGTGAATGGGAAGTGGAATTAAAATGGGTGGTCACTGGGAGATCCTGCTTCTCCTGGTGGATGGACTATCTCCGGAGACAGAAAGTGGGAGGGAAGGGAAAGATGAGCTTGGTGGTGGAATCCTGTTGGAGGTGGTGGAGAATCACGTGCTGGACTCGGAGGCTGGTGGGGTGGTAGGTGAGGACAGGATGAACCCTAGCCCTGATGGGAGGATGGGTTAAGAGCAGAGGTGCGTGAAATGGAAGAGATGCAGTTGAGGGCAGCATTGACGGTAGAGAAGGGGAAGCCCCTTTCTTTGAAAATGGTCTAGAATGAAAAACCTCATTCTGAGAGCCCATGCAGTGGAGACGGACCAATTAGGAGAAGGGGATGGCATTTTTACAAATAACAGGATGGGACGAGGTATATTTCAGGTAGCTGTGAGAGTCTGTGTGTTTGTAATAGACATCGGAAGATAAGCCTTCTCTGGAGATAAAGACAGTGAGATCCAGAAAGGGGAAGGAGGTATCGGAAATGGGACATCGGTGGATAAGCTGTCTCCAGAAACACTCCGTCTGCCAGAAAAAGCGGGATCTCCCAGTGGCCACCTATTTTAATTCCACTATAAATTACAAAAATAAATGATGCAAAAAAAAAGGAATAATAAGATTGTATTCATGAGGACTAGATAGAGGGGGGTTTATTGAGTTATGGGTTCGTAGACTATTTATCAATCTGATTGTGAGGGGAAGAAGCTATTTCTGAATCAGTGACTGTGGGTCTTCAGGCTCCTGAACCTCTTTCCTGATAGCAGAGGACATTCCCTGAATGATGGAGGTCCTTAGTGATGGATGCCTTTTTATTGAGAAAACGCCTCTGGAAGCTGCCCTTGAAGGTGGGGAGGGTTGCCACAACTTTCTGTAAAAACGAATGCCCTTCAACATCTATCAACACCGCTAACTTCAGAAACAGTTATTACCCTTCAAACATCAGGCTCCTGAACCAGCATGGATAACTTCACTCACCGCAACTCTTAACTGATTACACAAGCTATGGACTCACTTTCAAGGATTCTACAACTTATGTTTTCAGTTTAATTTATTTACATATTATTATTATTTGTTTTTCTTTGTATTTGCCCATTGTTCTGCTGTGAATGCCTGCAAGAAAATGAATCTCATCGTAGCATATGGTGACATATATGTACTTTGATAATCAGTTTACTTTGAACTTTGAAGACTTTGGCCCTTTGATCTTCCACCTCACTCTCCCCATACCATTACCCAACACAAATGTTAACTTGCCCCTTGTCTGTTCCATTGAATTGCATTTCAGTACACTGTACCCCAAAGATCCATGTATTTTGAAATTTGCTGAGGTGGTATATGCATTTGTCTTCTTCTAGCTGAGAGCACGTCTCTGCCACTTCCAGGCATTGTAAAAAGAAACAATCTAAATCTGTGTGCACCGACGCAGTCCCCCAGAGAGGAACCAATTCACAGCACAGGCATTACCAATGCAGATGGTATGGGATTGTAATTTCAGTCCATCTGAGAGCAGCAGTTTAAAGAAGCACGGAACATTTAGAGACTGAAACAGGCAGGAATTAAAGCATTTTGTGCATACTTCCTTTCATGCTCTCAATAGTTTCCTGATCAGGACCACACAGATGGTAATGCACAACTGACTAATTAACTTAATTATGTGGGATGCTGGAAATCCAGAGCAATACACAAAATGCTGGAGGAATTTAACAGGTCAAGCAGCATCTATGGAGGTGAATGAACAGTTGATGTTTTGCATACTGATGAAGGATCTTGGTCTGAAAGGGCAACTGTTTCTTCTCCATAAATACTGCCTGACTTTCTGATTTCCTCCAGCATTTTGTGATTAACTTAATCTCCCTGATCTGACCTGACAGTTACAACCTCAAAAAACTCTATCAGTATAGTCAAACATGAGTTCCCCTTTATCCACGTCAGCCGCTCCTTTCCACAGCCCTCCGCACCCTTCAGCTCCCAATGCCACTACCACTCCACGATTACACACCACACCTCATACCTACAGTCACTGTGTTTTCGTAAGCCCTGCTGCTACCTAGAACAATTTTTCTTGCCAAGAGCCACTTTGTCAATGTATCAGGGTCACCTTACATACAGATACTGATGCATATAACATCACTCTATGTTCTGTACATGCAACCAGTCTATGTATATAAGCAAACTGTATGTATTCTGTACAGAATAAGACCACACTCAGACAGATGCTAGTACACTGTGTTTATAGGATTGCTTTGTTTATTGTGTTCTTAAGCTTATTGTGTTTTATTTTGCTGCATTGGATCAAGAAGAACAACTATTTCATTCTAGTTTACTCTTGTAGCAACAAACAATCTTCAGCCCTGAGTGATTCCAATGACCCAGCCTACCATATTACACCTGTAATAATGGAATTAAGCATTTTTCTCACTACTAATGTCAGACCAAGCCATATCTTCTCTCTTTCTCTTTGAATTAAACTTATTATCATCCAACCTAGGGATCATTGTGAAATCTAAACGTTTCTGGAAGAGAAGGTCACTGCATTAATTACCTTTGCCTCACTTGTAAGGCATCACGTCCTAGAAATTTGTTTACTTATATTTCTATTTATTCTTACAAGGTTCTTGTTTTCTTGTGGAAATTATCTTTGGATATTTTTCCAGTCATAGGGCAGATGCAAAATACTTGTTTAATGTCTCTACTACTTCATATTGTCTATTAAAAGTAAATCAGTTTCCTTGAGTAGGAAATTGATGAAAGTGTTGAATCCTAACCATCATGCATCATACAAAAGTCCCTTTTCTCCCCCCACCCAACTAAAATTCCCACTGTTCCTACCTCAAACGCATGCATACTTACTTTGGCTTTAGGCCTTACAGTGTAAAAACTGGCTCTTTGTCCCAAATAGTCCAAGTTGCTTATCTGCGCTGGTTCCATTTGTCTGCATTTGGTCCAAAACCTCTAAATCTTCCCGTCTTTCTGATTCTTCTCACATGGCTGAAAGGACCTAGCAGCTATGAAGCAATAACTTCCCAAAGAGAGGGTGCTTTCAGCCAAAGTAATCAGTCTGTGCGCAAATTCTGTGACAATCTTCCATGAAGCACGTGGTTATAAAAGACTGACAGCTTCCTTTAAAGAGATCAAAGTGAATCCCAGAAACTATGTTTAGGTTAAGTTTGTTTATTTTAATTAATCATTTTTAATAACACACCACAGTCTCTCCCTTTTTTAGGAAATATAAAGGTTATTCATTACCATTTGGGTCTTACCATTTATTGAGTTCTTTTCCTTTGTGTGCTGACAGCCAGATTATCATAATCAGTGAAAGAGCAAAGTGACAGAGCAACCGCTAAAGTTTATAATAACAGCATTGCGTATAGTCTTGAGTTTCATACTTCTACATCTGTAACAAATTAAAGCCCCATTCACCAGATGTCGAATTTATCTGAAAAGATAAATTTCTAACATTTGTCCAATTTTATCCAGCAAGTGCTGTGAAATTTGATTATAGCTTTCTGAAAGAATTTGCCATTTAAGTATTTTTAAAAAATTATATAGTCAGCTCCCTTCCACCTAGGACCATCTGTAAAGGAGCAGCCATTTTAATTTCACTCCACAGTTCTTTTCCCCCTACATCATGCCAAAGAAGTTTTCTTCAAATATAATCAATTGACTTCCACTGAAGTCTGCTTTCACAAGAACTTCCAGTTCTGAATAGCAGCTGCATTTGCATTGCACCTTTTTGCTGTCTGAACTCTTCCAGATTGCCTCAAAAGAATGAGCCGATCTTCCACAGTTTCCTGAGTTCACCAGATGTCATCACATAGACTGCATTGCCACCTTCAAGTTTTATACAGATCTTATACAGTGGGAGAGCAGCTCTCGGCTAATTGACAAGGCCCAGGAGGAGCTGGAAGCCTATGTCAAGCTCCACCTTGAATGATTGATTAACATTTGCTCTTTTGATTACTGCACTTCCTGTAATTGTTCTTTCTTGTCCATCTCACGTGTTGTTGAAGCCCATTCATTTCAATAATATGGACGTATACTTACCATATCACGTGAATTCAGTGTATTCTCTGATTTATGGACAAAATCAACTAAAAAATTAGCTGTCTTTTTGCAGAAAAAACCATGAACAGCAATGAAATCAAGGACTCTGGATAGGAGCAAAGGTATTAGTGCCTACACAGAAGCTTCGATGCTTAACTTGATGGTCAGTGCCAAATGGAGAGTAAACAAGCAGGAACTAATCATGGAGAGTGGCCAGTGAGTGAGTGGGCCAGTAAAGGAGTGGAGCTTTGAGGCTTTGGCTCGAGAGGTTTTGGCAGTTTTGGCAGTTGGATTGTGAAATCAAGTCAATCAAGATTTGATTAGCTCAGACGCAGCAGAAAGCAGCTGATTGGGCAATCAAGGTCAGATGACCAAGCAGTCTGATTGGGCAATCAAAAATTGAAAAGCTCAAACAAATAAAAAGAGGGGTAGCTCAAGCAGAGTGGCCAGTGAGTGAGTGGGTCAGTGAAGGAGTGGAGCTTTGAGGCTTTGGCTCAAGAGGCTTTGGCGAGAAGAGGCGGAAGACAAGCTTGCTCCCTGTGAGGTGAGGCCAGATAAGTTTCTTTAATCAATTTAATTAACTTAGGAGTTGGTAATGGAGGCAGTAGATAGGGCAGTCCAGTGCTCCGATTGGAGGATGTGGGAAGTCAGGGCGAGCATTGTTGTCCCTGATGACCACACCTGCAAAAGGTGCATCCAGCTGCAGCTCCTGTCAAACCAAGTTAGGGAACTGGAGCTGGAGCTGGATAAACTTCAGATCATTCAGAAGGCAGAGGCAGAAATAAACAGGAGTTACAGGGAGACAGACACCCCTAAAAGTCAGGAGACAGGTAACTGGGTGACTGTCAGGAGAGGGAAGGGGAATAGACAGGAAGAGCAGAGCACCCCTGTGGCTGTTCCCATCAACAATAATGTACTGTTTTGGATACCATTGGTGGGGACAACTTACCAGGGACAAGTTGCAGCGGTCGTGTCTCTGGCACCGAGACTGGACCCTCAGCTCAGAAAGGAAGGAGGGAAAAGTGAGCAATAGTGATAGGGGATTTGATAGCTAGGGGGACAGATAAGAGGTTCTGTGGGAGAGATCGAGAATCCTGGATGCTCTGTTGCCTCCCTGCTGCCAGGGTCCGCGATATTTCGGATCGAGTTCTTGGTATTCTCAGGACAGAGGGTGAGCAGCCAGATGTTGTGGTCCACATGGGGACCAATGACATAGGTAGGAATAGGGATGAGGTCATGAAGAAGGAATACAGGGAGTTAGGAAAGAAGTTAAAAAGCAGGACCTCAAGGGTGGTGATCTCGGGATTGCTGCCTGTGCCACGAGACAGAGAGGGTAGGAACAGGAAGTTATGGCAGATGAATGCTTGGCTGAAGAGTTGGTGCAGGGGGCGGGGGTTCAGATTTCTGGATCATTGGGATCTCTTCTGGGGAAGGTCTGACCTGTACAAAAAGGACGGGCTGCACCTGAACTGGAAAGGGACCAATATCCTGGCGGGCAGGTTTTTTAGAGCTGTTGGGGAGGATTTAAGCTCGTTTGGCAGGGGAGTGGGAATCAGAATGTGAGTGCAGAGATTAGGGTAGGAGAAGGGCATGATGCTATGTGTTCTGAGTTGGTGAGGAAGGACAGGCGGGGGACAAAACATAAAAGTAGCCAGTTAGAGGGGTTGAAATGTGTCTGTTTCAGTGTTAGGAATATTAGGAATAAAGGGGATAAACTTAGAGCATGGATCAGTAAGTGGAACTACGATGTTGTGGCCGTTACTGAAACTTGGCTGGAGGAAGGGCTGAGGTTCAGGTGTTTTAAAAGGAATAGGATAGGAGGTAGAAAAGTTGGGGGTAGCATTACTGGTCAGGGATAGTATCACGGCTACAGAGGGAGTGTCCACTGAGTCGGTGTGGGTGGCAGTCAGAAATAGGAAGGGATCAGTCACTGTGCTGGGAGTAGTCTATAGGCCCCCAAATAGCCCTCGGGACACCGAGGAGCAGATAAGCAGGCAGATTTTAGAATGGCGCAGGAAATACAGAGTTGTAGTTATGGGTGATTTCAACTTCCCTCATATTGACTGGTACCTCCTGACTGCAAGGGGGGATAGATGGGGCTGAATTTGTCAGGTGTGTTCAAGAAGGATTCCTGACACAGTATGTGGACCGGCTGACAAGAGGAGAGGCTATACTGGATCTAGTTCTGGGTAATGAACCTGGTCAGGTGACAGACCTCTTGGCGGGGGAGCATTTTGGCGAGAGTGACCACAACTTCAGCATAGCTATGGAAAAGGATAAAAACAGATAAAATGGGGAAGTGCTTAACTGAGGGGGGGCTAACTTTGAAAGGATGAGGCAGGAACTAGCAAGAGTAAATTGGAAACAGGTGTTCAAGGGTGAAAGCACAGAAGTGATATGGAGGAAGTTTAGGGACCACTTGTGCTGGGTTCAGGATAGTTTTGTCCCACTGAGACAAGGGAAATTATCAGGAAAAGGGAACCGTGGCTGACAAAACATGTGAGGCAACTCGTCAAGAGGAAGAAGGAAGCATATGTTATATATAAGAAGCAGGAAGCAGGAGGGGCTCATGAGAAATACAGGGTAGCCTGGAAGGAGCTTAAGAAAGGATTTAGGAGAGCTCAAAGTGGGCATGAGAAGGCCTTGGCATGTAGGATTAAGGAGAACCACAAGGCGTTCTATGCGTATGTGAAGAACAAGAGGATGACAAGAATGCAGGTGAGGCCGCTAAAGGATAAAGAGGGCAACATGTGCCTGGAGGCGGAGGAGGTTGGGGATGTCCTAAATGAATACTTTGCTTCAGTATTCACAAGTGAAAAGGACCTTGATCGGGATGAGGTCAAAATAGAACAGGCCTGTGTGCTGGACAATGTGGAGATTAAGGAAGAAGAAGTGCTGGATCTTCTTAAAAACATCAAGATTGATAAATCCCCAGGGCTGGACATGATATACCCCAGGTTGCTGTGGGAAGTGAGAGAAGAGATCGCTGGAGCAGTAGCTATGATCTTTGAATCCGCTTTGGCTGCAGGGGAAGTGCTAGAGGACTGGAGAATGGCAGATGTAGATCCCTTGTTTAAAAAAGGTAATAGGGAGAATCCTGGGAACAATAGACTGGTGAGTCTTACGTCGGTGGTCTGCAAACTATTGGAAAAGATTCTTAAGAATAGGATCTACAAGCATTTGGAGAAGTACAGTCTACTCGAGAATAGTCAACATGGCTTTGTGAAGGGAAGGTTGTGCCTCACGAGACTAATTGAGTATTTTGAAGAGGTAACAAAAGAAATTGATGAGGGTAGGGCAGTAGATGTGGCCTACATGGATTTTAGCAAAGCATTTGACAAGGTCCCCCATGAGAGACTCATCCAGAAAATCAAGAGGCAGGGGATTAGTGGAACCTTGGCTGTTTGGATAAAAAATTGGCTTACAGGAAGAAAGCAAAGGGTAGTATTGGAAGGAAGGTATTCTGCCTGGAGGTTGGTGACTAGTGGAATGCTGCAAAGATCTGTCCTGGGACCCTTGCTCTTTGTGATTTTTACAAATGACCTGGATAAAGAGGCGGAAGGATGGGTGAGTAAGTTTGCGGATGACACGAAGATTGGAGGAGTTGTGGATGGAGCTGTAGGTTGTCGAAGGTAACAAGAGGATATAGACAGGTTGCAGAGTTGGGCGGAGAAGTGGCAGATGGAGTTCAATCCAGTTAATTGTGAGGTGATGCATTTTGGAAGGACAAACCACAAGGCTGAGTACAGGGTTAATGGTTACTTAAGAATGTGGATGAATAGAGGGACCTTGGGGTTCAAATCCATACATCCCTCAAGGTCGCTGCTCAGGCTGATAGGGTAGTTAAGAAGGTCTATGTGATGCTAGGCTTCATTAATAGGGGGATTGAGTTCAAGAGTAGAAGGGTCATGTTGGGACTCTACAAATCTCTGGTGAGACCACACTTAGAGTATTGCGTTCAGTTCTGGTCATCTCTTTATAGGAAAGATGTGGAAGCTATGGAGAGGGTGCAGAGGAGATTTATCAGGATGTTGCCTGGATTAGAAAACAAGTCTTATGAGGAAAGGTTAGCAGAGCTGGGACTTTTCTCGTTGGAGCGTAGAAGGATGAGAGGAGACTTGACAGAGGTCTACAAGATTATGAGAGGCATTGATAGGATGGATAGTCAGAACCTGCTTCCCAGGGCATGAATAGCAAACACCAGAGGGCATATGTACAAAATTAAGGGAGGGAAGTTTCGGGGAGACGTCAGGGGTAAGATTTTTACACAGAGGGTTGTGAGTGCCTGGAATGACTTGACAGGGATGGTGGTGAAGGCTAAAACATTAGCAGTATTTAACAGCCCCTTGAACAGGCACATGGATGAAAGAAAAATAGAGGGTTATGGGGTAGTGTGGGTTTAGTACTCTTTTTAAGGAATATATGGGTCAGCACAACATTGAGGGCCGAAGGATCTGTACTGTGCTGTAGTATTCTAGTATCTAGTGTCTAGTAATCTGAACTCACTTGCTATTTAGGGACAGCCTGTTTCAGATTCAGATGTATTTATCAGATGAATAAAGTAAAATGTCAGTTGCATTAACAACCAACACATCTCAGGATGTGTCTACATTCCAGCACCAACATAGCATGCCCATGGGGGGAGGGGGAAAGAGAAAACGTCCAGGGTAGGAGGGGTCTCTGATTCTATTGTCTACTTTTCTGAGGCAGCACTAAGTGTAGATTGGAACAACGGTAGGAAGGTCGGGTTCTGTGATTGGCTGAGCTATGCCCACAATCCTTTGCGATTTCTCACAGAATTTCTCACAGGGCAGAGCAGCGGCTGTACCAAGCTGTGATGCATTTGGATAGGTCGCTTTCTGGTCAACAAATACCGTAAGGGGTTGAAGGAGCAGACAACAGTTGTATCACAGGACCCCTAGAGCAGAGGTTCCCAACTTGGACTCCTCAGTTGATGGTGGGGGGAACAAAGCATAAAAAGAGTTGGGAACCCTGTAATACAGAGCTCCCAAGTAAACTCAGCCTCCCCACTCCATCCACCTAATGGCGTTGAGGCAGGCTCCACCATGGAAGGACGTCACTGGAGTGAACAAGCCTACCAACAGCAAAGGCAATGTCGAGCATTTCAGCATTTGATTAACTGAGACAGTGGCGGAGGTAGGTTATGATTCGGAGATGCTTGGCCATTAATCTACCTCCTGCTCTACTAGGAGGTTAAGGTTGTGAACAATCGATCCTCACCTCCAATTGGTGCCAGGGAGACCAAGAGACTCGCAATCTAATGATGGAACTCCTGGCAGGGACCTATTCCAACAGCTTATCAATTGAGGTTCGAGAACACCCCAGCATAGGAGTTTGAGTCTCAGCTGACAACTTGAGATTCGGTTTAACCTTACAATCCATTGTGTGCCCAGCTTTAGCCACTAATTGGAATCAGATGTGAATGATGAATAGTTCTCTGTCCGAAGATTGCATTCTGAGCTAACCATGATTCTAAGCATTAACTCCTATTTCATATGTAAGATCTAAGACTTGTTATTGTCAGGATTTTAGAAAGAAACATATTCTGTTTTTCTTTTTTAATTGTACACATCTTATTGTTCATAGTTTCTGCAAAGTCCTTTCCTAAACTGGAAAAAGTTTTGCTTTTCAAAGTGTGTGCTTCTATTTCTAAACAAACCCACAATCCTTGTTTCAATTGAACAAACTTGTTATGAATGCTGGTATTAAATAACATCACATGACTGTGGTATTCAATTGATATAATTATTACAGGGGAAAAATCAGTTATTAGCATCGTAATGTTCAGGGTACAGAGAGTATCTTTGCATTGTTGTAAATATGCTTTCAGAGCTTTAATCATTTGAAGAATACACGGTGGCAAGTGACTGGTTTTGCTGTGAGAATGTTAACAGTCAAGCAACAAAGTTAAGTGAAAAAGGATCTAGTGCAAAAAGACAAGTTCTTCTTTTGTTTAAATAACTTTACTTTCAACGTCTCCATTCAATGCACGATGGCCACCACCTTTTATCCCCACAATACACCATACCCCACTTCCCACGGCGCATTCGCCCATAACAAGTATGTGTGCCTACTAAATTCTTACATATCTCAAATGAACAGAACTCAACAATCTCCTGTCCTTTTAATGTATATTAAAAACAATTTTAAAAAATTTAAATACTATTGAAATGTCCATTAAGATCTGAGAATTAGTTCTAACCCTTGATATTGACTCAGTTCTTATGGTACCAAGTGCCTTCACTAAGTGCCTTTAACAGCACAAGAGCTGATGCCCCCTTCTTTGTGGAACAGTTAGCCAGTTGTTCCTTTGTAATTGACCATAGCACATGATGAATATTCTGTGCTTTGACAAGTTCTTTGATGCTGCTTATCTCTAGATGAAGCCTCTTTTCTGGAAGCGACTTGATGGATTGAATCACAGCAACCAAAGAGCAGTTGTTTGTAACACGAGTCGTTTGTAGACTGTCTTTCTTTGGTTCACCATGGAAAAGCTCAGAATAGAGTGTGGCCAGAAAAACAGTTTTGTCAATATCTTCAGACATTGCAAGGGTTTCTGCTGCCAGCGTACTGTACTCCATACAACTCTACGGATCCTTTTTGATTGCCAACACAGAGGTGAAAATCTTCTCTCTTCTCTCATCAATAATACAATAAAATATCCCCCTTGAATACCCCTATCAGGAAGGTTTCCAAGCGAAGCAAACCTCTTTTTCTAGCTGTTGAAACTTCAAGACCATTTTTTCAAATTGAATTTTGCACAATAATAACCAGTAAACTAATTACTTTTGCCAGAGGACTATGTCACTTCCCTTACCTTGCACTCTATGGCCAGTAGTTTTGCTGCTCACTTCCTGCCTAGATATTTTGTGGCCCTTGACTCACTTCAACACCAATTCCCTTTAAGTATAGGGCCCTTTGTCAATATTTTTCACAGCCACTAATTCCTACTCCAGCTCATGGGTGTAGTCAGTGAAATACTGAAGCATTGTGCAGGTCCCAGGAAGACATCAGTTTCTCATCTCACCACACTGAGGAAGTTCCCTTCATCTAATATAAGCTGCTATTTTCACTGTCCAGGTCATGTTTGTCCACCTGCTCTGTTTTCTGTTTCTTCGCATTCTCTACTAATGACACTGATAATAATGATAATAATAATAATGCGTGAGTCCAGTCTCTGGATTCTCCCCGCTTAGACCCCTGCTCTACTGACTTTACACTTATGACTGTGTGGCTAATCACAGCTCCAATGCTATATTCAAGTTTGCTGACAATGCCACTGTGGTGACAAATCAGCATATAGGAGGGAGATTCAAAATCTGAGTGGTGCCACAACTACAACCAGTTACTCAATGTCAACAAGACCAAGCAGTTGATTATTGATTTCAAGAGCAAGAAACCGGAGGTCCTTGACCCAGCCCTCATCAGGGGATCAGAGGTGGAGAGGCTCAGCAATTTTAAATTCATCGGTGGTATCTTTTCAGTGGACTTGTGGCAGGTCCAGCACATACGTGCAATTATGCAATTCTGAAAAAGCATAACAGTGCCTCTACTGCCTTAGGAGTTTGTGAAGATTCAGCATGACATTTAAAACTCTGACAGGCTTCCATAGACGTGTGGTGGAAAGTATATTGACTGGCTGATATGAAAACACCAATCCCCTTGAACAGAAAGTCCCACAAAAGTAGTGGATATGGTGCAGTCCTTCACAGATAAAATCCTTCCCACCATTGAGCACATCTACAGAAGGAAAACTCCATCCATCATCAAGGACACCCACCACCCAGGCCAAGCTCTCTTCTTGCTGCTGCCATCAGGAAGAAGGTACAGAAGCCTCAGGACTCGCACCGCCAGGTTGAGGAACATCTTGAACTAAAGGGGATAACTTCACTCAAAGTCACTTGCCCCGGCACTGAAGTGTTCCCACTCACTTTCAAGGACTCTTCATCACATGTTCTCAGTATTTATTGTTTATTTATTCAATTTATTTTTGTGCTTGCATGGTTTATTGCCTTTTGCACGCTGGGTGCATGCCCAGTTGGTACGGTCTTTCACTGATGGTTATTGGATTTATTGAGTATGCCTGCAAGAAAATGAATCTCAGGGTTATATACGGTGACATATGTACTTTGAACTTTGACCTCAAACACAAAGCGAGACAGACTGTCGCACGCGTACACACACACACACACACACACACACACACACACACGTGCACTCATTGATACACACCTACACACCAAAGACACAAATTACACACTAGCACACAACTGCAGTGCAAACACACAGAACTACACATCATCGAGACCTACGTGCACCATGAGCACACACGTTATCAAATAATTTTCCAATCTAAAGGCACAAATCTTTTGTCCAGGAAACTTGTTTATTATGACCCAACATTTTCTCTGTGCCATTTTTAGAATATAAATATGATAAATCTCCTTAATGTCCTTATTCATTCAGGTATTTTATCCTCTTTCCAGTTATAACATTTTGCTTATTTTTAATCTGTTTCAGATTTGATTTTTATCTGCTCAATAACAGACAACTTTCCGCTTAGTTGTGCTTACTCCGTCCTCTGTCTTCAAATATCCCTCAGTTCATCCCGTGTCTGAACCACCTGCAGATTTTTCATTTTGGATGCAAATGTGTTTGGAAGGGGGCACAAATATCCCAATAGTATCAGAAACACCCAAAAATGGCCAAGACTTCATCACCTTGGAAATGTATTTATTTCGAGATACAGTGCGGACAGGCCCTTCCAGCCCAATGAGCCGCAGGGCCCGGCAACCCACCTATTTAACACTAGCTTAATCACAGGACAATTTACAATGGCCAGTTAACCTACTACTGATATATATTTAGACTGCAGGAGGCAACAGGAGTATCCAGAGGAGACCCACACTGTTCACAAAGAGAACATACAAATTCCTTACAGGAACGCTGGAATTGAACTCAAAACTCTGGACTTCTGCACTTGCCTCCCACAGGGTCTGAAGGAACACTTTGTCAGGCCTTAGGGATTTGTCCTTCAAACCTCCCCCCACCCGCCTCTGATTTGCCTCAAGACAGCAAATACCTCTTCCTCTGTACTTTGTATACGGTCCATAACTTTGCTGCTGCTTTGCCTCACTTCCATAGTCTCTGTGTCTTCCTCCCAAGTAAATACTGATGCAAAAAATCAATTTAAGATCTCCTCACATTAATTTTAGCTCCACACATTAATTGCTACACTGATCTTCCAGAGGGGCAATTTTATCCCTCGCAATCCTTTTGTTCTTAACATATCTGTAGGAATTCTTAGGATTCTCCTTCACCTTATCTGCTAGAGCAACCTCATGCCTTCTTTTAGCTCTCCTGCATACTTTCTTATGTGTTCTCTTACATTTCTTATACACCTCAAGTTCCTCATTTGTTTCTCCTTGCCTATATCAGCTATACACCTTTCTTTTCACAACATCTCTCCAAAACCAAGCTACCCAAGCCTGTTATCCTTTCCTTTTATTCTGACAGGCATATCCAAACTTTGTACTCTAGAAACGTCAGTTTTGAAGGCCTCCCAGTTACAAGCGCACCTTTGCCAAAAACAGCCTGTCCCAATCCACACTTGCCAGATCCATTCTGATACCATCCAAAATTGGCCTTTCCCCAAGTTAGAATCTCAACCCGACTAGACCTATCCTTGTCCATAACTACATTGGAACTAATAGCATTATGATCAGTAGAAGCAAAGTGTTCCCTACGCACACTTCTGTCTCCTGCCCTATTTCATTCTCTCATAGGAGATCAAGTATTGCAGACTCTCTTGTTGGGAATTCTATATACTGATGGAAACTTTCCTGAACACATTTGATAAATTCTATTTCATCTAGACCCTTTATAGTATGGGAGTCGCAGTCAATATGGGGAAAATTAACATCACTTGCTCTCACACCTTATGCATCTTGCAACAGACTGTGAACTCTATACAAATTTGTTTGTCTAACTCCCATGGACAGTATAATATAGTCCCATTAACATCGTCATACCTTTCTTATCCCTCAGTTCCACTCATAAAGCCTCACTAGACGAGTTCTCCAGTCTGGCCTGACAGAGCACTGCGGTGACATTTTCCCTGCATTGCTGCTTGGCCAAGTGAACAGTGATTCCTCAGGCGACATCTTCCAGAGAGTCAATTATTACACTTTTTCTGCATCTTTTGCTTATTCTTTTTGTCTTAATTGTGTTTCAGAAGCCTATGACTTACAGTTTGTAGTTCGATTGAGTGATATAGTGCTCTGCTGTCCCCAAGAAAACGCCATGAGAGGACTGTGAGCATGAGCTAGCTAACTCAAGGAGAGGAAGATTGAAACATTGAGGTGAATGCAGAGGAGGCTGGGTAGGCGGTTGCCCTCCACGGAGATTGCGGGTCGGCAGTCACTCTCCATGGAAGGACTGAGTTCAAGCGGTCGCTTTCCTCAATGCTGACAGAGGATGCTCTTGAAATTCTGAGCTTTAAATGATCATTGGACTGTAGTTTATATTGGCCTCCTCAGCTTTTTGTGTTGTCTTTCTTGTTGCTGATTGGTGGGTTGAGGATTTGATGTCCTTGTGGGTGATAGGTCAGTTTTTGTACAAGGGAGGGGTTGAGAATTTGGGGTCTGATGTTCTTGTTGGTGTTTTTTCCATGGGTGGTATTAGTTAGTTTTTTGTGTCCGGGGGTTTGATGTTATTGTCACTTTTTTCTTTTGTGGGTGATACGTTAGTTTTTGTGAGTGAGTGGGTTGGGGGCTTGTGGTTTGTGGGTTCTTGTTTCTTTTATCGTGCAGGGAGGTTGATGTCTTTTCGTTCAACAATCTCCGTGGTTTTTCTGTATTTTGTGGTAATCTGGAGAAGGTGAATCTCAGTATTGAATCTGCATACATTGATATTAAAATGAACCTTTGAAACTTCAAAACTTTTACTTACCCCAGCCCTCCCCTCCCCTTCCCCTTCCCCCCTTCCCCTTCCCCCCCCCCCTTTAATTTCTCCCACTCTATAACATATAAAACAACAGAATGCAGGAATATGAGCTGCCAGTCCGGCCCCTCCTGCTACCAAGTCTCACTAACGGCTACAATATCGTAATTTCACATATTGAACTATGAGGGGTAATTGATAAGTTCGTGGCCTAAGGTAGAAGGAGATGAGTTACTAACTTCAAACTTTCTGCATTTTCACTCAGAATTGAACAGCACATGCATGTAACGAGAGCTGTATAACTCATCTCCTTCTACCTTAGGCCATGAACTTATCAATCACCCCTGCTGTGGACCACTTCTACAAAGAAGGGATCCGAATGCTCCACGGCCGCTGGACTAATTGTGTATGTGTAGGAGGGGACTATGTTGAAAAATGAATGTGCTAGGTTTTCCAAAATTGACTCCTTCTCCCTTAGGCCATGAACTTATCAATTGCCCCTAATATACTCACCTGAGCTCACTGCCTTTCCTACAATACTTCTTGCATTAAAATATATGCAGTTCAGGACGTTAGTCCCACCACACTCAACCTTCTGCTTCCTGACTTTATCTGGGGTCTTAACAACCTCTGTCTTCATAATCTCTCCACTATCTGTCCTGGCACTCTGGTTCCCATTCCCCTGAAATTCTAGTTTAACCACTCCCCTCCATGCAATATTTGCAAACCTTCCCACTAGGATATTATTCTCACTCCAGTTTAGGTGCAAACCATCTCTTTTTTACAGGACCCATTTTCCCTGGGAGAGAGCCAATGATCCAAAAATCTGAAGCCCTCGCACCTACACCAACTCCTCAGCCATGTGGTAAACTGTATGATCTTCTGGCCTCACTAGCATGTGGCACGAGCAGCAATCCTGAGATCACAACCCTGGAGGCCCCGTCCCTTAACTTAGCACCTAACTCCCTTAACTCAGTTCGCAGAACCTTGTCCCTCTTCCTACCTGTGTCATTGGTACCTGCATGGACCATGACCTCTGGCTGTTTACCATCACACTTCAGAATGCTAAGAACTCAATCCAAGGTGTCCCAGACCCTGGCACCCAGGAGGCAGCATACCATTGGCGAATCTTGTTCTCGTCCACGGCCCCATCTATCTGATTCCCTAACTAATGAAACACGTATCACTACAGATCACCTCTTCTACCCCCACGCCCTTTCCTTCTGAGTCACAGAAACAAACTCAGTGCCGGAGACCTGACTACTATGACTTTCCTCTGCTAGGTCATCCCCCCAAACAGTATCCAAAGTTGTTGAGGGAATGGCCACAGGGATACGCTGCAATGGCTCTTTAACCCATTTCACCCTCCTGAATGTCACTCAGTTTCCTGTGTCATGCAACTTAGGTGTAACTAACTCTCTAAATGTCCTGTCTATCACTCTCTCAGCCTCTAGAATGATCTGGAGTTCATCCAGTCCCAGCTCCAGCTCCTTAATGAGGAGTGTTAGAAGCTGCAACTGCATGCACTTCTTGCAGGTGAAGTTGTCAGGGACACTGGAATTCACACATCCAGCAAAAGGATCAATCATCTATCTGCCTGAAATTCCTACTGCTCTAACTGTGCAATTATTTAAAAATTCAATAAATAGGCTAAAAAGAAAATTTCCCTACAGCCTTTCACTTTCTCTCACTCACGTCTCTCCTCACCGAAGTTTTGAAGAGCTAATGGCCCAAGATCCTCATTCTAACACCATCTATTTCAATGATGGTCACTCTAACAATGGCCACACTGCTTGACCTAACCTTATTTTAATTTGCAGTTGCTAATGAATCCCGATCTCTGATTGGCTGCTGTTCAATCACTGAAACTACACAGATGTTGACTGAACCACTGAGTTCCTCCAGCAGTTTATTCTTTAGCTACACAAGATGATAATGGATTCAGATGGGGTAGACAGAGAGAGCCCCATCCCCCAAAGAGTGGGTCAAGGAGTAGCAGTGGAGATTAAAATACTTATGCAAAAGGTACGGAGCAGATGTGAAGAATGCCAGTTTTACAGAGGCTTTATTATGATCAGCACTTCGGCATTTCACTACTTGAACTAGAATTGAATAGGAATTTCAAATTGGATCGGCTCTTGAGAGAATGAAGGGAAGTAATTCACAAGGTTGCTGAAAGATCAGTGAAAAGGCACTGAAAAGATAGCCCTGCCTGGAGTCAGCAGAGATTCAATCACTTAAGTCCTATCGACCCTGATAATTCCTGAACTATATAATTTAAAAATATATTCTTACATAAAAATATGAAGCAATAAAATATCCAAATGGCATTATAATGTTAAAAAGCAAGTAAATATTATCTGTATTTATTTGGAGATACAGCACAGTAACAGGCCCTTCCAGCCCAACAGGTTTAGCCTGAAGTCTTCAGGGACTTGCGCAGCCCTGTGGACACAAATGCTGGGCTGTGTCGCGAACGGAAGAGTAGCAGGAACATCAAAGGCAGCGAGAGTGATTGTCAGAGGGCTCTACACTCGGGATCGGTCTCTCTCTCGATGGTGAGGGAGAGTGTGCTGCCGATTCTCGATTTGGGAAACTTAAAATTAAAAACAACGCCTGACTGTAACATCAAAATAGCGACTGTTCTTTCCCCTCTCGCTGTGGAATGAGCGATGTCGTCTCGTTGTTGTTAGTGAGAGAGAGAGAGAGAGAGAGAGAGAGAGAGAGAGAGAGAGTCTGTGGGACGTCAAAATGATGGAGTGAACAGTTAGTTTTTGATGTACTGTTCAACTCTGAAATTTTTCAGTTCTCCGGGTAGCCATGAAACCAAGAAAGAAAATAAAAGCAGCAGGGTCATCAGTCCCCAAATCCCACCTCCCTACAAAAAAAGTGCAACAGGCACATCAATTCCCAAATTCCACCTCCAGCACAAAAACCAAGCAAAACGGATCAGGCACACCGACCCCCAAATCCCCTCCCCATCACAAAAAAACGAGAAGAATGGGTGAAAAGGCACAAAACATAAAAACTACAAGACTGAAAAATAGAGTCTACACTCCAAAGTCCAAATCCAAATGCAGAAAAAACCTGGGCAATGCTCTCCAGGCCCAGAAGCAGCAGCAGGCTCTCCCCTCTCCAGTACATAGCAATCGGTCAAAAGGCAAGCAGCCAATGCACTCCATCTGCATTCGTTTCCATGCTTAAATCGCCCTCGTCACTTCAATTACCAAACATTGGAAGCTATAATCAGTGAAATGGAGTCAAACATTGGCTCATGAGCCATCCTGCAGCCTTCTCGCCACAAAATTTGCTCGTGTTGCCTCTGCCTCCTGAAATCTCTTCAAGACTGCAAAGCACTGAAGCACCCAAATGATGTCCAAACAGCCAAACACGGGCTCTGACTGCTCCAGAATCACTTTCAAGATGAGAAACAAAGGTAAAAGACATAAAAGAAGTGAAAAAAGATGGTTTCATGATCTAAACCAGAAGATGTCAACCAAAGGAGCATTGTACACAGGTACCATGGTCTGTCTTTGGGGGCTTTGCTGTTGCTTACTTGGTGGGTGGTGGGAATGCCAATGATTTATGCTAGGAGTGGCGGGGGGAGGGGAGAGATAGATAGATAGATAGATAGATAGATACTTTATTCATCCCCAAGGGGAAATTCAACATTTTTCCAGTGTCCCATACACTTATTGTAGCAAAACTAATTACATACAGTATTTAACTCAGTATAAATATGATATGCATAAAAAGCATTAATAAATAGCTTTTAAAAAGTTCTTAAATAGTTTACTAAAGTGCATTGAGTGGTAACTTAAGCTCAGTCCTAACCCCGGCACTTTAACATGTCTTGCCCCTGGTGGTTGAATTGTAGAGCCGAATGGCGTTGGGGAGTAATGATCTCTTCATCCTGTCTGAGGAGCACTGCATTGACAGCAACCCGCCGCTGAAGCTGCTTCTCTGTCTCTGGATGGTGCTGTGCAGAGGATGTTCAGGGTTTTCCATGATTGACCGTAGCCTACTCAGCGCCCTCCGCTCTGCCACCGATGTCATACTCTCCAGTTCTGTGCCCACGACAGAGCCCGCCTTCCTTACCAGCTTATTAAGACGTGAGGCGTCCCTCTTCTTAATGCTGCCTCCCCAGCACGCCACCACAAAGAAGAGGGTGCTCTCCACAACTGACCGATAGAACATCTTCAGCATCTCACTACAAACATTGAATGACGCCAGCCTTCTGAGGAAGTACCATATGAGGCCTAGGTCTCCTAAAGTCCACCACCATCTCCTTGGTCTTGGTGATATTGAGACGCAGGTAGTTTGAATTGCACCATATCACAAAGTCCTGTATCAGTTTCCTATACTCTTCCTCCTGACCATTCCTGACACACCCCACTATGGAAGGAGGGTTGATGCTGCTTGTGCATGGGAGGGGTCTGGGGTTTTTATGTTTTTTTCTGTCATTCACTATCTAGGGGTTTCTTCTGTTTCAAAGATGTCTGCGGAGAGTAAGAATTTCAAGTTGTATATGGTATACATTCTCTGATATTAAACAGAACTATTGAACTATAGTTCATTTGCTCTCCAATTACGTCCATGTAACCAATAAACTTACTAACCCGTACATTTTTGGAATGTGGGAGGAAACTGCAACAGCCAGAGGAAACCCATGCAATCACAGGGAAAACATGCAAACTCCTTACAGACAGCGAGGGGAACCTGGATCATCAGGTTTATTATCACCAGGCATATGTCGTGAAGTTTGTTAACTTTGCAGCAGCAGTTCAATGCAGTACATAATGTAGAAGAGAAAAATACATATATAAAAATAATAATAATA
Source organism: Hypanus sabinus (assembly GCF_030144855.1). Classification (NCBI taxonomy): domain Eukaryota; kingdom Metazoa; phylum Chordata; class Chondrichthyes; order Myliobatiformes; family Dasyatidae; genus Hypanus; species Hypanus sabinus. The sequence continues at coordinate 56,652,632 of NC_082718.1, forward strand.
AATAAATGCCAATTACAGTATGCATATATATTGAATAGATTAAAAAACATGCAAAAAACAGAAAAACTGTATATTTTAAAAAAGTGAGGTAGTGTCCAAAGATTCAACATCCATTTAGGAATCAGATGGCAGAGGGGAAGAAGCTGTTCCCGGATCGCTGAGTGTGTGCCTTCAGTCTTCTGTGCCCCTTACCTGTTGGTAACAGTGAGAAAAGGGCATGCCTTGGGTGCTGGAGGTCCTTAATAATGGATGCTGCCTTTCTGAGACATCGTTCCTTGGTATCTTGTATGCTAGTACTCAAGATGGAGCTGACCAGATTTACAACCTTCTGCAGCTTCTTTCGGTCCTGTCCAGTAGCCCCTCCATACCAGACAGTGATGCAGCCTGTCAGAATGCTCTCCATGGTACATCTATAGAAGTTTTTGAGTGTATTTGTTGACATACCAAATTTCTTCAAACTCCCAGTGAACTATAGCCACTGTCTTGTCTTCTTTATAACTACATCGATACGTTGGGACCAGGTTAGATCCTCAGAGATCTTGACACCCAGGAACTTGAAGCTGCTCACTCTCTCTACTTCTGATCCCTCTATAAGGATTGGTTTGTGTTTCTTCGTCTTACCCTTCCTGAAGTCCACGATCAGCTCTTACATCTTACTGACGTTAAGTGGAAGGTTGGTGCTATGACACCACTCCACCAGTTGGTATATCTCACTCCTGTACCCCTTCATGTCTCCATCTGAGATTCTACCAACAATAGTTGATTCATCAGCAAATTTATAGATGGTATTTGAGTTATGCCTAGCCACACAGTCATGTGTATAGAGAGAGTAGAGCAGTGGGCTAAGCACACACCCCTGAGGTGGGCCAGTGTTGATCGTCAGTGAGGAAGAGATATTATCACCAATCCGTACAGACTGTGGTCTTCCGGTTGGGAAGTCAAGGATCCAATTGCAGAGGGAGGTACAGAGGCGTAGGTTTTGCAACTTCTCAATAAGCATTGTGAGAATGACGGTATTAAATGCTGAGCTATAGTGGATGAACAGCATCCCGATATAGATGTTTGTGTTGCCCAGGTGTTCTAAAGCCATGTTAACAGCCACTGAGATTGCATCTGCCATTGACCTATTGTGACAATAGGCAAATTGCAATGGGTCTAGATGGCAGGAGTTCATTCTAGTCATGATCAACCTCTCAAGCATTTCATCACTGTCAATGTGAGCACTACTGGGCAATAGTCATTAAGCCAGCTCATATTATTCTTCTCAGGCACTGATATAATTTTTGCCTTTTAGAAGCAAGTGGGAACTTCTGCCCGTAGCAGTGAGAGGTTGAAAATGTCCTTGGTGCTGTAATAGTGTTATACTACCACATCACCCCTTATTGTGCCTAATATAAATTCAAATATGTGCAATGGCAAAAATTAGTTTCAATTTGGTAATTCTAATCTCAAAGACATACTGATTAGTAAGTTTGTTATTCACATGAGTGTAATTGGGGAGCATAGGCTTGACAGGTCAGAAGGAGCTGTTACTAGGCCATATCTCTAAATATACAATAATATTAGGATAAGTACCTACTAATGAATGGAGTTGAAAACTACTGGAGCAATGAGACAGAGATTTGATTTATAGCTTTCAGCGTATCGACCTCTCATATTTGGGCATGAAGCCAACTGGAATCCATCTCAGCCTGCTTGGAGTAGTTCGATATGGGAAATAATCCTCCAATAAATTAGGATCTCACAATTCATTTTAATCTCCTAATAGTCTCCAATTTACATTTACAATTGACATGAGAAAGGATGACTTCATTCAGATAACTTCAGGACTCGTTGGAAAAGAAAAGGTCAGTGGATATGTCCCAAGTGCGGAGAGGGGCAATGAACCAAGGTCAACAGTTCACTGACTTTAATTAGGCCAACAGGGTCCTTAACGAAAACACTCAAACTGAAAGTAAAAAGCCAACACCACAGCTGAAAGCAATATCTAAATACGAAATGAATACCGCTGCTTTCTGGCATCACTCAAAACAGTAGTCCTCTTTCCCAGACAAGTACAAGGGTAAGCAGGAAGCATAATATTGCTGTGCTTTTGCTCGACATCTTGACAATATGTGGCTAAGGAGTTGGTGTAGGAGGGAGGGCATAAAATTCTTGCATCATTGGTCTCTCTTTCAGGAAATGTGGGACCTGTACGGAAGAAATAGTTTGCACCTGAACTGGAAGGGGACTAATATCCTAGCGGGAAAGTTTGTTAATGCTGCATGGTGGGGTTTGAACGAGAGGTGCAGGGGGAAAAAATTAGGAATCAAAAGGTTGAGCATGATGTGACAAAATTGAAAAGGGTGAATACAGGACTGAAGGTCAGACAGACAGACAGACATACTTTATTGATCCTGAGGGAAACTGGGTTTCATTACAGTCGCACCAACCAGGAATAGTGTAGAAATATAGCAATATAAAACCATAAATAATTAAATAATAACAAGTAAATTATTCCAAGTGGAAATAAGTCCAGGACCAGCCTATTGGCTCAGGGTGTCTGACACTCCGAGGGAGGAGTTGTAAAGTTTGATGGCCACAGGCAGGAATGACTTCCTATGACGTTCAGTGTTGCATCTCGGTGGAATGAGTCTCTGGCTGAATGTACTCCTGTATCTAACCAGTACATTATGGAGTGGATGAGAGACATTGTCCAAGATGGCATGCAACTTGGACAGCATCCTCTTTTCAGACACCACCGTCAGAGAGTCCAGTTCCACCCCCACAAAATCATTGGACTTACAAATGAGTTTGTTGATTCTGTTGGTGTCTGCTACCCTCAGCCTGCTGCCCCAGCTCACAACAGCAAACATGATAGCACTGGCCACCACAGACTCATAGAACATCCTCAGCATCGTCCGGCAGATGTTAAAGGACCTCAGTCTCCTCAGGAAATAGAGACGGTTCTGACCCTTCTTGTAGACAGCCTCGGTGTTCTTTGTCCAGTCCAGTTTATTGTCCATTCGTATCCCCAGGTATTTGTAATCCTCCACCATGTCCACACTGACCCCTTGGATGGAAACAGGGGTCACCGGTGCCTTTGCCCTCCTCAGGTCCACCACTAGCTCCTTAGTCTTTTTCACATTAAGCTGCAGATGATTCTGCTCGCACCATGTGACAAAGTTTCCCACCGTAGCCCTGTACTCTAACTCATCTCCCTTACTGATGCATCCAACTATGGCAGAGTCATTAAAAAACTTCTGAAGATGGCAAGACTCTGTGCAGTAGTTGAAGTCCGAGGTGTAGATGGTGAAGAGAAAGGGAGACAGGACAGTCCCCTGTGGAGCCCCAGTGCTGCTGACCACTCTGTCTGACACACAGTGTAGCAAACACACGTACTGTGGTCTGCCAGTCAGGTAATCAATAATCCACGACACCAGGGAAGCATCCGCCTGCATCACTGTCAGCTTCTCACCCAGCAGAGCAGGGTGGATGGTGTTGAACGCACTGGAGAAGTCAAAAAACATGACCCTCACAGTGCTCGCCGGCTTGTCCAGGTGGGCGTAGACACGGTTCAGCAGGTAGACGATGGCATCCACAACTCCTACTCGGGGCTGATAGGTGAACTGGAGGGGGTCTAAGTGTGGCCTAACCATAGGCCGGAGCTCTAGGACATGTCTCTCCAGGGTCTTCACGATGTGGGTGGTCAATGCCACCAGTCTGTAGTCATTGGAGCCACTGGGGCATAGCGTCTTCGGTACAGGGACGAGGCAGGACGTCTTCCACAGCACAGGAACCCTCTGGAGACTCAGGCTCAGGTTAAAGACATGGTGAAGTACTCCACGTAGCTGGGGGCATAGGCTTTGAGCACCCTGGGGCTGACACCATCCGGGCCTGCAGCCTTGCTTGGGTGGTGACGTTCTCACCGGTTCAGCTGTGAAGCCCACCGTGGTGGTTTCAGGTGGGGGAGGGGTGTAGTCATGAGAGCAGGGTGGGGGGCTGTGAGGAGGGGTAGGAGGGGAGAGTGGAGTATGTGTTGGATGGGGGTCGACAACAGATGAATCATGTGGGGGATGGGCAGGGGCCACAGTGTCAAATCTCTTGAAGAACAGGTTAAGTTTATTGGCCCTGTCCACACCGCCTTCAACTCCTTGGTTGCTAGTTTGCCGGAACCAAGTGATGGTCCTCATCCCACTCCAGACCTCTCTCAAGTTGTTCTGCTGGAGTTTCCACTCAAGCTTCCTCCTATACCTATCTTTAGCCTCCCTGATCTTGGCTTTCAGGTCCCTCTGTATTGTCCTCAGCTCCTCCCTATTTCAATCTCTAAATGCCCTCTTTTTAGCGTTCAGGATGTCCTTAATGTCCTTTGTTACCCATGGCTTGTTATTATTCATGGTGTTGTTCTGAATGCATGCAATATATGGAATAAGGTAGATGAGCTTGCAACACAGTTGCAGGTTGGCAGGTATGATGCTGTAGGTATCACTGAATCATGGCTGAAGGATTATAGCTGGGTCTTAATGTCCAAGGATAGGCAGGAAGGCAGAGGGGGTGGTGTTGCTCTGTTGGTAAAAAATGAAATCAAATCATTAGAAAGAGGTGACTTAGGATTGGAAGGTGTTGAGTCATTGTGGATAAAGCTAAGGGAACTGCAAGAGTAAAAAGACCCTGACGGGAGTTGTATACAGACCCCCAAACAGTAGTAAGGATGTGGTCTACAAATTACAATGCGAGATAGAAAACGCATGCCAAAAGGATAATGTTACAATAGTCATGGGGGACTTCAAAATGCAGATCGATTGGGAAAATCAGGTTGGTGCTGGATTACAGGAAGGGAAATTTTTAGAATGCCTATGAGATGGCTTTTAAGAGCAGCTCATGGTTGAGCCCACTAGGGGATCAGCTATTCTGGATTGGGTGTTGTGCTATGAACCAGAGTTGATTAGAGAGCTTAAGGTAAAATAAGCCTTTGCGAGTGATCATAATATAATCAAATTTACCCCGAAATTTGAGAAGGAGAAGCTAAAGTCAGTTGTATCAGTATTACAGTGGAGTAAAGGGAATTACAGAGGCATGAGAGAGGAGCTGGCCAGAATTGACTGGAAAAGAACACTGGTAAGAACGATAGCAGAGAAGCAGTGATTGGATATTCTGGAAGCAATTCGGAAGGCACAGGATAAATACATTACAAAGAGGAAGAAGGTAAAAATGGAATATGAAAGTAAGCTAGCCAAAGATCGCTGGAAAGTGATGCTTGAGAGGTAATAATGGGGTCAAGGAAATAACGGATGAACTGAATAAATATTTTGCATCATTAGCAGTATGGTGGAAGTTCCAGGTGTCGAGGGGCAGGAAATGTGTTAAGTTATCATAACCAGAGTGAAGATTCTTAGGGAAGTGAAAGGTCTGAAGATAGGTAAATCACCTGAACCGGGTGTTTATACCCCAGAGCTCCAAAGAGATGGCTGGAGAGATCATTGAGGCATATACTTGGCAGATGTCATTCAATGTGAATATACTTGGCAGATGTCATTCAATGTGAATAAATGTGAAGTTATCCACTTTGGAAGCAGGAACAAGAGGGCAGAGTATTGTCTGAACGGTGTAGAGTTAGGTAAGGGAGAAATGCAAAGAGACCTAGGAGTCCTAGTTCACCAGTCAATGAAGGTGAATGAGCAAGTGCAACAGGCAGTGAAGAGGGCAAATGGAATGTTGGCCTTTGTTACAAGGGGAATTGAATACAAGAGCAAGGATGTCCTTTTGCATTTGTACAGGGCCCTGGTGAGACCACACCTGGAATATTGTGTACAGTTTTGGTCTCCAGGTTTAAGGAAGGACATTCTGGCAGTTGAGGAAGTGCAGCGTAGATTCACTAGGTTGATTCTTGGGATGGCAGGGCTGTCTTACGCAGAGAGATTGGGCTTGTACACGCTGGAATTGAGGAGATTGAAAGGGGATCTGATTGAAACGTTTAAGATAATTAAAGGATTTGATAGGATTGAGGCAGGAAATATGTTCCAGATGTTGGGAGAGTCCAGTACCAGAGGGCATGGATTGAGAATAAGAGGTCAGTTATTTAAAACAGAGTTGAGGAAGAGCTTCTTCTCCCAGAGAGTTGTGCAGGTGTGGAATGCACTGCCTCGGAAGACGGTGGAGGCCAATTCTCTGGATGCTTTCAAGAAGGAGCTAGATAGATATCTGATGGATAGGGGAATCAAGGGATATGGGGACAAGGCAGGGACTGGGTATTGATAGTGAATGATCAGCCATGATCTCAGAATGGCGGTGCAGACTCGAGGGGCTGAATGGTCTACTTCTGCACCTATTGTCTATTGTCTATTGTCTATTAGTAATGATCTTTCAAGAATCATTAGGTTCTGGAATGGCTCTGGAAGACTGGAAAATTACAGATGTCTCTGCACTCTTCAAGAAGGGAGAGGAGCTGAAGAAAGGAAACTACAGGCCAGTTAGCCTGACCTCAGTGGTTGGGAAGATGTTGGAGTCGATTGTTAAGGATGTGGTTTCAGGGTACTTGGAGGCACGTGGTAAAATATGCTGGAGTCAGCATGGTTTCCTCAAGGGAAAATCTTGCCTGACAAACCTGTTGCAATTCTTTGAAGAACTAACAAACAGGAAAGACAGTAAAGAATTGGTTGATGTTGTGTACTTGGATATTCAGAAGGCCTTTGACAATGTGCCTCACATAAGGCTGCTTAACAAGCTACAAGCGCATGGTATTACAGGAAAGATTCTAGCCTGAGTAAAGCAGTGGCTAATTGACAGGAGACAAAGAGTGGGAATAAATGAAGCCTCTTCTGACTGGTTACCGATGACTAGTGCCGTTCCACAGGGGTCTGTGTTGCAACCGATTCTTTTTATGTTATATGTCAATAATTTGGATGATGGAGTCGATGGCTTTGTTGCAAAGTTTGCAGATGATATGAAGATAGGTGGAAGGACAAGTAGTTTTGAGGAAGTAGAGAGGCTACAGAAGAACTTGGGCAGATTAGGAGAATGGGCAAAGAAATGGCAGATGGAATACAGTGACGGGATGTGGATGTTCATGCTCTTTAGTAGAAGAAATGAAAGGGTTGACTATTTTCTAACTGGAGAGAAAATGCAAAAAACTGAGACACAAAGGGACTTGACAGTCTTTGTTCAGAATTTCCTAAAGGTTAATTTGCAGTTTGAGTCTGTGATGAGAAAGGCAAATGCAATGTTACCATTCATTTCAAGAGGACTAGAATATAAAAGCACGGATGTAATGTTGAAACTTTATAAAGCACTGGTGAGGCCTCACTTGAAGTATTGTGGGTTCTTTATCTTAGAAAAAATGAGCTGAAACTGGGGCGGGTTCCAAGGCAGTTCACAAAAATTATTCTAGGATTGAATGACTTGTCATATGAAGAGTGTTTGATGGCTCTGGGCCTGTATTCACTAGAATTCAGAAGTGGTGCAGGAATCCATGGCTACCTCTCAAGTATGGAGAAAATGGGAGGAGCCAAATGAAAAATTGTTAAGGGTGAGGACGAGTTCTGCCAGATGGAGCAGTGTGGTGGTGGAGAGGAACTATTTGGCTCTTTTATTGAGAAAGAAGCGGAGTCAAATATAGCAGTTGAGTAGTAACTACTGACCTCATCAACTCTGGACAACTCCCATCCACTACCACCAAACTCGTAGTTCCCTTACCCAATACTGCTCGCTTCTGCCTCCTATCCAGGATCCACAATCCTGACTGTCCGGGTAGACCCATTGTCTCTGCCTGCTCCTGCCCACTGAGCTCATGTCTTTATACTGTAACCCTCTCACCGGGCTCAGATGTAAATTTGGCTCAGTACTTGACTCGGCTAACAACCACATGACTCAGCGGTGAGAAGGCTTCTTTTCATAAGCAATATACATCTAGGGTCAGTATGATTTGGGTTCAACCAAACAGGAAACTTGGGATGTTCTGGTTAATGGAACCCCGATTTGAGCGAATACTGTGCAAATACTGCCCATACAATTTCATACTCCACAAAAAATTATAAAGAACGCATATTTACCAATTTCAGTTTTATCAAACAGTTATTAAAAGAAACAAAAGAAAAAAAAGAAAGGAAAGGAAAAAATAAAAGGACGCATTACAGTTAAACAAGTCTAAGGCTACATTCACACTAGACCGGATAATTTTGAAAATGCCGGTTTTGCGTAAAAACGATAGGCATCCACACTAGGCGTTTTTAAAAATATCTCTGTCCACATTAAAACAGATATTTCAGCGAATCTCCTCCTACTGCGCATATGCAGGACACATCTACCGAAAACAAGTGACATGTTTGGTGTTGAATCTTGTCGTGAAAGACTTGGTGCATGGTTGTTCAGTTACAGATCTAGAAAAACTTAAACAACCGACAGCTGTTGGCTCTCGCGCAGGAGGACTTAAAACTAAAAAAAACAAATACTGGAGCGTATGAAGGCAACCAACAGGGAGTTCACGGACAGTATGACCCGGCTGACAACGAACATTGAAAAACTGACTAACTCTGTTGCACTAATAATGCTCCTTGTTAAACATATAAAACATGTCTGCATCAGTATTATCTTGTACTTCCATACACTGTTACATTAGGCTGTTACACATCTATTGTCAGAGAAGTACTTGCATAAATAGGTAAACCACCTTCATACGAGCAAGGTCAGAAAACAGGGCAAAGTGAGTATACTTATTTATTCAGTAAGTTATGGGTCAAAGTATTTGGTGAGTACATTTCTAACTCTTCTGGCTTCAGTCTCATTGCCGTCTGTTCTGAAATTGTTTGGTTGCGTTCAAGAAAACAATGAAATAGCACGCTGCTGTCACCATCTGTTTCACACATCATGACAGTGTTTTTAGATTTCTCCGGTTACCCCATCCACACTGCTCCAGCCAATCCGGCGTTTTCAAAATTACACACTCTGGAGAGCGTCTCTGAAAACCTCCATTTTCAGGGGACGGAAATGCCATTTTAGTGTGGTCAGAGGGTCAAAACAAAGAGAAAAAGCTTCGGTTCCGGATTTATCTGGTGTAGTGTGGATGTAGCCTAAATGTGCACTTGTGATTGGAGCTCGTCTCTTCCAAAAGCTGGGTATAACACCAATCACCAGTAGAGCTTCCTATCTTGCACTCCTTCATCTTGTGAAGCACTCCTTGTAATTGTGGCTTCACATCGGATCGAATCTTATGGTCATCACTCCTGATCTTCTCTTCCCCACATCTCCTGCAAAAAGACCATGATCCCCACCAACGTCCGGCACGTATCTTTCTCCGTCCAGCTCTCTCTAGAACTTTCTCCCAATTCCACCATCCTGATTGGCTGACACCACATTACTAAGTTGAACAACATGCCTCCTTATCTTTAGTCAAAACCACTCTTTTACAGAACACTACAAAATGAAGTACCCCCAGCACAGCAGAAAAAATCTTAACCCGGGCATTACAATACCTTCACCCCATTCTATCCCCCTCGCTTCAGACCCTTCACACCTACATCCACAACACTTCTCATGCTCTCCATCTCCTCACCATCTTTCAGTGCCCTGGCCCTGACCACCTCACTTTCACCATGGATGACCAATTCCTATACATTTCTATCCCCCATCAAGAAGGCCTTAAAGCTCTCCCTTTCTTTTTCAATAAATAGAACCAACCAGTGCCAACCTCCTCCATCAGGCAGAACTGGTCCCCACCCTCAACAATTGTTCCATGAGCTCCTCCCATTTTCTCCAGATTTGAGGGCGTAGCCATGGGCTACGAGCTACGCCCAGCTTTTTGTCGGCTGCACAGCAGAGTCCACATTCCAAGCCTTCCCAGGTAATATTCTTCAACTCTTCCTCTGCTACATTGACGACTGCATTGTGCTGCTTCATACACCCACACTGAGCTCATCAATTTCATCAAATTTGACTTCAACTTTCACCCTGCCCTTAAATTAATTTGGTCCATTTCTGACACCACATACACCCTGCCCCACCTTTCTCATTCTCTCTGTCTCTATCTCTGGAGACAAACTTAACTGACATCTTTTATAAACTTATGATTCCTACAGTTACCTTGATTGTACATCTTCCGATCCTATCTCCTGTAAAAATGTTATTCCCTTCTTTCAGTTCCTTCTTCTCCACCACATCTGGTCACTCCCAGGATGTAGCTTTCCCTTCCAAGACATCAGAGATTCCCCCCCTTTTCAAAAGGCATGGTTTCCCTTGCACCACCATTGATACTTCCCTCTCCTGCATCTTCTCAACTTCTTGAACATCTGCACTCACCCCATCTTCCTGGTACCTTAACGGTGATGGAGTTCTTTTTGTCCTTACCTATCACCCCATGAGCCTCTGCATCCAACACATTATTCTCTGCAACTTATGCCATCTTCAAAGTGATCCTACTGCCAAATTTACCTCTCCCAACCCCTCTCCACTTTCCTATGGATCGTTCCCTCCATGATTTCCTTGTCTATTCATCCATCTCCACTAATCTCCTTATCTCTGCGAGCGACCAAAATACTACTAGTTAGGTCTCTATTCATTGGAGCGTAGAAGGTTGAGGGGGGATTTAATCGAGGTATTTAAAATTTTGAGAGGGATAGATAGAGTTGACGTGAATAGGCTGTTTCCATTGAGAGTAGGGGAGATTCAAACGAGAGGACATGATTTGAGAGTTAGGGGGCAGGTTTAAGGGAAACACGAGGGGGTATTTCTTTACTCAGAGCGTGATAGCTGTGTGGAATGAGCTTCCCGTAGAAGTAGTAGAGGCCAGTTCAGTTGTGTCATTTAAGGTAAAATTGAATAGGTATATGGACAGGAAAGGAGTGGAGGGTTATGGGCTGAGTGCGGGTAGGTGGGACTAGGTGAGATTAAGAGTTCGGCACGGACTAGGAGGGCTGAGATGGCCTGTTTCTGTGCTGTGATTGTTATATGGTTATGGTTATACTCCTGCCCATTCACCTCCTCCTTCACCTCCATTCAGAGTCCCAAACTGTCCTTCCAGGTGAGGCAACACTTCATCTGCGAATCTGCTATTCTGTTCCGTGCTCCCGATGAGGGATCCTCTACATTTGTGAGACTCGTCATAAATTGGAGGACAGCTTCATCGAGCACCTCCGGTCCATCTGCTGAAAGTGGAACCCCGGCAGCCAAACATGCTAATTCTGATTTCTATTCCCATTTTGTCCATCTATGGCTTCCTCTTGTGCCCTTCCCCCTGGGTCCACTCTCCTCTCCTATCAGATTCCTTCTTCTCCAGCCCTTGATCTTCCCACCAAACCTGGCTTCACCCATCACCTTCTGGCTAGCCTCCTTCTCTTCTCCCCACCTTTTAATTCTGGCATCTTCCCCCTTCCTTTCCAGTTCCGAAGAAGGGTCTCAGCCTTAAAGGTCAACGGTTTACTCTTTTACATATATTCTGTCTGGCCTGCTGAGTTCCTTTAGCATTTTGTGCTTGTTGCTGTGGATTTCCAGCATCTGCAGAGTTACCCACGTTAGTCATTGGTAATGTTTAGAAGCCACCTGATAAGTTATGGATATGAGTGGTGTAGAGGACTATGGGACAAATATGGGCATACGGACTGGCTCACTGGGCAACACCGTTGGCATAGACAAGTTGGGCTGAAGGGCCTGTTTGCACGCTGTAGGACTCCATGTGCAAATCTGGTATGTAATCATATTGCTATGCATCTGCAACTGCATTTGGCCATTATTATTCTGTGTCCTGTGGATGGCTGCAGAGAAAAACGGAGATTCTGAATGCATCTTTGGTCTTGTCGGCAGAACAGGCAGTATACCATAACCGTCTTGTACAGGAGGGCATTGAGATAGTTAGATTGGGCATAATGATGTCCAGATTAGAGGCAGGAATTACCTGTATATTTCTCTAGCTGTAGGCACTCACCAACAGTTTACATGTTAAAAGCAAAGAGCTATATGCCTCTTCATAGCAGGACAGCAGAAAGGGCTACACTCTCTTGCTGCCATGCCAGGTAATTGCATGCCCTCTTCTCATTACCACCATCAGGGAGGAAATTCAGGAGCCTGAAGGCCTACACTCAACGATTCAAAAACAGTTTCTTCTCCTCACCATCTAATTGTGGAACAGTCCATGAACACATAACTCAATAAACCTCCCTCTATCTATTAATCCTGTGACTGCACTGTACTGTAAACACTTTAAACCACCTTTTATAAAGTTGTTTACATTGTAAATACATGCTGGTGTTTATTTATTTATGCACATTTTAGTCCATATCCATCTCTTAATCTAAGACTTGGCATGATTGACAAGACAATAGTGCATAGTCTGAGCGTTCTCCTTCCACATTTCCCTCAGCTGGGTGCCCGAGCGGCTGCCACAAGTGCCGAGGGTGTAAGAAAGCTCATTAAACAGATGGCAGTGAAAGCAAGAACAAGAACTCTGCTCAAAGTGCTTGCGGGTGTCACGTGCTGAGCTCCATCTCCAACCCCACCCCCTCCTCCACATACCCCAGATGAACTCATGATCTCCCAGTTTACCTCATCTAGTTTCACAGAGCGTCGGTGTAGAACACTTACCCAGGAAGTTCATGAATATTTTTAGCCACTTGATCTTTGTTGTGTTTAGTCAGCATGTGTAACGAAGTAGACTGGAATGCCGGTGATGTGGTTCCAAGTGGGTTTGGTGAGCAGCAGCAGATGAAGTGAGAACAAGCAATGGTTCAGAGCACATGCAAGTCAGCAGATGGAACGTGAAGCACATCTGCACTGAAATGTGCTCCTTACTGAATGCACACAGAGGTCAGAGTTATTTTTGTGCCAGGAGACACACATAAAAGACGGAGATAAAGCAAGAGACTTACAGATGGAAACTAGTGAGTTAAATACTCATCAGGTTTGCAACACAATGGGCAAAACTTTAGCAAGAGCCTAGAAAAATGTCGCTGTCCAATTTTTAAGCAGAATATATTACAATGTTCATCAGACTTTCCTCTCATAGCTGATATATATATATCCAAGACAGGATAGGGTTCTATTTGGAGGGAACCAGCATGTATATTCCTGTACCCAAGCACCAGTTGGCTTTAATCTTCTTAGTGGTGGGGGAGCGAGTGGCAGGTGGAGATGTGTCTCTACCAAAAGCGGTCTAAAGTGCTCCTTCCCTCTGCTAACCTGCAGGTCACCTTTGGGCAAGGTGTAGAACTGCTCAGCCTCCCACCACCCCACTGATCAGGGTCACCTGAAGCCATGGGAGCCAAAGGCGGATGGTCATATGAGCAGCTGGTGCATATCACAAGTCTTGGCTATGCGACCACTGATGTTAGAAAGACAATCCCTGAAGGTAATGACAAGGGTCACCCATCCTGTAAGCACATTGCCCAGAAGAAGGCAATGGCAAACCACTTCTGTAGAAAAAACAAAAACAGTCATGGTCATGGGACCATGATAACCTATGTCATATGAAATGGCAGATGATGATGAGTGGTTTTAACCCAGATGATGTTGGATTAGCCTGGATAATTGAGCTCAAGAGCCACAATTCCTGATTAGACTGCACTTGGAATATTGTGTTCGGTTCTGATCCACTCATTAAGGAAGGATGAGAAAACTTTAGAAAAGGTGCAGAGGAGATTTACCAGGATGCTGCCTGGATTACGGAGCATGTCTTACAGGATTATTGAGCTAGGACTGTCCTCTTTGGCATGAAGAAGGATGAGAGGCAACTTGATAGAGGTGTATAAGATGGTAAGAAGTACACATCAAGAGGATAACCTTTTCCCTGGGCAGAAATGGCCAATACAAGGGGGCATAAATTTAAGAAGATTCGAGGAAAGTAAAGGTAAGATTTTTACACAGACAGTGGGCAGATGTCAAGGGTGAAGACAGAGGAAGATATATTAGGGGCATTTAAGAAACTCTTAGATAGGCATGTGGATGATAGAAAAATGGAGGGTCATGTAGAAGGGAAATGATAGAATGATCTTTGAGCAGATTAAAATGTCAGCACCAAATCGTGGGCCAAAAAGCCTGTACTGTGTTGTGATTTTCCATGTTCTATAATTACAGTACAATTTGTTTATGGTACACAGTGCACATTGTGCACTTGTGGCAGAAACATGAAACATTTCGGGTGACTGAACAGGCTGCTTTGTTTTGGAAAGGGTCAGGTTTCCTGGGAGCCATTGGTGCTGCACACAAGTATTCCTTCAAAATCCTGACTTTGTCTTTTGCAGATGGTGGAAGGCGTTGGGGTGTCAGGAGACAAGTCACTCACTTGCCAGTCTTCTAGCCATGGTGCTTGTATGGTCGGTCCTGTTGGTTATCAGGCCAGTCATGATACTCAGAGACTGGAGAGACTTTGCAAGGAAGGATAGAAGTTAGACTCTCTCATGTTGGAGATGTTCAGTGCCCTGGCCCCTTTGTAGTACAAATACTGACTACTACTTCTCAGTCCATACCTGAAATTGTCTAGTGTCATGCTTCATGCAGGCCTCAGCTACTTCATTTGCTGAGAAGTTGCAAATAGGATTGAATGTTGTGCAGAATGATAGGGTTAATGTATGAGGGCTTAATGGCTCAGGACCTGTACTTGCTGGAGGTTAGAAGAATGAAGGGGGGGATCTCATTAGGTATTGAAAGACCTAAATAGATTGGACATGCAGAGGATGTTTCCAATAAAGGGGAAGTCTAGGACCAGAAGGCCCAGCCTCAGAATACAAGGATCTCCTTTAAAACAGAGATGGAGAGGAATTTCTTTAGCCAGAGGACGGAGAATCTGTGGAATTCATTGCCTAAAGGAGCTGTGGAAGCTAATCCATTGGGTATATTTAAAGAGGAGGTTGATAGGTTCTTCATTAGTAAAGCTGCCAAAGGTTACGGGGAACACACACAAAATGCTGGTGGAACACAGCAGTCCAGGCAGCATCTATAGGAGGAAGCACTGTCGACGTTTCGGGCCGAGACCCTTTGTCAGGGCTAACTGAAAGAAGAGGTAGTAAGAGATTTGGAAGTTGGAGGGGGATGGGAAGATCCAAAATGATAGAAGACAAGAGGGGTGGGATGAGCTGGAAAGGTGATTGGCAAAAGGGATACACGGCTGGAGAAGGGAGAGGATCATGGGACAGGAGGCCTAGGGAGAAAGGAAGAGGGATGGGAGCACCAGGGGAAGATGGAGAACAGGCAAGGAGTTATTGTGAGAGGGACAAAGAGAGAAAAGAGATTTTAAAAAGATATAAATAAATAAACAAATAAATAAGTAGTTAAGTAAGTAAGTAAATAAATAAATAAATAAATGGGTGGATGGGTGGATAAATAGATAAATAAATAAATAGATAAATAAGGGATGGGGTAAGAAAGGGAGGTCCCTCTCACAATCACTCCTTGACTGCTTTCTATCTTCCTCTGGTGCTTCCCCCCCCTCCCCCTTTCTTTCTCCCTAGGCCTCCCATCCCATGATCCTTACCCTTCTCCAGCTCTGTATCACTTTTGCCAATCACTTTTCCAGCTCTTAGTTTCACCCCCTCCCACTCCTGTCTTCTCCTATCATTTTGGATCTCCCCCTCCCCCTCCGACTTTCAAATCTCTATCTCTTCTTTCAGTTAGTCCTGATAAAGGGTCTCAGCCCGAAACGTCAACTGTACTTCTTCCTATAGATGCTGCCTGGCCTGCTGCATTCCACCAGCATTTTGTGTGTATTGTTTGAATTTCCAGCATCTGCAGATTTCCTGGTGAAAGGTTACAGGGAGAAGGTAGATGAATGGAGTCAAGAAAGATAATAAATCAGCCATGATTGAATGCTGAGCAGACTCAATGGGTCAAATGGCCTGGTTTTGCTCCTATATCTTATGGTCTTACGAAAATATCCACTTCTCACTTGACAATGGAAGTATGGTGGTCAGAAAGTTGAAGCAGCCATTATAGAATAAAAGAATGTACAGTGTGTTCAGTTTTAAAGGGCATCTGGAAGTGACTATGCACAGAGGTGCTTAATGATCCGTGAAGTTCTCTGAGAGTGTTAAAAATGAATAAGCAAGGAGATTAATCGAAGGGATGATTGTTCGTAAGATTCTGAATCAGGAATTGTGTTGAAAATATATTAGTGGCAGTTAAAACTCTGAGAAATAACCATAGTTATAAACTGGAATGTGATGAAATACCCCACAATAATATGCTCCCAGCTTCATCAGTAGCCTCCATAAATTGGGAAATTATTAGGCTCCAACATTTCAGAGACCTAATAAATTGGAAGCAACAAGACTGGCTGGTGTAGGGAGCTGGAGAAGAATGGGCTATTCCAAGAATTCCCGGCAGCATGTAGGTGTAGCCTTAGCAGCAGGCTGATGAGCTGGTTGTTACTATGGCAATAAGAGATAGCTTGAGGCCTGTTTGCTGAGACTTGGTCTTGAGACCATCAGACTCATATGGAGAGTAAGACTTAGAAGGAGCAATCTGTTCCACAGTTGTTGGTACCTGCTTGGTTCAGAGCTGGCTGGGGTTCGATTCCCTCTGCTGTTTGTAAGAAGTCTGTACATTTTGCCGTAGCTATCCTCTGGGTGCTCCGGTTTCCTCCCACATTCCAAAGTTGTATGGTTAGAGTTGGTGAGCTGTGGGCATGCTATGTTGGCACCAGAACTGTGGCGATACTTGCCTGCCACCCAGCACAATTCTTGCTGATTTGATTTGATGCAAATGATGCATTTCACTGTAGGTTTCAATGTGACAAATAAAAGTAATCTAATCTTTACTATGTACACATGGTAAAACGGAGTGCCTTATCCCAGCAACAGTGTAAACAAAAGATAAAGAACTTTTTACTCTGCATAGCTCTTATCATAACCTACAAGGGGAAAGGAATATGTTTGAAATGTAGTCAGTCTGGATTAGATGCTCTGAAATGTAGTAGAACTTAAGCCCAAAACGATTTGACTCAGATTAGAAAATGTTATCATGGACCCATGTCTGATAGGTTGGAAGATTGCTTGCGAATTGCTGCCTGTTTTTGGAACATTTCTGAGGGATAGTGGAAAAAGTATTTTACACAGAGAATAGTTCATATCTAGAAGGTGCTGCCAGAGGAGGTAGTGAATTCTGGTACAATCATTATATTTAAGAGGCAATTGAATAGGCAAGGCATGAAAGGATACAGACCTGATGTGGACAGACAGAATTGGTGTAGTATGGCACTTAACTCAACGCTATTGTAATTAGGGGCGTTAGAGTTTGTGGCTCTATTTCGGTGTCCTCTGTAAGAAGCTTGTACACCCTTCACGTGAGCCCATAGGATCCCTCCAGGTGCTCCAGTTTCCTTCCAAAGAGGTACCAGTTAGTGGGTTAATTTTTGTTTGTTGTTCCTTACTGCACCTTGTGGCGCATCAGACGGTAACCTTTGCCATTTCTTTAGCATTTCTTATCTCTTTTTTACAAGGTCAAGTTCCTAGCTCGACACTCAACCCAGCATGGATGGAAAGCGTGCAAGGAGCTGGCCAGATTCAAACCCGGGCCCACTAGCCTCAAAGTCCAGTGTGGATACCACTAGGCTACTGGATGGCTAGTAGGTTAATTGCTCATTATTAACTGTCCAGTGATTAGGCCAGGGCTAAATAGATGGGTTGCTGGGCTGTGTGGCTCGTTGGGATGGAATGGCCTGTTCCATGCAGTATCTCTAAATAATAAATAAATAAATGGACAAAAGGTCAGCATGGATGTGATGGGGTGCTGGGCCAGTTTCTGTGCTATATGACCATGACCTGCAGCACATCCCCTGGCTCAGATCTCCAGGCTGTAGTCAACCGAAAACTGACTGTTTTATCAGTGTGGGTGAATTATTGAAGCTTTGTTTTGCCTACAGGTACTTGCCCAACTGGGAGGAAGGCTGAAAAATCCTAGGCAGCCTCAACAAAATGCCCACCCCGCAGTCAGGCCTGTATTGTGTCACAACTAGAACCACAGCCTCACTGAGAACTTCAAGGATGGTTTAGAGAAACTCCTCCATCTCTATCAAAAATATGAGTCCTGATGGAGAGTCTTGAACCAAAACGTCAACTGTTTATTCCTCTCCATAGATGCTGCCTGACCGGTGGATTTCCTCCAGCATTTCTTGTGTGTTGCTCCAGATTTCTAGCATCTGCAAAATCTCTTGTGTTTCTGCCAAAAATCTACTTCTCTTGGTTATCCTGTTAATGTCACTTCAGCATTTCTTATTGTGCTACCTGCATTTGTACCACCATTCTGTTATTTTGTGACCATCGTAGTTACTTCTCCTTGGAGAGATGGCAGGAGAATGGGGTTGAGAGAAGTTATAAATCAGCCATGCTCGAATGGCTCGATGGGCCAAATGGCCTCATTCTGTTCCTAAGTCTTACAGTCTTATTATTGTATTTATAACTACTATGTACACTGTTTACTCTGTGAACTTCAAGCGAGCAGAGAATTGCAGTGCACCCTGACAATTAATCTGAATCTGAAAGGAAAATGGATAGAAAGCTTTACCGATGGGCTCAAATGAAGGAGGGAGAGTGTGAAGCAGATTTTCAGAATAGACCTGTTCGTTTCTAAAATTGTAAATTCTTTTCAATACCATAGGTGGTGGGTTGGAGATATGTCTGTACCAAAGGAGGTGTAAGGCAATCTTTCCCTCCGCTGGCCTGCAGGTCACCCTTGGGCAAGGTGTAGCACCTGCTTAGCCCCACCCCCGATCAGGGTCAAGTGAAGCCACGGGAGCAGGTGATGGATGGTTGTACGAGCAGCCGGTGCATATCACAAGTCCTGGTTATGCAACCAGTGATGCCAGGCAGACAGACTCTGAAGAGTATTGATAATGGCTAGAATCACCCATCGTGTAAACACACTGCCCAGAAGAAGACAATGGCAACGCACACAAAATGCTGGAGGAACTGAGCAGGCCAGGCAGCATCTATGGAAAAGAGTACAGTCGATGTTTTGGTCCAAAACCCTTCGGCAGGCCCGAACATCGACTGCACCCTTTTCCATAGATGTTGCCTGGCCTGCTCAGTTCCTCCAGCATTTTGTGTGCGTTGCTTGGATTTCCAGCATCTGCAGATTTTCTCTTGGTGGTGAAAAGGCAATGGCAAACCACTTCTGTAGAAACATTTGCTAAGAACAAGCGTGGTCATGAGACCATATTTGCCTACGTCATATGACACAGCACATAATGAAGATGATGTTGATGACTTTGGAGAGCTTCAGTAGCCAGGAGTGCCAGTCCAGGCTGGGCTTCTTTATCCTGTGTGTTGCCATGTACAACTAAGGACCAATAATCAACTCAAGAAAGCACCAAAGAACATACACTTTTCACAATTTCATGATGTTATAAAATACTTACAGCCAACAAAAAAAAACATCTAGCTTCCTTGGTAAAGAGATTTTTTTGAGAATTGTTCAGAATGCCATGATTAACATACCAGTGCCTGGGACCTTTCACATTCACTTCAGTCCCACGGTCCACTTCATCTTCATGGAACAGGAGCAAAACAAGAATGGAGCAGCATTTCAATTATTGAGCGACACACACAAAATGCTGGCAGAACTCAGATAGTCAGACAGCATCTATGGAGTTGAGGTTTCGCGCCAAGGCCCTTCATTGGCACTTCTGCTCCCTACTTTCCAGTCCTGATTAACATTCTCAGCTGGAAACGTGATTGCGTATTTTGCTCCAGAGACGCTGCCTGACCTGCGGAGTTCCTCCAGCATTTAGTGCGTGTTGTTCAAGGTTTGCAGTATCTGCAGAATCACCTGCACTGCACACCGTTTCATGTCTGTTCTGGATATCTGGCAGTGGTCTCCAGAGTGAGGAATACGCTCTCTGAACTTGTGAGGGAGAGGAGGACACCCTCTGAACCTCAGCAGCACTCACTCAATGCTAGGGGCGATTGCATACAAATCATTGTTGGGTTCCCATGGTTGGATCCGGTTATTATAGACTGAGCCCTATCAGATTATCAGAGTAGTGTTATTCTGAGAGTTTAATGAGACTGAATGAAAAGCAGCTGGTGGAGAAATGATTGATGAATCAGCCTCATTCAATATGAGCTAAAATTAAAGTGGAGCCCGTTCTATTCAGAAACAGTAAGTTCATTTAGGCCCATAATTACATTTCTTCATGTATGAATAGAAATATCCTTTATATGGTGGCAGTTTAAGAGATTAGAATGTTTTCAAGGTCAGCTGAAAATCTCTGAGGCTGAAGTTGACATACAATCTCTAACCTTTACATTTGCCCTGTGACAGTTTTATCGTTTATCCTGAAGAAAGATTTCACAAACTGCTGCTCTGTAAGGTGCCCATTGATCCCAGCCTTTAGACTACAGTATTGGTGGGCTATTCAGCCAATCTGCCCCTGCTCACTGCTCAGAACCAACACAAACACAGTGCAGGGAAATGCTGCTGGGTTCTCGAAACGCAGATTCTCAAAGGGCGTGTCATCGATAGTCACTGCTTTCACAAAGTCCAAAGGGCCCCTTGAGCTGAAGTATGAAAAAGTATGAAGTATGAAGTATGAAATTACCAAGGATCTTTCAAGAAGGGAATAAAGGGGACCTTCACTGGTTAGTTGCCAATGACTAGTGTCACAGAGGTCAATGTTGGGACCACTTCTTTTTTTGCTGTATGTCAATGATTTGGATGACAGAATTGATGTCTTTGTGGCCAAGTTTGCAGATGATACAAAGACAGGTAGAGAGGCAGGTAGTGCTGAGCAATATGGAGTCAGTAGGACTCAGGCAGGTTAGGGGAATGGGCAAAGAAGTGACAGATGGAATATAGTGCAGGGAAATGCACTTTTGTAGAAGGAATAAAGGCATAGACTATTTTCTAAACAGGGAGAAAATTTAGAAATCAGGGATTCATTTTGAGAGGACTATAATATAAAAGCAAGGTTGTAATGCTGGGGCTTTTTAAGGCATTGGTCAGACTGCACTTGGAGTATTGTGAGCAGATCTGGGCCCTTTATCTAATAAAGGCATCAGAGACGTTCGCAAAAATGATTCGAGAATGAAAGGGTTAACATATGAGAAGTGCTTGATTGCTCTGGACTCGTGGATGTTTCCTATAGCGGGGGAGTTTAGGACCTGAAGACACCTCGCAGAGTCAGTAAAACTGAGTGTAACACTGGTAATATAATCCAAATGACACTGGCATTGCATTCCAAAGAAACACTGACAATGTGTCCCAGTGTGACATTAGCAACATTTTCCACTGAGACATAGACAGTGTATCCTGAGGTGACACAGGTATCTCAATATTTTAGTACATCATCAAATGAAAAATCAGAAGTCTAGTCATAGCAAAAACTTATTTTTAGAAGCAGACTCTGTTTTTTAATTAATATTCTTAATTTCATGCACCATCCCCCATGTCTCCCCACCCTAACCCCTCACTCTGATTATACTCATCCTTTTCCAACATTCTTCCCCATCCAATGTCCACCCACCTTCTCAGACTCCAGCTAATGATAATCACCCATTCCCAAAATTACCCCACCATTTCAGAGTAATCGCCTCCAGATCTCTCTTCAGTCCTTCTCCCATACCCCCCTGCTCCTCCAATCATATACCTACTCCGGAGCCTCCCTGCAGCTCCCTTAGTCTTCTCCAAGGTCAACAATGTCACTCTGGCTCCCTCCTGTGACCTCCTCTGGACCCAAACTTTTTAAATGCTACTCAGTCCAGTCACCTACTGCCTAATCACACAGCTACAAGGTATGCTCTTTCACCCATCTTACGTCCACAAGCTAACCTTGCTATAAAGTGCTGAGCTACACCTCTCCATAAGGAACAAGATTCTAAAACCTTTAACCCACTTTAATTATCAGTCTCTGTCAAGCTGACCCTGGCACCAACCAATCTGTTTGGGTTAGCAAGGCAGATAAACAGCATTAAGGCGTATGTGTGTGAGAGAGAGAGAGAGAGAGAGAGAAAAGGGCAGTGGGAGGGGGAGAGGGAGAGAGGGAGAGGGAGAGTGAGAGGGAGAGGGAATCTAAATGCCATGTGGCCTTGAAGAATATTATTTGATCACATCATCAGCGTTTATCCGTGCTTTCATTTAGCGGGAAGTGACATGGAGTATTCCATCATACTGAAGTTTTGTTTGAAAGAGACCTTGCCATGTTGAGTTTACCTTCTTCATATGTTTGCTTATGGAAGTAATCTGAAAATAGGATTTTGAATGGAACAGAAATCCAGGGTAACACAGAAAGTGCTGAAGAAATTCTGCAGGACAGGCAGCGTCTATGGAGGGAAATAAACAGTCCACGATTTAGGCTGGGACTCTTCATCAGGACTGGAAAGAAGGGGAAAGAAGGCAGAATAGGGAAGGTTAGTTAGGAGAAGGAACACAAGCTGGCAGGTGATAGCAGAAACCAGGTGTGCAGGAAGGTGGGTCGGTGGCGTGGGCTGATGAAGTGAGAAGCTGGGAAGAAGAAAGATTCTACTAGGAGAGGATGGTGGACCATGGAAGAAAAGGAAAGAGAAGGGACAATAGAGGGAGGTGATGGTCAGGTGACGAGAATGAAAGAGGTGAGAAGGGAGCCAGAATGGAGAACAAGAAAAAAGGGGGGAGCGAGGAGAAAGAAATTACAGAAAGTTGGAGAAATTGATGTTTATGCCATCTGGCTGTAGAACAACCATCAGAATATGAGGTTATGTGGCCATGGACCGATACACGAATGGGAATAGGAAGTTGAATTAAAATGTGCGGCCATTGAGAGTCCTATCTTTGAGAGTGATGGTGCTCATAGAAGCAATCCCCCAATCTGGGTTTCACCAATGTAGAGGTAAATACGAGGAGGTGTCTGAAAGTTGCTGTCTGGCCATAACAAGATAGAGATCAGCCTGTCAGACTACAACACTTGCCTGCAATTTTGATAGTGTGGTTGGGATTGGTGCAGAGAGAGTGGTGGGTAGTCCATCCAGAGGGAGTGAGGGAGGGGATAGGTCTGTAATGGCTTCTCTGTAATGTTTCACCGCTAAGGCTAATGTAACGACTTCTCTGTAATGTTAACTACTGAGGTAATGGTTTCTCTGTAGCAGAAATGTTTGGGTTATGGCTGTTAGCCAATCAGGATTTTGTTACCCTGTCTGGTGATTCAGGAAGCTGTTGGTTTCGCGGGCTTTTGCCAGAGAGCGAGAGAGGACTGGCGAGAGAAGACGCGAATGGAGAGATTCGGTAGGCCGCCAGACGGAGTGGAATCCGAAGGTCGGCGACACTTGGAGCAGATTGAATGGTGGAAGGAAGACCACTGAGTGAACTCCAACGATTGTGCACAGACTGTTTAATAAGATCGGCGCCCTTTCTCTTTTATGTTTTGTTTCTCTACTAACCACATAGTCAAAGAAAGAGTTATAAAGCTTAAACATTTAACCGCATATTGTGTACTGTTTGTCATTGCTGGGTACTGATTTGTAACGGGGACATATCACACAGCATCCACCCAAACGAGATTTCTTAAGTTTGGCCGGGCTGGGGGGTTATCACCCCCGAGGTCAAGCTGCTAGGCAAAGTGAGTGTTATAATTTTGGAGGCTTCGTCCTGGTTTGATTCCGTTGGATGCTGTGTGACTGCCCTGTTTAAATCAGTGCTGGTATGTCTCTGTGGGACTGCCAGCGTCTATCAGTGTCCCATGGGTTGTCTATACTGTCAGGCAGGATCGAGCAGTGGATCAATTGGGGACTTCTGATGATGCCATACCCCAAGTTTACTGTAGCCTGACTGTCCCGAAGACAAATCAGCCGCTGGAATTCAGTTCTGGGGAAGTAGCAGAGCTGAAAACTGAGATGTCCCGGGTGTTAACAACAGATGTGGACCCTTCGTATGATAGGACTGGTAGAGAACAAGGGGATGGACTACGCAGAGGGCGTACGAAGAGGACTACGAAGAGGGACACTTCGAGCGGGAATCTGAGTGGCAGGAGGTCCCTCGGAGAGCGAGCCCCGGGTATCTAAGCAGGGAGAGGTGTCGGGAAACTTAGAGGAGGTCCAGTGAGGAAACAGCCTGGTGTCCCTGGGGGAGCACATTCACAGCAATGCACCAAGGAACTCCAGAAAGCAAATGACCCTATTCCTAAAGGCTTAGTGGGACCATGCTCCTGTGTGTCGCTATGGATAGAGGGAATCTATGCTAAAGCCATATTCGACACCAGGTCACAGGTCACGTTACTGCACCATTTGATTTACAACCAGTATCTGAAGTATTTACCCTTGACGCCATTCAGTACACTGGAGATTTGGGGTATCAGTGCTGGTGATTATCCCTACAACGGTTACTGGTCAGTGAAACTGGAGTTCTTGGAGGCCGATGTGTGGGTGTCTGATGTTTTTGAGACAGTGGTGCTGGTTTGTCCGAACCCTGTCGAGACGGGCGGAATTTCAATTCAGTTGGGGGCCAACCCCCCCAGTTGTGAGGGGGCTCATGGGGGCCTGCAAGGAGAAGGAGGCTGAGAGCAGTTTGTGGACTGTCCGTGCACCCAGGGTTTCGAGCTGCTTTTGAGGAAGTGCGCGGCAGCATTGAGCCGGATACCGAATTTAAACGAGGGACTGTGTGTTTCACCCAGTCGAAGCCAAAGGTGGTACAACCTGGGGAAGTAGCAAGAGTGAGATGGACCCTCAAATTTCTCAGAGTGCCTGAGGGTGAAGCCATATTAGTGAACGCTCTGGAAGACCACAATGGGGAGACAGGATTTCCTGCTGGGCTGCTGGTGAGGCCTGAGGGGCAGAAGCCTTCGGTTGTACAGGCGAGCAGGATGATAGTGATCGTCAGGAACCCTATGAACAGGGAGGTCACCTTCAAGCGAGGGATGCCCCTGGTGCATTTGTTCCTGGTGACGGTAATGTCTAGTGCCCCTGTGAGGCCCGCTGGGGAGAAACTAATGGAAAAGAGGGAAAAGTTGACCGCTGAGGACACCCCGTTTAGAGAGGGGTCACAGCGACTGGCCCCTGCAGACATGGAAGATGTGCGGCAGCATTTGTGTAAGTTGAAGGAAGCTGGGATCATCGCTGAGTCCCGAAGCCCCTATGCGTCTGCATTAGTAGTGGCCCGGAAGAAGAATGGGAAGGTACGTATGGGTGTGGACTATAGGAGTCTGAACAGGCACACCGTCCCTGCCCAGTATATGGTCTCAGGGGTGGAAGATGCACCAGCCTGTCTGAGTGGTGCAAAGTGGTTCAGTGTGCTGGATTTGAGGAGTGGATATTACCAGATCCCAATGAGTGAGGCCAACAAAGAGAAGACGGCATTTATATGTCCCCTGGGATTCTTGCAGTTTGAAAGGATACCCCAGGGCATATCAGGAGCCCCTGGCACCTTCCAGCGGGTCATGGAGAAGACGGTGGGGGATATGAACTTGCTTGAGGTGTTGGTGTATTTAGATGATCTCCTAGTATTTGGATCCACCTTGGAAGTACATCTAAGAAGGCTGCTGCAGGTGCTCAGCCGCCTGAAAGCTGAAGGGTTAAAACTTTCCCTGGACAAGTGCCAAGTCTGCCAAAGGCCCCAGACTGTGAGCGCTCTGCGCTCGTTCCTGGGGATCTGTGGTTATTATCGGAGATTTGTGAAGGGCTACGTCAAAGTGAGTCACCCTTTGAATCAGCTTCTGTGTGGTTACCCTCCCTTGGGGAAGAAAGGGAGGGGGAGAAAAGGACAGCGGTGGGATGTAAAATGTGAGGAGGCTTTTCAGTCGCTGAAGGAGCTGCTGACCCAGGCACCGGTGCTGGCCTTTGCGGACCCCCGATTGCCGTATGTACTGCACAAAATGCCAGCCAAGACGGTTTAGGGGACGTCCTGTATCAGGATCAGGGCACCGGGTTGAGGCCTGTGGCGTTTGTCAGCCGGAGTTTGTTGCCCTCCGAGAGAAATTATCCCAGGCACGTTGGAAATGGGCACTGGTGGATAAGCTGAGTGACTACCTCTACGGGGCCAAGTTTGGGCTGAGGACAGATAACAACCCTCTCACGTATATCCTGACCTCGGCAAAACTGGATGCCGCGGGCCATTGGTGGTCGGCAGCGTTGTCCGCCTATGATTTCAGCCTGAAGTACCAGCCGGGGAGCCGGAACAGTGATGCCAATGTTTTGTCATGATGGGTGCATGCGGGGCTGGACAGGGACGGGGAGTGGGAGAGCGTTCCTGCCCCTGGGGCGAAGGCCATGTGTCAGTTTGCCATCACCATGAAGGCAGAGGAAAAGGAGAGGAATACTGATTCAGAGGATGATGACCTGGATGTGTGGTACATACTGCCTTTCGCTAACTCCCCGGTGATTGCGGAAGAGACTCCTGGCCCTTCTCCCACTGAGTCAGCCTGGGTTACAGCAGGACCCTGGAGGAGAGGAAGTGGGGCCTGGACACAGGACAGGGGGTTCCGAGTTGCAGGGGGGCATGAGTGATAGATGGAGGGAGGATTTGCCAAGCAGACCCAAAGTATCCCCAGTAGCGTCCGAGCCTGAGGAGTTAGGAGGGGGGTACAGAGGTCTCAGAGAAATAGGAAACCACCAGATAGGTTGGCCTAGGTAGCGCCTGGAGAACAGGGCGTGATCTCTACTTTTTTGGGGAGCTATGTCACCGCCTTTTGCAACTGGATCTTTGCAACTTTGTGCTTTGTGGGATGGGTTGGTGAATTACCTCAACGTCATGAGGACATGACTAAATTTGGTGGGTGGAGAATGTAATGACTTCATTGTAATGTTAGCTGCTGAGGTAATGGTTTCTGTGTAACAGAAACACATAAGACACTTACGTTCAAATGCTGTTCATAGACTTCAGTTCAGCATTCAACACAATCATCCCTCAGAAACTGATTGGAAAGCTGAGCCTACTGGGCCTGAACACCTCCCTCTGCAACTGGATCCTAGACTTCCTGACTGGGAGACCTCAGTCAGTCCGGATCGGGAGCAGCATCTCCAACACCATCACACTGAGCACGGGAGCCCCCCAGGGCTGTGTGCTCAGTCCACTGCTGTTCACTCTGCTGACCCATGACTGTGCTGCAACACACAGCTCGAACCACATCATCAAGTTCGCTGATGACACGACCGTGGTGGGTCTCATCAGCAAGAATGATGAGTCAGCTTACAGAGAGGAGGTGCATTGACTAACGGACTGGTGCAGAGCCAACAACCTGTCTCTGAATGCAAACAAAACAAAAGAGATGGTTGTTGACTTCAGGAGGGCACGGAGCGACCACTCCCCACTGAACATTGACGGCTCCTCAGTAGAGATTGTTAAGAGCACAAAATGTCTGGGCGTTCACCTGATGGAGAAACTCACCTGGTCCCTCAACACCAGCTCTATAGCAAAGAAAGCCCAGCAGCATCTTTACTTTCTGCGAAGGCTGAGGAAAGTCCATCCCCCACCCCCCCATCCTCATCACATTCTACAGGGGTTGTATTGAGAGCATCCTGAGCAGCTGCATCACTGCCTGGTTTGGAAATTGCACCATCTCGAATCGCAAGACCCTGCAGCGGATAGTGAGGTCAGCTGAGAAGATCAACGGGGGGTCTCTTCCCGCCATCACCGTCATTTACACTACACGCTGCATCCGCAAAGGAAACAGCTTTATGAAGGACCCCATGCACCCCTCATACAATCTCTTCTCCCTCCTGCCGTCTGGGAAAAGGCTCCGAAGCATTCGGGCTCTCACGACCAGACGATGTAACAGTTTCTTCCCCCAAGCTATCAGACTTCTCAATACCCGAAGCCTGGACTGACACCAACTTACTGCCCTCTACTGTGCCTATTGTCCTGTTTTTTATTTATTGTGATGCCTGCACTGTTTTTGTGCACTTTATGCAGTCCTGGGTAGGTCTGTAGTCTAGTGTTGCTTTCCCTGTGTTGGTTTTTCTTACGTAGTTCAGTCTAGTTTTTGTACTGTGTCATGTAGCACCATGATCCAGAAAAATGTTCTCATTTTTACTATGTACTGTACCAGCAGTTATGGTCGAAATGACAATAAAAGTGACTTGACGACTTGAAATGTTTGGGTTATGGCTGTTAGCCAATCAGGATTTTGTTACCCTGTCTGGTGATTCAGGAAGCTGTTGGTTTCGCGGGCTTTTGCCAGAGAGCGAGAGAGGACTGGCGAGAGAAGACGCGAATGGAGAGATTCGGTAGGCCGCCAGACGGAGTGGAATCCGAAGGTCGGCGACACTCGGAGCAGATTGAATGGTGGAAGGAAGACCACTGAGTGAACTCCAACGATTGTGCACAGACTGTTTAATAAGATCGGCGCCCTTTCTCTTTTATGTTTTGTTTCTCTACTAACCACATAGTCAAAGAAAGAGTTATAAAGCTTAAACATTTAACCGCATATTGTGTACTGTTTGTCATTGCTGGGTACTGATTTGTAACAGGGACATATCACACAGCATCCACCCAAACGAGATTTCTTAAGTTTGGCCGGGCTGGGGGGTTATCACCCCCGAGGTCAAGCTGCTAGGCAAAGTGAGTGTTACAGGTGGAAAAGAGGGAAGATGATAGGCGAACAGGCAATCTGATAGGAGAGGAGAGTGAACCATGGGAGAATTGGAAGTAGGAGGGAAACCAGAGGGAGATGATGGGTAGATGAGGAAAAGAGAAGGGCTGAGAGGGAAGCCAGAATGGGGAATGAAGAGAAGATGGAACGGGGAAGAAGTAAGTTACCAGAGATTGGAGAAATCAATGTTTATGCTATCAGGTTGGGGGCTACACAGATGGAATATGAGGTATTGCTCCTCAAACAGAGAGAGGCCTCATCATGGCAGTATCGGAGGCCGTGGACCAATATGTGAAAATGGGAACGGATTGTAGAATTAAAATGAGTAGTCTGTGGGGAAAACTTACTTCTTGTGGCAGATGGGGTGAAGGTGCTCAATGAAGCAACCCCTCAATTTATGTCGGGTCTCACCAATGTAGAGGCCATATCGGAAGCTCTGGATACAGTAGATGACAGCAACAGACTGACAGCAGATGTGTCACCTTACCTGAAAGGACTGTTTGGGGCGGTGGTGAAGGAGGAGCTTGTAGGGGTTCATGCCAGGAGGGAGATCAGTGAACACGTGGAACATTGAATCAGTTCGGAGGTCTGGCAAGTGTTAAAGAAAACACTGACTGTGAATTCGTATATTAATTATTTATTTACAAACAATAAAAATTTGACCAAATATTCATGTTACCCAAGATACAGGCACTACAAAGCTCAATATTCAATAAACATTCTTAGTTAAAAGCACATGTAGAGCATACCTTCCCAATGGTTACGTGCACTGCTTGCCCTAAACTAGAGAAAAAACGTCCTACACATGCTGTCTGTATACCCAGGATATTTGAAACTGGACAGCAGGTAACTAACTAATGGGAGAAATACCTGCAGTTTCTAAACTAACCACTCACGACAGAAGCGGCTTTCAACAAACAGAATAAGCCATGATCCCACAGTACAACAAGGGAATCCTGTAGAGAGTGATTCCTGTGGAAAGCAGAGTGTGGGATAAACAAGGTCCATCAACCCACAGTGCCCATGCTGGCTCTTGAAAGAACTAAATGGTTCTGTTCTCATTCCTTCCATACAACAGTCATGTGGAGGATCTCAAAATCTTGCAAATTATCTATGGAGTGATGAACAGTCAACATTTCAGACCACTAACCTTCATCAAAGTGGGAAAGTAAGGGGGCAGAGGTCAGAATAAAAGGTTGATGGGGTGTGGAAGAGCACAACATTTCTCTTTAAAGTCCCTATTGAACCTACTGCCACAACTCTATCATGCAAAGTTCTCTAAATCACAGCAACCCACATATATTCCTGTCTCATCACCGTGGGCTCTTAGACAAGTGCTTTCATTCTGCAGGTCAGGCAACATCTGTGGAAAGCAAAACAGTGTCAATGTTTCAAACTAAAGCATTTAAATCAAATTTGCTTCTCTCTCCATGGGTGCTGCCTGACCAGCTGATTGTTTCCAGCCATTTCTGCCTTTATTTTCTATTTCCAGCAACTTTTCACATGATTTCTGTGTCCCATTTTTACTCATCGGAACTAACTAGCAATATTTTATCTTTATTTGCTCTTTCCTAATTCATTATGATTCTGATTAAACTCACACTTAACCAGCTCATCCTGTAGGTGAATAATCCATCTTCTTAGGTCTCACTATCTTACTGAAGTCCCACAAGCCTAGTAATTCAAATTAACTCATTGTTCTAGATTTTTCCATGATCCACTGTCCCCCACTATCAGATTTATTCTTCTTCAGCCCTTTCCCTCTTCCACCTATCACCTCCCGACTTCTCACATCATTCCCTTTAACCACCTTGCTAATTTCTCCCTCTCACTGCTAGTTGTGCTCTTCCACATCCGTCAACCTTTTATTCTGACCTCTGCCCCCTTACTTTCCCATTTTGATGAAGGTTCGTGGCCTGAAATGTTGACTGTTCATCATTCTATAGATACTTTGTGACCTTCTGAATTCCTCCAACATCTTGTGTGTGTTGCTCCAGATTTCCAGCATCTGCAGAATCTCTTGTGCCTAGATTTCTTTTAATAAAAGTCTTGCAGAGTGGTCCATGTTTATTTACAAAGCACTCCTGATTAATTTATGCAACTACTAATCTGGTGGAGGAACTCAACAGGTTGAGCAGCATCTGTATGGTGGGGGGGGGGGGGGGTGGGGGGAAGAGAGAAGGAATGGTTGATGATTTGGGTTGAAAATCCTGCATCAGGATTGAAACTGAATCCCCAATTACTTTGTGTTAACTTCCAACCAGAATAGGTTTACCAATTTGGCCAATTCATGTCTTGTGTTAATCAGAAACAATCCTCCTCTTTACTCCTAAAGTGCTGTGTCATTTCCAAATGTTGGCACTAAGCTCAGGTTGTCGTCACACTTGTCTTTAAAATCACTCTACTCTTGTGCTCAGTCTGAGGAACAGCTGCACACTGCCCTTCCTTTGCTGCCTGTTGCATTTCTGGCAGTATCTATGGAAATGAGTCACATGTGTTTCCACTGTCATCCGTATGCTTTGGTGCAGCATCCTCTCACAATACCTGAAAGCTCCAGAGAACGGCTGGGCCACTGGCTACAGTCTACCATCACTACGGGGCTTGTGTGTGTCTGGGACCAAGAAGCAAGCAGGAAATCATTGTGGATGCTACCCACACAACAACCGTTTCATTTCCAAAAGCTCCCTAATCTCATCAAACATACTAGTTAGACTCCCCCAATCCCCTCTACCTATTAACTCAGTCACTCCACTGCACTGTAAACACTTGAAACCACTTTTTATAATGTTGTTTATTTTGTAAATAAATGCTAGTATTTATGTACATTTTATTTTATACAAGAACTTTAACCTCCAACATTATTTTTATATAATTCTTTATAATTGTTGAATGTTATTTTCTTGTTGCGTGTATGCCAACACACCACAGCAAGTTCCTAATAAATAAGCACGTACATGGCAAATAAAGTTGATTGTTAACCCTTTCATCCCTCAAACTTCAATTCTGTTAAATGTATATTACAGTTGTACTCTACCAAATGTCTTTTGAAAGTCTGGTTACATAATCTCTGACCGTCTGTCCCTTCGCTAAAGAAGCCGCTCTTGCCTTTGTCTTTGCTGTGCTTGTTATCATTCACTAATTTGCATTTTTCTATGTGAATGGCATTCCCAATATATAATGCAGAAGTAAAAAATGAGTGTAAAATTACTTCCTGATCATTTAATTCAAAGATTCAAAGTACATATAGTATCAAAGTACATATGCAGTGTGCAACCCTGAAATTGTTTTCCCCACAGTCTTGAAACAAAGAAGAACCACGGAACCAAACTGTTGAAAGGAAAATATCAAACATCAAACCACCCTCACCACACCAAAAAATCACACAAATGGGAACAAAAAAAACAAGCAGAAACACAGAATATAAAGCACGAAATCAAAAGGCACATTTTAGTTAGTTCATCTCAGTGTTCATTAGCTGCAGTCTGCCACGATTCAAAAATCATACAAACGTAGCAACAAAAAAGACCAATCAGATCTAGAATGCATTCAAGACGCGCGCCATTGAGGGTAAGATGGCAGGTGAACGTGTGGCCAAGGAACTGGTGCACGAGGCATGGGTTGAGATTTATGCATCACTGGGATCTCTTCTGGGAAGGTACGACCTGTACAAAGGGGATAGCTTACACCTGAATCTGAGAGAGGGGCGGTCCAATATCCTTGGGGGCTGTTTGGTGAGAGTTGCTGGGGGGTGCTTAAACTAATTTGGCAGGGGGATGGGAACCAGAGTGATAGTGTTGAGGATGTGGTAGCTGATTTACAAACACAGGCAATGTCCAGTGAGACTCCTAGCAAGGAGATGCTGTTGACAGGGCAAAATTGCAGTCAACAGGATGAGCTGCAATGTAAAAGGCGGACAAAATCGGAAAGGGTGAATGCAGGACTGAAGGTGTTAAATCCGAATGCCCACTGTGTATGGAAGAACTTGTAGCACAGTTACAGATTGGCAGGTATGATGTTGAAGGCATTATTGAATCATGGCTGAAAAAAGATTACAGCTGGGAGCTTAGTGTCCAAGGATACACATTGTATCGAAAAGACAGGTAGGAAGGCAGAGGGTAAAAAATTAAATCATTAGAAAGAGGTGACATAGGGTCAGAAGATATGGAATCATTGTGGATAGAGCTAAGGAATTGCAAAGGTAAAATGACCTTGATTGGAGTTGTAAACAGACCCTAGACAGTAATAATGATATAGTCTGCAAATTCCAATGGGAGTTAGAAAATGGTTGCCAAAAGGACAATGTTATAATAGTCCAAGGCAGTTAGACTGGGAAAATCAGGTTGGTGCTGGATTACAGGAAGGGAATTTCTAAAATGCCTGTGAGATGGCTTTTTAGAGCAGCTTGTGGTTGATGAGCTATTCGGGATTGGATGTTGTGGAATGAACCAGAATTGATTAGAGAGCTTAAGGTAGAAGAACCCTAAGGGACGAGTGGTCATAATATGATCAAATTCAGCCTCAAATTTGAGAAGGAGATGCTAAAGTCAGGTGTATCAGTATTACATTGAAGTAAAGGAAATTACAAGGAAATAAATAAAGGAAATAAGAGAGGAATTGGCTAGAATTAATTGGAAAAGAATACGAGCAGGGTGACGGCAGAGCAGCAATGGCTGGAATTTCTGGAAGCAATTTGGAAGGCACAGGAAATACACATCCCAAAGAGGAATAAGTATTCTAAAGGAAAGATGACACAACCGTGGATGACAAGAGAAGTCAAAGACAACATAAAAGCCAGAGAGAGGGAAAATAATGCAGCAAAAATTGGTGGGAGGTTAGATGATTGAGAAGCTTTTAAAAGTCAACAGAAGGTAACTGAAAAGTCGTTAAAAAGGTAAACAAAAGTAAACTTGCTAACAATACTAAAGAGGTGAGAGAGGTAGTAATGGGAGACAAAGGAATGGTGGACAAACTGAATTTTGAATCAGACTTCACTGTGAAAGACACTAGCAGTATGGTGGAAGTTCCAGGTGTCAGGGGTCATGAAAAATGTGGATTTACCATTACTAGGGAGTGGGTTCATGGGAAACTGAAATGTCTTAAGGTAGATAAGTCAACTGGACCACATGATGTACACTCCAGGGTTCTGAAAAGGCCTCACTTGAAGCGTTGTGAGGAGTTTTGGGCCCCTCATTTTAGAAAGGATGTGCTGAAACTTGAGAGGGTTCAAAGGAGGTTCACGAAAATCATTGAACAGCTTGTCATATGAAGAGTGCTTGACAGGTCTGGGCCTGTATTCACTAAAATTCAGAAAAGGAGGGGTGGCCTGACAGAAACCTATTGAATGTTGAAAGGCCTAATAGAGTGGATGTGCAGAGATGTTTCCTACAGTGGGAGAGTCTAAGACCAGAGGACACAGCCTCAGAATAGAGAGACATACATTTAGAACAGAGAATTGAGGAGGAATTTCTTTAGCCAGAGAGTGCTGAATCTGTGGTATTCATTGCCACAAGCAACTGTGGAGGCCGAGTCTTTATGTATATTTAAGGCGGAGGCTGATAGATGCTTGATTGGTTCGGGCATGAAGAAATACTGGGGGAAGGCAGGAGATTGGGTCTGAGAGGAAAAATGGATCAGCCATGATGAAATAGCAGAACAGACTCAATGGGCCAAATGGCCTATTTCTGCTCTTATATCTTACATGGTCTAATAGAAATACATTCAAGATTCAAGATTCAAATTTATTTATCACATGTACATCAAAGTATACAGTGAAATATAACATTTGCATTAACAACCAACATAGTCAAGGGTGTGCTGGGGGCAGCCTGCAAGTATGACACATTCTGGTGTCAACGTCACATACCCACAATGCTCTGCAGAACAACACAGAATACAACAAGCAACAAACCCCATTCCTCCCTCCCACCCAAGACAGGCCTTCTGCAGCCTTCAGCCTCCAGTGCATCTCGTTCTGACTCACAGGCAGAGGGCCTTTGATTTCCCCATTGGAGTCACAGAGATTTCCAGACTTGGGCTCTTTCATTACTTCAGCCTTCAGTCCAAGACATCTGCAGGACTACAAGGACAGAGTAGTGATCAGTCCTTACTGAACAGCTCTCTCAAATCTCTCAAAGCCCAGTGCAGGTTCAGTGGGCTGACGGGCCTTCTTTAGTGAAGTGCAGCTGTATTAAACTCCAGCATTTCAAATGATGAATCCACCTGGCTTAATGAACATCTCCAATGGTTTTCTACTTAAAATACTTGAGGACTCTACATAAGGAACTGGCCAACACACAACACAGCATAGAATACCTTCGTTATCACAGCTTAATTTTGGTCATGAACTGATTTTTGGTGGATAACCCTATTCCTCATCATGCAAGTCATCTCTCTGTTCGTCTCACAAAAGCCTATGTAAAGTTCATCCATGTTAAGTGTCTGTAAGTGGCTTTTAAATTTGGAGGAAAGTATAAGGGGATGTCTTCACACAGATGTGATAGTTGTTTGAAACGCCCTAACCAGGGGTGGTGGTAGAGACAAATACATTAGGGGCATTTAAGAAAATCTTAGATAGGCACATGGATTATAGAAAAATGGAGGGTTATGTAGGAGTGAAGAGTCAGTTTAGTTTTAGAGTAGGTTTAAAGATCAGCACATCATCGGGGTCAAAAGGCCTCCTTCCCAAGAATGGACTTCCTAGCAGACCTCACCCAATGGCAATGCAACATCAGAACCCCAGCTGATTTATCCTCCCCACCAACACAAGCTGCTTGGATCTACTGATGCTGAGTGGTGACATGTTCTGTCATTTTAAAGTGTAGGGGCCAATTCCAGGTTCATCCACCCCCTTAACACACAGGTCCTGTAACTCCACCCCATCTGGTTCAAGTTACTGTGCTCTTCAGCACTAGCAGTCCCCATTCTCACTCACTTCACTTATCTGCATCCAACTCCGGAAGTTTTCAATTTATTTTTTATTTGCAGTAACCCATCATTCCCACCCTCAGGCCTGGGCCTCCAAACTAACCCACATGGTCAACTGATCTACTAGCTTGCTTGTCTTTCGAATGTGGGAGGAATCCAGAGCACCCAGAGGAAATGGGCAGTCATGGGGAAAGGTACAAATTCCTTACAGACAGCAATGGGAATCAAATGCAGATTGCTGGCACCGTAGTGGTGTTAGGCTAACTGATATGCTACCCTGCTGCCCCAGTGTATAACCATTTTTCTTCCTGCTTATCTCTTTCCAGCATGTGCCTCTTATCTTCACACTCCCTTGCTCTTCCTACTGTGCTGCCATTTTTTCCCGTTTTCCTCTCTCTGGCTCCATCAATCACTCAGTTGCCACGGTCTCCCAACTCCACCCGAGCTCACTTCCCCTACCTACCTACTACCTTACAACCTACCCCCACTGCATCCCTTGGAGTCCTTTCTTGCCTCTCCCCTCCTCCTCTGGCTATCTCTCCTCTCCACTCACAGTCCTCATGCACGTTTCAGCCCAGAACATCAGCAGCAACTTTTCTCTCATGGATGCTGCTCAACCCACTGACTTCTTCCAGCCGATTTTTTTGTTTCTCTTCAATCTACCAAAGTTTTATTGGTAACATGTTTTCTCATTTAAAGCCTAGGGGACAAATACAGGTTCCTTAAATGGGCAGCAAATTAATTGATAAGAGAGAAGAGCGTGAGAGTTAGAGCATCACGGCATAGAATCTGGCCTCTTGGCCCATTTAGTCCGTGTTGAATTGTTATTCTGCCGAGTCCCATCATCCCACTTCTGGATCACTCCCATTTGTGTACTTACCTGAATTTCTTATCAATGTTGAAAATGAACCAACATCCACCACTTCTGCTGGCAGCTTGTTCCACACTCTCACCACTCTGTGAGCAAAAAGATCCCCCTAAAATATATCACCTTTCACTCTTACCCATGGCCTCTAGTTCCAGTCTTACCCAACCTCAGTGGAAAAAGCCTGCTGGCACTTACCCTATGTATCCTCTCATAATTTAACAGTGTCAGAGAAATGTATACAATATACATCCTGAAATTCTTCTTCTTTGCAAACATCCACAAAAACAGAGAAGTGTCCTAAAGACTGGATGAGTTAAACATTAGAACCCCAAAGCACCCCCCAGATCCCCCTCCCATACACAAGCAGCAGTAAGGCAACAACCCACCCCCCACCAGCAAAAAGCATCAGCACCCTCCACCAAGCCCTCAAGCATGAACCTCTATCAAATCTCGCCTCATTCTCCTACGCTCCAGGGAATAAAGTCCTAACCTGTTCAACTTCAGATTCTCAAGCCCCAGCAACATCCTAAAAAACTTTCTCTGCATTCTTTCAATAGTACTGATATCTTTCCTGTAAGAATATGACCAGAACTGCACAGAACATTCAAATTAGGCCTCACTAATTTCTTATACAACTTCAACATAACATCCCAACTTCTGATCTATGAAGGCCAATGTGTCAAAGCTCTCTTTACGGTCCTGTCTACCTTCGACACCACTTTTAAGTAATTATGTTTCTGCATTCTCTTCTCACTTCCTCTATAAATAATGCCAACAAAAGACTGGGGTTCATAGAGGGGAAGGATTTAAAAGCCATGATACAATCCTTGCAAAATCCATCTCTAAGTGCAGGCTGAACAGTACAGATCCCTCCACAGCAGGAAGGTGTCACAGGAAGTAGAACTGCTTCCTCTCAGTTCCAGGTTCAAGTGTCATTTCTTCAGAGCTTGCACTTTCTCCCTGTGGCCACATGAGCTTCTGCCAGGTGCTTTGGCTTCCTCTCGCATCCCAGAGTGGGGGATGGTCGTTCAATTACCTGATGCAGAGGAATATGTAGGGGAGTGGGAGAATTGATGGGTATATGAGGAGAATAAGTTATAGGGGAAACTATTAGCTGTGTTGTATTGGTCAGTAGGTCAGCATAGACTTGACAGGATGAACGGCCTTCTTCAATATTGTAAGGAAATAGGCAAGTACAATCAGAAAAATATGATAAACTAAATTAGAATTGAATTATAAACTAAAGTAGAAATAGGGGTCATAGGTTAAGGTGAAATGTTTAAGGAAACATGAGGGGTAACTTCTTTGCTCAGAGAGTGTTGAGAGTGGGGAATGAGCTGCCAGCAGAAGTGGTGGATACGGGTTCAATTTCAACATCTACAAGAAATTCAGATCAGTGCACAGATGGGAGGGGTGTAGAGGGCTATGGAGCAGGTGTGGGGTCAATGGAACTAGGAAAAACAGTTTGGCATGCACCAGATAAGCCAAAGGGCTTGTTTGTGTACTGTGGTGCTCTGCGACTAGGTAAACAAGTTTGTTAGGGATAAAAATGTTTTCATTTGAAGAAAGTTATAAATTAAGGTAATCAATTTGTCTGTAATAAGTACAATAAGGAAAACGGGAACAGTTAAACTAGGCAACACACACAAAATGCCGGTGGAACGCAGCAGGCCAGGCAGCATCCATAGGAAGAAGTACAGTCAACGTTTCAGGCCGAGACCCTTTGTTCGTACTTCTTTCTATGGATACTGCCTGGCCTGCTGAGTTCCACCAGCATTTTGTGCGTGTTGCTTGAATTTCCAGCATCTGCAGATTTCCTCGTGTTTGCACAGTTAAACTAGGAATCATTTTCCATTAGGTGTCCAAGATCACAAAACTTATGTGGTAGACAATAATGGGCCCTTCCACTGACTGTCTATGGTTTCTTCTCCCTTGGGAAAATATTCAACATAATTATAAACCTCTCTTTTTCCCTCCCCTCCATAAGGCAGAAAATACAAATGCTAGAAAACACACACCACCAGGTCCAAGAGCAGCATCTATCCCACTGTTGTATCCTTGAATGGACCTCTAGTACAATAAAGGTGAACTCTTTACCTCGCAATCTACCATTGCACCCTGTCTGCGCCATCTCTGTAATTGTGACCGCCAGAGCTGGAAGGCCGTTCGCTTTGATGGGAGAGGGAGACTCTACAGTGAGAGTCATGGTCTCAGTCTCTTTCTCTGGCAACTCTGAGTCCATGTGACAGGTCTTCTAAAATAGAGAATAGAGTCCACCTAATGCCTCTCTGTTTGCCTCATAACCCAATCACCAAGATAAACCATATCACCGACATCACACAACCTTGTCTGACTTCTGTTTTGACTTCAAAGCTCAAATTGCATTCCTGAACTGTGCAGGTGAAATTAACATAGAAACTCTGGATAAACTAGAACATTTTTGAAAGGAATCAAGTACAATCTGCGAATTCGCCTGTGAATGCCATTAAAACCCTTTTCAAAGTCCACGATTGCCCCTGCCACTCTGCATTGTTCTGTGGTGCGGGAAGTTGCAGCCTCTGCTCTTCCAGAAGCCAGCTTGCTCCTTCTGCAAGCGTTCTTCGGCAGCATCTGTAATCCACTGGACATTGAGTTCTTCGGCGTAAACCTTGCTGGTCATTGACCAGTGTGATGTCACAATTGCTCCTTTCCCAGGAATCCAAACAGTAATTCCTCTGTCCAGTTCTTGCGTCCTCGTCCCCGTTCCCAGATGATAGTAAACAATGGTTGCAGGATGGCTGGTTCGGCGACCCAATGTCTCCTGGGGTTTTGCTGTTCTTTAATGATTTAATTGCAGCAACAATGCGGGAAGTGTATGGCCATGCAATTTGGTAGAAGAAATAAAAGTGTAGACTATTTTCTAAATTGAGGGAAAATTCAACAATCGGAGTAGATCATTGAATATTCAGAACTGACGTCTGTTCCAAAAGCCAGACACCCAATATATACCCTTTTTGTTACAGTATTGAGGGATGTCGCCATGAATATACAACTAACCAGGTTAGGAGACAAACATACCTGTCCCGCAAGTGTAAGGGATACAGCTGCAACAATGTGCTAATAACAGAACATTAATCTATTGTCTTCCCCGGATCACAATGTCCCATTAAATTGTGTACCCGTCTTGTTTCTTGACGACTGAATCTTCACAAAGGTTTATATTGTATCCTGGTATATAAGACCATAAGGTATAGAAGAATTTGGCCATTTGGTCCATCAAGCCTGCTTTGTCATTCAATCATGGCTGATTTAATATCCTTCTCAACCCCATTCTAACTGCTTTCTCCACGTAACTTTTGACACTCTAACTAATCAAGAGCCTACAAACCTAAGCTTTAAATATACCCAATAACTTGGCCTCCACAATGAATTCCAGCGTCACCACCCTCTGTCTAAAGAAATTACTCACCTCTGCTGTGGTTTAGGCTTCTGCTTTATGTGGCTAAACTCAGCTCCAATTCCATAAATAAGTTTGCTGATCTTGGCCGAATCAAGCATACAGGAGGGGGATTGAATTTCTGGCTCAACAACAAACTCTCACTCAATATCAGCAACAGGAGGTTCATGAACCAGTCCTCATCGGGGAAATCAGAGGTGGAGAGGGTGAGCAATTTTAAATTCATCAGTGTGATATTTCAGTGGATGTGTTTTGGACCCAACAGACAAGAGTAGTTACAAAGAAAACATGTCAGTGCCTCCTTGGAATTTTCCTTGGAAATTTGCTTAGATTCAGCATTTCGAAAACTTTGACAAAATTCTATATGTGTGGTGGAGTATATTGACTGGTTGCACCACGGCCTGTTATGGAAGCACCAATGCCCTTGAATGGAAAATCTTACAAAAAGTAGTGGATACAGTACAGTCCATCTCAGATATACCCAACCCCGTCATTGAGCGCTGTCACAGGAAAGCAGCATTGATCGAAGGCCCCCACCACTCAGGCCCTGCTCTCTTCTCACTGCTGCCGTCAGGAAAAAGGTACTGGAGCCTCAGGACCCATAACAGCAGGTTCGGGAACAGGTATTATCCATCAACCAATATACACAAAATGCTGGAGTAACTCAGCAGGCCAAGCTGTACCTAGCAAAAAGAGTAAACAAGTCGACTTTTCAGGCTGCGATTCATCAGCCATCATGCTCTTGAACCAGAGGGGATAACTTCAGCCACCCCATCACAGGACCGTTCCACATCCTATTGACACACTTTCAAGGACTCATCTCATGTTCTTGATATTTGCCTTTTTTTTTCTCATTCGTATTTGCATTTGGGTGCGATCTTTCATCACTTCCATTGTATTTCCTGGAACTAATATGCATGTCTGCAAAATAATCAGGGTTGTATCTGGTGACATATTTGTACTTTGATAATAAATTTACTTTCACCTTTGAACTAGAGGAGTCCTTCTATTCTCAGGGTGTGACATCTGGTCTTCGAGTCCCCCACTGTAGGAAACATCCTCTCCATCTAGGCCTTTCAATATTCGATAGGTTTCAATGTGATCACCCCTCTTTCTTCTAAACTCCAGTGAGTACCATCAAACATGTGACAACGATAGGAATGAAAGGGTTACTGTATGACAAATGTCTGGCAGCTCTCGGCTGTATTCCCTGGAGTTCAGGAGAATGGGGGGAGGGGGGAGAACTCATAGAAACATTCTGAATGTTAAAATACTTGAACAGATTAGATATGGCAAAGTTATTAGAGGGCACGACTTCTAAGATTGAAGGACATCCATGTACAACAGGGTTGCAGAGAAATTACTTTAAATCTGTGGAATTTGTTGCCACGAGCGGCTGTGGAGGCCAAGTCATTGGGTGTATTTAAGGCAAAGTTGTTTCTTGATTAGCCAGGGTATCAAAGGGCATGGGGTGAAGGCAGGGGAGTGGGGATGACTGAAAGGATTGGATCAGCCCATGATTGAATGGCAGAGCACTCTATGGGCCAAATGGCCTATGGCTCCTATACCTTATGGTCTTATCATAAACAGAAAAAAACTTGAGTGGCTCTTTAAAAAAAAGGTTTGGTGGGGGTAGAGATGTTTGCATTTGAAGGAAGCAAGTTATTAAGGGCCACTATATCATCAGCAGCAAACCCAATAAAGGAAATGGGAATGATGAAACTGGGAATCAGTAACAACATGGAAAGGTTGAGGTAATGCTTTTAAGAGCGATATGTGAACCAGAATAAATCATGATCATCTGTTGGCAGGATGGATGGAATCATAAACACTGTCACAAGGCAACTGGAGAAAATGGCTGGATTCTGTGCTGTTAACTCTATTTGTCTTCTTTTGCACATTGGTTATTTGTCAGTCTTTATTTACATATAGTTTTTATAAATTCTACTACATTTGAAAAAGGATCTCGTGCTTTCCTGGTGTATATAACGTATAAGGTTTCTGCAGTATCACCTTGTTTACAATTAAATTTCCTTTCTCACTTTGAGTGAGACTTTCATCTTTGTTAAAGAAGGTGGAACAGTGGAAAGATGATTGATTGAGGTCTAACCAATCAGCAGGGACAGATGACGACATATATATACTACTGGACTAGACATGCACAGACATCACCCCTGACAAAGATGGCAGAGTTTATCATTGAAACATTGATTTAAAAAATTGATACTTGTACCTGACTGGAAGCCCATGAAGAATTTACTTGTCTATTATATTTCTTCATTTTCCTGTAAATGCTTGCAAGACAATGAATTTCTAGGTAGTATCTGGTGACATACTTTGAAGTCAAGAAATTAGACAAACAAAAATTACATTTCATAACTTAGAGAAATTTATTGAATGTTGACACAACACAGGGCCTACCAACAGCTACAAGGCCCAAACAAGTAAGAATTTTGAATCCATAAAAACTTCCATATAAATTTCAGTCAGTAACCATTGATAGCCATTATGTAGGGCAGATGTCTGTTGAAGCTGGAACTAAGTCACCTTCTCACATAAACGCTGGTAATCCTTGTATGATGAACCAGCAGAGCTGAGCCTGAAAGTAACTGAAACATCACTGCAATTACTCCCAATTGTTTATATTGCTCTTCGATCTTCGAACACATGACTTAAGTCCACCAGCAGCAGAGTGTGGAGTGGAATCTGAACCAAACAACTGATAGCTAAAGGCCATTTCCAGAACAAGGTGCTGGAACCTTAAAAATTGGGGCTTGGCAACTCAAAGCCTCTGACAGAAAGCACAGGCTCACACAAAGGGTGTGAAATTTCTGTAAATTTCTCTTCCAAATCAAGTAAAAGTTTCAAACGGTAAACAACATGTCAGGTCGGGAAGGAGTGATAAGGATACTGAACCAAAATAGGCAAAGGGGTTGGTAAGACCATAAGACATAGGCCATTTGGCCCATTGAACCTGCTCCACCATTAAACAGGTTTAAACTCTCTAGTGTGGCATTCTGTGGTCCAGTAACTCCCGTCGTCAGGCAAGTTCTAAAACTGTGGTACACATCTACACTAACTAACCAATTCTATGCAAATCTAAAGTGATCCAAGGTGTACACTAATCTGTACCTAATTAACCTATCAGTGCAACTCTGTGATCACAGTTGTCTCAGGAGATCTAAACTTATGGTACCTTTGGGCTAAAGACTCTTCTTGAAACCCCAAGGATAGACACTTCCTGGATCATGTTAAACAGAACAGATCTCCTGCTCAAGAAGATGATCAGGAGTAATGTCTGAACTCGGTACTAGCCTCGCCAACATCTTCAAAAGATGATGCCTCAAAAAGATGGCATTTTTCATTAAGGGCCCCCAGT
Source organism: Hypanus sabinus (assembly GCF_030144855.1). Classification (NCBI taxonomy): domain Eukaryota; kingdom Metazoa; phylum Chordata; class Chondrichthyes; order Myliobatiformes; family Dasyatidae; genus Hypanus; species Hypanus sabinus. The sequence goes on from NC_082718.1 coordinate 56,695,683, forward strand.
ACCCAGGAACCCCTCTTCTTATTGCTACCATCAGGGAGGCAGTATATATGGAGTATGAAGATACACACTCAATGTTTTAGGAACAGCTTCTTCCACTCCGCCATCAGACTTCTGAATGGACATTGAACCAACACATGAACACTACCTTGCTATTTTTGCACCACTTGGTTATTTTTTATATGAAGTTTCTATGTATTTTAAAGTATTTTTTATGTATTGCACGGTACTGCTGCCACAAAACAAATTTCACGACATATGCCAGTGATACTCAAGCTGATTCTGATGCTCAGCTCCAGTGGTCCGGCACGAGTCAGGTCCCAAAGGTGTCAGACTAGAGAGTATCAAACTTCAGCAGCAATTCAAGGATCAGAACTGGGGGGAGAAATCCCTTCTGGTCTCAATCGTCTGTAAAATAACATAGCACTCAGAAAGTCTGATCAGTCTTTGAATGTACATGAAAGGTGGCTGGAATTCTGCAGGTAGTAAACGGAACAACATTAAAATACAGGCATCAGTTTTGAAAGAGAACTCATTTAAATTAGAACACCAATAGTATTTTACCATAAACAATATTCTGAGTAGGACAACAAATTCAAACATAAACAAAGCCCTGTGGCAAATAGAAATCTTTACTATTATTCTTATGTAGAATTTTGCATCCCTTCTGAAATGTGTTCACATCCACAACAGCTCAGGCCTCAGGCTTCACACTACAGCTTCTGGTCGGCATGCAGTGTTCTCCCTGGTTGCACATGAAATTACAATTTCATTCCCAATTGTACATACTTCTCAAAAGACACACTGACACAAATATCATAAAGCAATCCAAGTTACAATGGGGCTTACAATTCCAGAAACAATATCCGGGAAATGAACTGGGAAAATGTTAACACGTCATGCTACAGTTTTGTTTTTTTTTAAATCCACATGCTACATTTAAAAATTGATCACAATCAGACGACAATTGTGCTGTTCACAATAAAGTCATATGCCCAACAAATGGACACCCATTTAGTGTTGGTGCACCAGTAATTTCCTTGTCTCTGTTCTGACAAAAGTTCTCAAAAACTCGATAATACAATATCTTGTGATTTACAAATCTAAAGAACTGAAAATACTATAGCTGCATTGTCCTAAAACAGAAACTCCTATTAAGGATTATATGTGCAAATGTCAGCTGTAAAGACTTATAGTATATTTCTATTGTGAAGTGGACTGAACAAGCGACTGAACGCGACATTATCTATTAAACTGTTACAGGAGGTATTAAGACTTGAAGTAAATTTGATTTATATATTTTCAGTCACACACTTATGGAAATAAAAGAAAACAATTATTAATTTTAAAAGACAGAAGTCAAATGATCAATTTAACAATGAACAAACTTATCAACAGTGGAAATGCTCAGAATTCGGTCTTAACAGAATCAGTCTGTACATAAAATTGAACCAGAATCAAATTCTTTTAGACCTTAAGATATAGGAGCAGAATTTGGCCATTTGGCCTAGTGAGCCTGCTCTGCCATTCAAGCATGGCTGATCTATTTTCCCTCACAACCCCATTCTCCTGCCTTTTCCTTCTTTTATGTTGCTGAACAAGTATTACATTCCTCCTGACAGGAACACACCATAAATTAATTGCACCAGAATCATAAAAACCATCCAGTTCGAATATTGGCCTTAAAAATCTGGCCCTTTTCATTTCTGTTTTCCTTCAGATTTGCACCCTTTTTTTCAGACGGAAGAATAATTAAGGCAGTTAGAAGTCGTATACACACACCTGAGGTAGCCAGATAGGAAACCAGGTCAAATCATGTCAGCTGTTCAACAAGGAACAGTCCAAGTAGCTGATTGTATGCTCAAGATGCAGCATTATCTTGCTGCATCATTTGGCTCATATACATACTGACAACACAACACACAAAACACTGTTAATTGCCCCTTTAAAAAAATATTAAATACTGGAGCTCTGTACATAAAGAACTGTTGGCACACACATTCAGAGTTTCTGATGAATGGTCTTTGTACTGAAACTACAGCCGCTTTTCTGTCCACAGATGCTGCCTGACAAGCTGAGTATTTTTTCTCTCTACTTTTCTGCTTTATTTCACATCAATTTTATTTGGACCATCAGGAAAGTAATAGAGTCCCACTGACGATTTGTAGCTACTTTGCTAACCAGAATCTAAAATGACTATACGGACAAAGATATGGATATCTAGAACCTCTTTAACACTTTTATCCCCCAACATTTCAATGGTTTAAATTTGACCCTGTTTAAGCCAGGTTACTCAACCATCCCCCACAGGATATGCTATTCTTCAACAGTTTTCCACAACTATTTCTAAAACCCTCAAAAGAGACTACAAGGCTTTTCACATAAGCACTTAATAGACAAAACATCCAATGACACCCACTAATCATTCACAATCTGTGATATTATACTGACCCACGTGGGCTCGATCCTATTTTATTTCGTTTGCAGCCTCTAGTTTATTTCATTTTATAGGATTTCCCTCCACACAACTAGTAAGTCATATACTTCCTTCCTATAAGTTCAGCATTTTAGCAAGCTGGAAGGAAGCTTTCAGAGGGACTGGCCTCTGACTAGGAGTGAAGCAGTCTGCTTTTTGACAATGCTCCATCCAACACCCAACTCCTGACACTTTCCAAGCACAGGTTGGAAAGCAGCAGCCTGACGAGTTAAAAACCCTAAATTCCTCACCGTCTCCTGGGATTGAAAGCTTACACCACTCTAGACTTCAAGTCCAACAATGACTTCCTTTCTGAAGTCAAAAAGCCCCTCACACCGGGAGATGCCAAGTGCACTTATGTAACTTGGCAGATCTATGAATATTAATTACATTTTGTCTAAGTTACAAGTTCACAAAACCATTTACTATAAGAATAAGATTTACCTTCTTATTCTCCTTAATTGTGTACAAATTGGCAATACATTTTGCAAAGTTAAAACTTGCTTTCTGAAATCCAGATTTCCTCAGAGACATGGCAATGTAAGTATATTTACCATAAGGATCCAGTATCCCTAAAACCTGTACGTCTCACTAAAAAGGTCCCATTTTCCTTTCCATTGGCTATATCAACACGAGAAAATCGTGACGCGAGGGCAAATTAGTTTCACCAGAAGGGAGACATAGTGCTTCTGAAAGTCCTACATTCCCTGAATTTGGCATGGATTTGCTACAAAGGAAAAAGTCACCCCTCTTTGAAATATTTTCACAAAAACAATACTGAAGGACGAATGTATTGGAAATAGCTTTAAACCTGAGTCAGAAAAGATCATCTTTTTAAAAAAAATTAACACCAGACAGACAACTCTGCTGCTAAATCCACAAATCTTCCTCACCAAAGATACCTGATCGAAAATTAAAGGCAGGACTGCCACAGGTTCTAATCAGGAGATCAAAAGATTTGTTGTCCTACTAACATAACAAATGAGGTGAAATAATTGACTCTCACTCTTGGCCTAAAATATAATTTACTGAAAACATAGGCTGCACGATTGGTAAGTGTACAGAGTAATTCTGCCCTCTTTACTCTCAGGAATTCATACAAACTGATGAGAGCAGTTTTGCGATCCCCACTGCCTTGCTGTGGAAATCGCAAAGTTGCTCTCAACAGTTCCATCTTCAGTAGTATGAACACCAATCAAGCCAGCCACCGCCCACAGATATTACCTTGCCTTTCCTATGTTAGAGAGAGGTACACAAAAACATTGCAAAGTCCATTCAATAAACAAATGCATTCAACTGCTGTCAGTATTTTTGTAAGTTATGATATCAATGGGCTTCTGCCTTTTTCTATGTATTCAATAGCATGCCCACTGTGGGAAAAATCATCAGCTGTCTCCAGAGACCACATTGGAACAAAGGAGAAATCACAATGGAACGACATAATAAAATTTATAGACCAACACAAGGTTGGAAGCCTATTCTGTATCTGCAAATTTAAGGCAAAACTGATTGAGATTGACTCATTTATGCTGGTTCAAAAGATCCTCCTTCTTTAAAAAGTACAAAGCTAATTCCTTGACACTGATTGAAATGCTTGCAAAACAATTCCTAAGAACAAAACAGAAATGAGTAAAAAGACTCACATGATTTGTTTAGTGCATGCACTTTTACAGAATGTACCAAGACTGACCCTGGATCCAGTAAACCCACCAGATAAGTCCTGAAAACATGGTGATATTTTCATCAATGTTTCAATGCTCCTTGAGAATCTTTCAGCAACAACTGCAAGACAATATTTACACAGCCTGGTAGAAACTCATCCTCTGAACTTCCTAAGCAATACGTTTGCTTCCTGGTAACAGTATAAAACGAAACCGTCCTTCCAACAGTCTCTCATTTACGCCTTTCAACATAATACTCCAGGCACAGTGCAGGTCAGGTGCTGGAAGTGAGATCGGGCTCACTCTTGCCTGTTGTAAATCCATTCACAGTTTGTGGTAATGAATAGGGTATGCTCTGCCTTCAAACCCATTCACTCAGTACTAAAATGGAACATCTTGTCAGTGCAAGTTGATAAGATTTTACCCAAACGGATACAGCAGAAACCTGTACAATATACACCCCCCTTCTTCTGGAATGAAGATTATTCAGGGCCATTTGCACATTTACCAATTTGCATCTTTAAAATGCCACTCTTATGCAAAAGCCAAAGTTGGAGAAACTCTTCTGGCATGGCGTGGTAGCCCGAGTATGGCATCACATTGTCATAATAGTGGTGGCTAATCATGTTACCATGCAGATCTATTGAAAATGGCCAAAATCCATAAAGGGTCACGTCTTCACAGAGGCCCATGGCTACACTGACCAGGAACAGACCTGTGGAGAGACGCTTGGCATGGATCCCTTTGCTCTTCCAGAACTTCTCCACATTGCGCAGGAAGTCCGGGTTGGCGAAGAGTATGGTTTGGTTGGCACTGAAGTCAGACAGAGTGTAGTACGTTCGGAAGGATGGATCTGTGCCAGTCTTCATGGAAAAGGCTGGCATGTAAATGTAGCTCCGGCCATACACCTTCATGCTCTCAACAAAGGACTTCCGAGACCACAGCAGGTTTTGAAATCTGAAAGAAAGGGAAGGGATCGTGTAAATACAAATGTTCTGGTATTAACCACTTGAATTTTATAGACAATCAATTTATGTCATCATGGCATGTCCACTTAAATAATGTTGACAACGGATTAAATAGGCTGATGGACAGTCATATAGTGATGCCCATTCATCCATGCCATCTAACCTGCCTTGAGTTAGCTGTATTCATCCAAACCTTTTCCATACATGTACCGGTCTGAATTTTTTTTGACTTTATAATTGTATCGGCCACTACTGCTTCCTCTGGCAACTTGTTCCACAAAGCCATCGCTTTTCAAGTGAAAAAGCTGTCCCTCAGTTTCCCATTAAATCTTTCTCCTCTCACCTTAAACCTGGATAAACGTGGTTTTTCCTTGGAGTGGCGGAGGCTGAGGGGTGATATGATACAGGCTTATAAGAGGCAGAGATAGAGTAGACAAGTAGAACCAGAGGGCATGCATTGAAGGTGCTGGGGATTAGGTTCAGGGGGGATGTGAAGGGCAAATGGGTGCCTGGAATGCACTGCCTGCTATAGTGGTAGAAGCAAATACATTAGAGGCTTTTAAGAGATGTTCAGATAGGCACATGGATGTGAGGAAGATGGAGGGATATGGCCACTGTGTGCCTAGGAGGGATTAGTTTTTGATTTTTTTTATTTTTTTGTGCTGGCTCGGCACAACATTGTGGGCTGAAGGGCCTGTTTCTGAGCTGTACTGTTCTGTGCTATCTAGTTTCAGACTCTCCAACCCTAGGAAAAAAAACTGACTCTTCACTTTTAACCATAGCCCCAAAGATGTAAGTGCCTCCCTTAGCGTCCGATACGAACGGCAAAAAAAAGTCGCAGACAGTTTAAATGCTTTAGGGATGGACTAGATGGGCCACAGGGCTGTATTTCTCTATGACTCTATATCCAGTGTGTCCTTAACTCAAGCTCTCCTTATGAGCCATTTCTGTACTAAATGGTAGGTTTATCAGGAAGGCAGATAATCACCCTTATTAATACAGCCTCCAACCTTAAAACTTCAGGAACAAAATCAAACCACCAGGACTCCTTGGGGAACTATCCAGGGTTTGTGCCTGGTAATGTAGAAGAAAAGACCAATTCAAGACAGACTTCACCACTACTGATCATTTCTTTTGAAGGAGTTTCTTTCCACTCTCTTGCATGGATGACCACAGCAGGGGATGCTGTTGTTACCAGGAGCTGCGGGAAGTCGTCGGGCTTCACTGAAAGGTTCTGTTTCATTCCACCTCCCCCAAGAAAAACCTTCCGATATAATCACACACCAAAAAGACGTTGCTGGGACTTAGGGACTGAAAGAATAGCACTTTTGTAATCATGACAGACAATCAGAACATTCAGGCAGGGACACAGAATATCCCTTTCCAGACATGCATTGTCTGAATAAAATGTAAATTGGCACCAAATGAACTCAACAATTCTTACGTCATTGGAGTGGAGACACACACTTCCATGCACACTTAAGCTCTCACATATACGCACACGTGCACACATTTGAATTCACGCACAGCTCCGTCTACACATACACACACCTCCACAGTGTACGCACTCGCATATACAGACTCAGCGTCACCCACACACATAAAATTAGCAGTCACGGGGTCACACAAAACGGGAACTTCCAGCACGGGAGCAAATCAAATGATTGTCTGGATCCTGCTGTCAGTGACTCTGATTCTACTAATCAGCGTAGCTGGGCAGCGCAATAGTGTAACAGCTAATCCAATTGCTTTATCGCAATTACCGATCACTGTTCGATTACCACCACTGTCTGTAAAGAGTTTGCACGCTCTCCCTGTGACCACACAACGTTCCTTCATGTGCTCTGGTTTCCTCCCACATTCCAAACACATCTGGTCAGGGATGGTAAGTTGTGGGCGTGCTACGTTGGTGCAGGTGAGCAGCCCCCCCCCCCTCCCCCGCCAAGCAATCCTCATTGATGTGAGTTGATTCAATAGGATGCATTTCACTGTATGCTTTGATGTACGTGTGACTAATAAAGCTGATCTATTCTCACTGGGAGGGTATTCCAGGCTCTCACCATTCTCTGGGTCAAAAAACATCACCCTCAGATCCCTCCCCAAATCTTTTATCTCTTTCCCTAACCCGGGGGTCGGCAACCCGCGGCTCTGGAGCCACATGTGGCTCTTTTACGTCTGTGCTGCGGCTCCCTGTTGCTTTGGGAAATAATTGGTTGTGGCGACCCTTTTCCTGGCACATCCGAACCGACTCACAATAAGATAGCCTACGGGGGTTTGCGAGCACAGAGCTTTGGAGCCTCTGCGCCATGGGGGGGGGGGGGCAGGTTGAGGGAGGCTTAAAAGTGAGGCTGAAGATTTCGAATAAAGTTTTTTTCCTTCGACTGCAGTTACCGACTCCGTGTCGTAATTTTAGCGCTGCGTGTAGCACACCGCTACATGGTCAGTATTTAATTAATATGTATTTTATGTTAGTTTGTTAGTTTTTGAAATGTAAATCTAAATTTGAAGATTATGGTGATCTTGTACAATCTAAATAAGACGTTGTGGCGACCCATTTCCTGACACATCCGAACCGGCTCACAATTAGCCAGCGTTCAGGCTAAGGGAGATAGCCTACGGGGGTTTGTGAGTACGTGTCTTTTGCAGCATCCGCGCCCATGGGGGGCGGGTTGAGGGAGGCTTAAAAGCAAGGCTGTTTAGTTCGAATAAAGCTATCTTTGACTGCAGTTTACTGACTGCGTGTAGCAACCGCTACAACGTGTTTTTATCGCTGGCTGTCCAGAGGGGAGGTGCTGAAACGCTTTGTCGCGCGTCTGGAAGAAGTGAAAACTTTCCTGGGCAGCAAAGGGCTCGACTTTCCTGAGCTGGAACAGCCAGAGTGGCTGGAAAAGCTACACTTCATGGTAGACATGACAGCGCACCTGAACACGCTGAACACAGCTCTTCAATGGGGTAAGGACGTACAGCCCTGCACATGTTGGAGGATGTTTTGCATTCGAGCGCAAGTTGACGTTGCTTGCCAGAGATTTACAGAAAGGCACATTGTCTCACTTCCCCAATTTGAGAGAGTTCAAACAATGTCACAACATGATAAATTCGGAGTATTTACATTCTGCAATCATCGCAATGCAAACATCGTTTGGGAAACGCTTCTGTGAGTTCAGAGAGGACAAAAAACACATTATCCTTCCCGGTCACTCCCCTAAGCATCGATCCATCCCTACTGAATACGACTGCATTGTCAGGTGTGAGTCAACCTGAAGAAGTATGATAAATATTTTAATTGCGTATTATTTTACGTATATTCATATGTTTTCATTGTTCAGTGAAATAGTCCTTTTATTTTTCAGGTTGACAGCTGGCTGACGTTATTTTTGGTTTGCTGCTGGCGGCAAATTTAAGTTTGGCGTTTTTCATAAATACAAGAAGGACTCAAATAGACGTTGAGTATTTTACTTAAAAGTAACCTTCAACCCAACGTCTTTTTTTCGGAGTTCAAAATGTTTTTGTTGCATGCAGAAATGTAATTTCGTTTTCTCTGCAGGAGTTCATCAATTTCATAAATGCAACACATTATAGTTTATTTATACATAGCATAAAGGCAAAACAAAACGTTGTATGCAGTGTTATTTCATTTTAAATGTCAAACGGGTTTTGCGGCTCCCAGTGTTTTCTTTTCTGTGGGAAACGGGTCCAAGTGGCTCTTTCAGTGGTAAAGGTTGCTGACCCCTGCCCTAACCTATGTCCTCCAGCTTTATCTAGGGAAGTTTTCTGTGGTTTGCCCTATCTGTACAACCCATAACTTTAAACACCTCTATCATAAGTCAGCACAACGTCATGGGCCAAAGGACCTGTACTGTTCTATGCTCTATGTTCCCTCTTAACCTCTTTAGTTCCAGGGAGAATAAGCTTTCCACTCTCTCTTCATAACTTTTCATCTTGGAGAATCTCCTCTGCACCCTCTCCAAGGTGAGCTTGTCCTCCCTATAAGCAAGCTGGCCAGCACTGCAGGCAATATTCCAGCCGAGAACTTATCCACATTTTATTCTGTACATTTGGAGCATAACCTTCCTGTTCCACACAAGGTGTTAAGATTATTAAGAAGGTGTATGGTGTGTTGGTCTTCATTATGTGACAGATTAAATTCAGGAGCTGTAAGGTACTGCTGCAGCTCTATATAACTCACATTTGAAATAGTGTGTTCATTTCTGACCACTTCGTTATAGTTAAAATATACAAGTTTTAGAGAGGGTGCTGAGGAGATTTACCAGGATGCTGCCTGGACTAGAGAGCATGTCTTATCAAGATAGGCTGAGAGAACTAGGGCTTTCCTCTTTGGACCAAAGGAGGCAGACATGGTGTATAAGATGAAGAGGCATTAATTGAGTGGATAACGAGCAACTTTTTTTCCCGGGGCAGAAATGGTTAATACAAGAGAGCATAATTTTAAGGTGATTGGAGGGATGGGGAAGCTGTCAAAGTTAAAGTTTTTTTAAATTCATAAAGAGTGGTGAGTGCATAGAGTGCCCTTCCAGGGATGTAGTACAGGCAGATACAAAGGAACAATTAAGAAACTCTTAGACAGACACATAGATGACTGAAAAATTGAAGGTTATGTAGGAGAGAAGGGTTAAAAGGTCGGCACATCATGGGTCGAAGGGCCTGTACTGTGCTTGTAGTGCTCTATGTTCTCGTATTCAGTGTCCAGTAGTATTCTATTTGCCTTTCTACCCACTTATCAATTGTGCAGTTGCCTCCAAGAATCTTTGGACTTGCATACGAAGATTACTCAGTACTCCCTAGGACCCTAATATACAGGGAATTTGCTCTAGCCTCACTAGTACCCCCAACATGCATAATAAGAGCAGAATTAGGCCATTTGGTCTAACGAGTTTGCTCTGCCATTTCAGAGTGGCTGATCCACTTCCCTCTCAAACCCATTCTCCTGCCTCCTCCCCATAACCTTCTATTCCCTGACTAATCAAGAAGCTATCAACCTTTGCCTTAAATGCACTAGCACATTGATATCACCCTGTAAGGCTAAGACAACCTCACATAGCCTCAACAACTCCAGCAATCTAGTTTCATCCACCAACTTGTTGAATGTGCAATCTAAATCCACAGCTAAATCACTAGTGCACATAAAAGTGATGATGAAATGCAGAATCTTTATAAGGCATTGATCAGACTGCATCTGGAGCAACGTGAGCAGGCTTGGGCCCTTATCTAAGAAAGGCTGTGCTGGCATTGGACAGGATCCAGAGCAAGTTCCTGAGAATTATCCCAGGACTGAAAGGGTTAACATATGAGAAGCTCATTAATGGCTCTGGGCTAGAGTTTAGAAGAATGGGGAGGTGGGTGGGGGCGGGAAATCTCTTTGAAAAATATTGAATATTGAGCTGCCTAAACAGAAAGGACAAAGAGAGAATGTTTCCAGTTATGGAGGGGGAGAGGGGTCTAAGAACATAGGGCAAAGCCTCAGAATAGAAGAACATCCCTTTAGAACAGAGATGAGAAGTGATTTTTTTAGCCAGAAGGTGGTGAATCTGCTGAATTCATTGCCACAGCTAACTGTGGAGGCAAAGTCATTGAGTATATTTAAAGCAGAGGCTGACAGGTTTTTGATTAGTAAGGGCATCAAAGGTATCAGGGAGTAGGTAGGAGAATGGGATTGGGAAGGAAAATTAATCAGGTGGAGCAATGGGCCAATTCTGTTTCTATGTCTCATGGCATTATTACATTACAAACAGCATTAGTTCCAGCAGATACCTGGAGGGCCTCACTTGTCACAGGCATCCAATCACAATCTGTCTTGCCAACTTCATCTGGAACACATGGGTCCTAATCTTTAGACCACCCTCCCGCATGAGATCTTGTTTGTCCCCTTTCCAAGTAATTGTTAATTTATTTTGGGGTTTTTTTGTCCATTCAAGGGACGTGGGCTTCACAGCATGAGCCAGCGTTTTAATTACTCCTCCCTAGTTGACATTTTTGGGCCAGCTGGTGGTGTTGTGGCATCAGCACTGAACTTCAAGGCAGATGGTCCTGAGTGCACGCCCAGCCGTCAGCGACAGTAACAAAAGGCCTGACAATCTACTTCCGTATCTTGCCGTGGACCCTATGATCCATGAGGTCATGAAGAGTCTGACTCGACTTAACCACTGAACAACAATTGCTGTTCTAGAAGGTGGTGGTCAGCTGCAGATCTTGGTGGGTGGATATACCCACAATGCAGTCAGGGAGAGGATTTGGCCCAGTAGTGAATGAACAGTGATAGATTTGTAATGCACGACTTGGAGACTATTTTCCGGGTTGTGCCCTGTCCTTCTAGCCAGTGGAGATCAGGTGTTGTACAACAATTCTTGGTGAGTTGCTGCAGAGTACCTGGTAGTTGGTACAAGCAGCTGCTACTGTCCAGACAAGTTGCCTATCAAGTGAACTGCAATGTCCTCTGTTGTCACAGGATCAAAGGGTATGGGAAGAAGCCCTTATAACAACTGGTCCATGCCAATCAAAAATTCCAGCTAACTTGCCCATGTTTGGTTCTATCTCTTTAAAGCTTTCCTTCCACAGAAGTCTCAATCAATTCCTCTGGCAACTAATTCCATATACTAAATGCCTGGGTGAAAATAATTGCTTGCCAAGGATCAAAGATCAACTTTATTTGCCTTATATATATATTTAATGCCTCAGGAATTAGCTGTGGTGTATTGGTCAGGTGTCACATACAACAGGAAAATAACACATTAAACAAATATAAATAATTATATAAAAACTCTACAATTAGAGGTTAAAGATGGATATAGAATAAAATGTGTGCAAATACAAAAACACGTCATGTATTTACAACATAAACAGCTTATAAAAAGTGGTTTAGGGTGTTTACAGAGCAATGACTGAGGTAATAGATAAAGGGGTGGGGTGGGGGGAGGAACTAGATTGGTTAGCAGATTAACCCTTTCATATTCCAATTAAATACTTCCTCTTTCTCTAAACTGATGTCCTGTAGTTCTTGATTCCCCAATCCCGAGAAAAAGACTGTGCATATTAACTCTATCTATGCCGCTCATGATTTTATCCACCTCAATAAGATCTCCCCTCATTCTGCTATGCTCCAGTAAATGTTAAGCTTCCTGAATTTGTTGAAGCTGAACTCACACAGAAAATTCGAGAGTATTCCAACACACACCTGACTTGAGCACTGTAGCAAGGGATGAGCTCTAGGGAGCCAGAAGGTGAGTTAATCGTTTCAGAAGCCCTAGTCTCTGACCTAATCTTGCGTACATGTGGCCCAGTAGTGAATGAACAGCGATAGATTTATAATGCATGACGCTGTGCAACTTGGAGACTATTTTCCAGGTTGTGCCCTGTTCTTCTAGCCAGTGGAGATCATGTGTTGTACAAGAATTCTTGGTGAGTTGCTGCAGTGTACCTGGTAGTTGGTACAAACCTCAACTTGACCTTCAGCATACACATGGCTACTCCAGTTTCTGGTCGATCTTATTTCTAATTATTTTATTTAACAATACAGCATGGAGTATTGCATGCTGTATCTTCTGCAAGAGCAACCCCAATTTAGTCCTGGGACAATTTACAACAACCACTTAACCTACCCCCGATACGTCTTTGGACTGTGGAAGGAAACAGGAACACCCAGGAAGAGCCATGCACTCCACGGGGAAGACATACAGAGATTCCTTACGTTGGATGCTGGAATTGACCTTTGAGCTCTGATGCCCCAAGCTCTAACAGCATCATGCTAATTGCTGAGCTACTGTGGCACCAAATGGTAACACCGAGGTTATTGATGTGGAGATACTTAGCAATGGCAATGGCTTTTTTTAGCCAGAGGGTGGTGAATCTACAGAATGGCAGAGCAGACTGGTCTAACTCTGCTCCTATATCTTTTAGTCTTTCAGTGAGAGGGGGTGAGAGCTGGGTTTTCTCTTGTTGGATACAGTCATTGCCAGTTACAGTGGCATGCAAAAATTTGGGCACACCTGGTCAAAATTTCTGTTACTGTGAAGCAAGTAAAAGATGACCTGATTTCCAAAAGGCATAAAATTAAAGATGACACATCACTTAATATTTTAAGCAAGTTTACTTCTTTATTTCCATCTTTTACAGTTTCAAAATAACAAAAAAGGTGAAGGGCCCGAAGCCAAAGTTTGGGCACTCTGCAGTCAGTACTTAGTAACACCAGGTTTGGTAAGTATCACAGTTTGTAAAAGCTTTCTGTAGCCAGCTACGAGTCTTTCAATTCTTATTTGGGGGATTTTCGCCCATTCTTCCTTGCAAAAGGCTTCTAGTTCTGTGAGATTCTTGGGCCGTCTTGCATGCACTGCTCTTTTGAGGTCCATCCACAGATTTTCAATGACGTTTAGGTCGGGGGACTGTGAGGGCCATGACAAAACCTTCAGCTTGCACCTCTTGAGGTAGTCCATTGTGGATTTTGAGGCGTGTTTAGGATCATTATCCTGTTGTAGAAGCCATCCTCTTTTCATCTTCAGCTCTCTTACAGATGGTGTGATGTTTGCTTCCAGAATTTGCTGGTATTTAATTGAATTCATTCTTCCCTCTACCAGTGAAATGTTCCCCATGCCACTGGCTGCAACACAAGCCCAAAGCATGATCAATCCAACCCGTGCTTAACAGTTGGAAAGGTGTTCTTTTCATGAAATTCTGCACCCTTTTTTCTCCAAACATTGCATTTCTCATTGCAGCCAAAAAGTTCTATTTTAACTTCATCAATCCACAGGACTTGTTTCCAAAATGCATCAGGCTTGTTTAGATGTTCCTTTGCAAACTTCTGACGCTGAATTTTGAGGTGAGGATGCAGGAAAGGTTTTCTTTTGATGACTCTTCCATGAAGGTCATATTTGTGCAGGTGTCGCTGCACAGTAGAACAGTGCACCACCACTCCAGAGTCTGCTAAATCTTCCTGAAGTCTTAGGGTTAGCAGTCAAACAGGGGTTTTGATTTGCCTTTCTACCAATCCTACAAGCAGTTCTCTCAGAAAGTTTTCTTGGTCTTCCAGACCTCAACTTGACCTCCACTGTTCCTGTTAACTGCCATTTCTTAATTACATTATGAACTGAGAAAACAGCTACCTGAAAACGCTTTGCTATCTTCTTATAGCCTTCTCTTGCTTTGTGGGCATCATTTATTTTAACTTTCAGAGTGCTAGGCAGCTGCTTAGAGGAGCTCATGGCTGCTGATTGTTGGGACAAGATTTGAGGAGTCAGGGTATTTATAAAGCTTTGAAATTTGCATCACCTGGCCTTTCCTAATGATGACTGTGAACAAGCCATAGCTGTAACAAGCTAATTAAGGTCTGAGACCTTGGTAAAAATTATCTGAGAGCTCAAATCTCTTGGGGTGCACAAACTTTTGCATGGTTCTCCTTTCCTTCTTTCATTCTAAAATTGAACAAAACAAATACACTAACCTTGCTTAAAATGTTGAAAAGAATATTTCCTCTTTAACTTTATGACTTTTGGAGATCAGTTCATCTTCTTCTCACTTAACAATTCACAGTTACAGAAATTTTGACCAGGGGTCCCCAAACTTTTGCGTGTCACTGTACATGTGTGGCATGAGGAAAATTTGTAACTGATCAACCCTGGTCTGTAGACTGTCCAGGTCTTGCATCAGTGATGCAATCATCAGTAAACATCCCCACTTCTGACCTTAAGACTAAAGGGAGGTCATTGATGAGGCAGCTGGAAGTGGTTGAGCCTAATTCATTTGGTCCATCAAAATCCGTTCCAATTACAACCAGGCTACTGATACTAGGCTCTGAAACAGACAGAGGGACCAGATTTGTTGTACTTATGGCAGATGTAGAAATAAAAATCTCAGCAACTTCTTCTTGTACCCCCACCCACCCTTAGCAGCCTGGTATAAACCTTACCTGGTGTTTGTCAGCTTTTAGCCAGCTAAGACGTTGTATTGTCAATCTCTGGAGTCTTGCACTGGAGTTTCACCTACCCATCGCTGAGTTTTCCATCTACAAGGTCAAATGTATTCACTCGACCCTCACTTATAGCAACTCAGTCCATGCACCCATTGCCACTATTGTCTCAAATTGGCTCTACTCTTTCCACATTTTATTCTTTTCTCTTGAATATACAGGTTGACCTTCTATAATCCGGCAACATTGGGACCTGAGGAGTGCTGGATTAATGAAAATGCCGAATTACGGAAAGATCCCATGAAGCAATAGCTAACCGCCTCATCACACTTTTAAAATACCATGAAAATCAGTACAAGTTAGATAATAATTAAACAAATATTAAATGAGTAGCAAGTGAGATTTTAAGTAATATGCTGTACAGGCACAGATAAAATAAAGGGTACAGGTAAATATACAGGAATTAACTTACACAGAACAGTTGAACACTTCTGCTTCTATAGTGAGACGTTTAATATACTTTCAGGCAAAGTTACATGTCTGCAAGTGTGGGGTTGTCAGGATCATCAACATCTTCATCGTGAAAAATGAGTGAAGCATCAGGAACTGGTGCTGAGACTGGCACAACAGTTTCTTCAAAAGCTGTTGACGATGGTGGCAGCACATCTGGGTGAGCAGAAGGAGAATTCAGAGAAAGGAGGTCTTCTATACGCCACATTTCATGTGACTGCCGGGCAGCCAGGGATTCGGCGCTGGGCTCTTCCCTCTTCACTCGTAGTTACTGAAGCAATCCTCGTTAGTTTCTTTTCCTCCGCTTAGTAATATGCTTAAATTCAGTGGGTTGCCACATCTGATCTGAGGTCATAGGCAGAAGAGAACAGAGCGCTGGCTGGGTGACGCTGGAGGGCGGTGCATGACTGCCTACAGACTGGTGAGAAGGCGGACCGACCCAGCGTGCGCCAGCTCTCCTGCTGCTGGCGGGTGGCTACGCCTCATGCACATATTAATAAATGCAGGAAAACAAGCAGGAATCGCCTGACTGTGCTTACAAGAGCACACCAACACGTGAACAGATCTAGCGCAACCAAAACAAGGCACAGCAGATTGGACGCCTCAGAGAAGGTGCACAGGAGATGTGCCTGCATAAGAGAGCATGCCTTAAGAAGCTAGCAAACTTCTCCCTCTGGAGTGAAGGAGGATGAGAGGTAACTTGATAGAGGTGTACAAGATGATAAGAGACACAGATCAAATGGACAGCCAGAGACTGCTTCCAAAAGCAGAAAGTGCCCCTAATACCCCTAATGTATCTACAACCACCCTTGACAGGACATTCCACACACTCACCATTCTATGTGTGTAAAATTCATCCTAATTTTTTTTTTTGCAGGATGTATATTGTAGGTTTCTCTGACATTAAATGTACCTATTGAAACCTATTGAGAAATGGCTTATGTGAAGGGGCACAATTTTAAGGTGATTGGAAAAAATCTATTGGGGGGGGATGTCAGAGGTAGTTTTTATTTTATACATGGAATGGTGTCCTTTCAAGGGTGGTTGCAGACACATTAGGGGTACTAGGGACACAAGTCAATACCTCTTGGATAAGCACATGGATGATAGAAAACTGGAGAGCTATGTCAGAGGGAAGGGATAGATTGATCTTACACTCGGGTAAAAGGTTGGCCCAACATCATGGGCTGAAGGGCCTGTATCATTGTATTGGAGGGGTCGTAACACCTGGTTGAAAGACACACCACCTGCCAATCAAGGTTTGACCCCCTCCTCGCCCATCAATGCACACCTAACCATTGCCCCCTTTAATTAGCCTTGTATTTGGCCTTTGTAATCAGCTTAACTCTGCTGGCAGCGAGCCATTGGCTTCCCTGTGAATGACCTGGGTGGGATCCTCCAGCCCTGCTGCACTATAAAGGGTGCCACGTGTGCTGGACCCTTTCTCTCTTTTTTGCAATCTGTGAGGGACCACCCTGCTTCATTCCAGGCCAAGAACCGTAGCGGCACTGGAGAAACTGCTGGTGAGTTGTGCATTGAATAGGGTTGGGAGCGTTGATGATTGTCCCTAGTAGCATAAGACCTGTGCTCACAGAGAGTCAAAGGGGGGGGGGGGGAGGGGCGGGTATCGTATTGACTTTTCCCTTGGTCGTGTGTGTGTGTGTGTGTGCTTTGTTCCCACGTGATTTTCCCACATTCGTTAGTAATTGTCCACATGTGTTTTATTGCCGATCTGACTGCTGTAAATTGTGTGCATGTGAGTGTTGCTTCTGTTGCCATTTTCCCACATTTGCCTTCTGTAAATAAAATCCTTTACTGCCAAGGCTGCGTGTCCAGAATCCATGTCCTTGAGACCTATCGAATCTGCTTCCTCACTTATAACAACCGTGCTGCAATGTTCTAAAACATCAATAAATCAAATGAGCTCAAAGCCAAAAACCACAGTGATCACACCCAAAGAGATCAAAATCTATTTTGCTTGACCCCCAGCTAAAAGGTACATATAAAGGTCAGCACTATTAGCTTGTGTTCACTACAACTAGTTACTGCCTTTTCCACTCATCCATTCAGGTTGCAACATGTTTGGAACTGGGCAACAATTCATAGCTAACGATACAGCTCATTCCCTTGTTTTGCGTCACAGTGCATCAGAAGCTCCAGGAATTGACCAGCAGCCCTGCATTGTTTTCCCTTTGCCTCTTAGGTTAATTATTGTTATCGGTGTTACCTTAATGAAGGTCACCAAGTAACAGAATGACCTGGTGTATAACAGTGCAGGGAGGGGAAATGAACAAGACTTTGTCTCTGTCCTTGAATTAATTTCTGCTTTGGACGAACGCATTTTCTACTGTACCTTTTCTCAATGATGCTTGGATTTGCAGTCACCAGGTGTGTTCTGTAGCCAGCATCACTGGTGTATTCACTGGAGAGAGGGGGGAGGTTGCAGCTGTACAGAGACAAAAGGTGCACTTGTCAGCTTACAGTCCACATCTGTTTCATCTTTACTCACAAACTCCCCGACAGGACTAAAACTTCAATCATGTATTACACTACATTATGCTTTTTGTACACACAGTGTTCTATTTTATAAAACAGCACATGAGTAAAATGGGATTTTACCCTCCTGACTTAGATGTTAGGATGCTACTGTAGTGCATTGGCATGTTCATTCTGTGTGAGAGATAGAAGGCATGCACCAGCCTACGCTATCTTCAGCCCCATTAGTGACAGAGTTAGTAGATGCCCATCATTACCTCAATGCCTATGGGACCGGAGTGAAAACAAGAGGGATCTTGGGGTTCAAGTCCATAGCTCCCTGAAAGTGGCCATCAAGTTGATAGGACGGTAAAGAAGATGCATGACATACTTGCCTTTATTAGTTGAGACACTGAGTTTGATGGTCAGAGGTCATGTTGCAGCTTTAGGCCGCACCTGGAATACCAACTTCAATTCTGGTAGAAGAGATGTGCAGGATTTAGAGTGTGTGCAGAAGAGGTATACCAGAATACTGTTTGCATTAGAGGGCACCTGCTACAAGGGGAGGTCAGATAAATGATGGCTCTTTTCTTTGGAATGGCGGAGGCTGACGGGAGAACCATCAGAAGTTTGTAAAATTATGAGAGGCATTGATACACAGCCAGTATCTTTAACCCAGAAATAACTAATACTAGAACAGGCTCTGCTTGAAGAAGGGGGCATCAACCCCACCATCTGGGTCACCCCATCTTCTCACTGCTACCATAAGGCAGGAGGTGTAGAAACATGAAACATGTTCAGGACCAGATACTTTCGTACAACTATCATGTTCTTGAACCAACAAAGAAGCAGAAAACCATTCTGCCCAACGAGTCATGGCCAAATTACTTTCACTCTTAACACCATTCTACAGCCCTATTCCTGTAACTTTTGACAGCCTCACTAATCAACAGCCGATCAACTTGCAGCTTTAAATATAATTTTGCTTCCACAGGTCTGATCAAAAACCTCCAAAGCCTGGGCCTCTGTACCTCCCTCTGCAACTGAACCCTCAACTTCCTCACCAGGAGACCACAGTCTGTGCAGTTCGAAAATAACATCACCACCTTGCTGACAATCAACACTGGTGCTCCTCAGGGTGTGTGCTTAGCCCACTGCTCTACTCTCTCTACACCCATGACTGTGTGACTAAGCACAGCTCAAATACCATCTATAAATTTGCTGATGACACAACTATTGTTGGCAGAATTTCAGATGGTGACGAGAAGGTTTGGTGATGGGAGTGAGAAAGATCTGCTAATTGAGTGATATCACAGCAACAACCTTGCACTCAACATCAATGAAACCAAAGAATTGACTGTGGACTAAGACGAGGGAACACACACCAGCCCTCGCAGAGGGATCAGAAGTGGAAAGGGCAAGCAATTTCATGTTCCTGGGTGTCAACATCTCTGAAAATGTATTCTGGGCCCAGCACATCGATGCAGTGACAAAGAAGGCATGACTGCGGCTATATTTCATTAAGAGTTTATGGAGATTTGGTACATAACCAATGACACTCGCAAATATCCACAGGTGTTCTGTGGAGAGCATTCTAACTGGTTGTATCACTGTCTAGTATGGGGTGTGGCCACTGCACAGGATCGAAATTGCACAAAGTTGTCAACTCAGTCAGCTACATCGTGGGCACTAGCCTCCCCGGTATCCTGGACATCTTCAGGAAGCGGTGCCTCAAAAAGGCAACATTCATCATTAAGGACCCCCATCATCCAGCACATACTCTCTTCTCATTGCTACCATCAGGAATGAGAGGAATGAGATACAGGAGCCTGAAGGCACACACTCAATGATTCAGGAATAGCTTCTTCCCCTCTGCTATCAGATTCCTGAATGGACATTGAACCCATGAACATTGCCTCACTATATTTTATATATATATACACACACACACACATACATACACCCACATCCTTCTATATATATATATATATATATATATATATACACACATACATACACACACACACACACCCACATCCTTCTATTTTGAGGCTAAGCTCTCTTGCTCTAAAGACTCCCTCACAATTGGAAACATCTTCCACACGTCCACTTACAGAGGAATGTTATGGAATGAAACAACCCGATTACTGTTCTCTGTAAAAAGTATTAAAGTAGTTTGTTTGAGTTATAAGAGTTAAGCTATTTTCTGACATTATGTCTGGATGTAGCTTCGCTTGCAATTAAAACAATAAATGTGTCAATAACTTGATCCTTTCTGACTTTGTTACTGTATATTAGACAGCCTAGCTTAGTGGTTGCCAACCTTTTTAAGCCCAAGATCCCCTACCTCGGCCTTAGTGAAAGGCAAGATCGACCTACTAAGTTGTTTAGACACATGCATGCACACCGGGCAGAAGGGACTGCGGAGAAGTGGAGCCCCGCAGTCCCGGGAGCAGTCTCTCTTTGCAGGCAGCTTTCTGTAGCGGGAGTGTTGCTATGTTACCATTATCTTAATTGGTGTTACTTGTTTTTATAATGCTCACATTACAACACCTTTAATTCTACGTTTCATTATTTAATTTTATTTCAACACAAAAAATGAATGGATAAAAATTGACTGTTGCACTCCATGTGATGACTGGGGCTGAATACTTTCAGCTAGTTCCCTGAAATTTAGCTCATAGCTACAGACAGCCAGTTTGAGACAGTCTGTGAGGTGTCCGTCAGTAAGACAGCTCCTGTACTTAGATTTAATAATTTTCATCTGTTGCAGCACAGCGCCCTCGCAAACCTCCTGACAGACTGAATATTTGAAAGGACAGTTTCCTTTGTTGGACTGAATGTTGAATCTGCCACGTTTTTCAGGTGTTTTGTATGGGTAAACTTTTACTGAGACACTGGTATAAGTTTCAGAGGTACGCAAGCTAATGACACCACAGTTTTTGTTTCCCAGTTCTTTTTCTTTGGGGAATGTTGGAATTTAAAGGGGGAGAAGTGTTGTAATGTGAGCATTATAAAGATAGGTTGATGCCAATTAGGATAATGGTGATGTAGCGGTGCTCCCGCTGCAGAGAGCTGTTTCGGTGTTTTACTTCCGGTCTTTTCTGCCTGGTGCGCATTTTCCTTTTCTTTTCCCCCGGGATCTACTGGGAAAGTCTCAAAGATCGACGGGTAGGCGACCACTAGCCTAGCTGAATAGTACACAACACCAGTATCAGAGGCAGCAATGGGTGGATTATGGTATGACCTTCCTCCCCAGGGGTCAGAGCTGTGAGAAGGAAACCTCACTGTTCAAATAGTTTCCTCTAATATTTCTTCTTTATCAGTTTCTGATCTCACCTGTTCTCTTCCCCTCCCATGCCCTCATGACCTGTCAATCACCTCCCTCTGGTTCTCCACCTCCTTCCACAGTCCACTGTCCTCTCCTATCCGATTCCTTCGTCGGCCTTTTACTTTTCTACATATCACACACCATTCGACATCACCCACTTACCCACACCTGCCAACTTGTAGTCCTTCCCCTTCCCACCCACCTTCTCATTCTGGTTTCTGGTCTTGATAAAGGTTCTCGGCCCCAAATGTTGTCTGTTTACATAGATGCTGCCTGACCTGCTAAATTCCTCCAGCAGAAGCTCGTGCATGGAAGTAGAATATCTAACCACAGACTAGATAAGGGGCATCAAAAAGTCCTCTTACCGCATGACAAAGTCCGCCTTGTCGATTAAGCTGCCACAATTACTCTTCTTCAAAATTCCGCCATTTCCAACCACTGAACACTTCTTCAATGGCAGCTGGAACGGTGTATCCTAGCAACAGACAAGAAACCTGGTCATTGCGGCGTATCTTTCATGTCCCTTGTGATTCAAGTCCTTGCAGTTCTTATTTTTACCATGCTTTAAGGTTCATCATTCACTAGACAAGGCTTTATACAGGTAATTCTCTGTACAGTGCTCTGGCTATATGATCCCTCGTACTTCATACCAGAGGCAAGATCAGCACCATTCCAGATCTTAAGTCCCTCTTACAGACTTGGAATTCTTCATCTCTCTACTTGCTATTTGAGTCCCTTGGTCACTTTTACAGAGACAAGATAAGATCCTTCCAAAAACTGTGATTGTTTTAACATTCCTCCAGCATTATTCCAGCCTTCTTAACTACCCCACTGTAAAGACCAGCAAACTCGACAGGATTGTGACCTGGATGGATGGTCGGAGATTTACACTTCCATTTGCATCGTTTCAGGTTTAACATCCCTTCATACATCAGACCAAGTTTGCAATTCACTTTCAGTGTATTTATTTCCTATTTAGAGAAACAGCACAGTAACAGACCCTGCTGGCCCAACGAGTCCATGCTGCCCGATTACACCCATGAGACCGCCTGACCTACAAACCCGGGTGGTCACAGGAAGACTGTACAAATTTCTGACAGACAGCAGGAGTTAAACCCGCTCACTGGCCCTGCAATAGTGTTATGTTAATAGCTGTGCTACCTTGCTGCCCTACACTCTCCCAGGTTTAGTTGTTTACTGAGATAGAGCGTGGAACAGACTGTTTCGGTCCTTCAAGCCGCGTTGCCCAGCGAGCTCCGATATAACCCCAGCCTAATCATGGGACAATTTGTAATAGCGAATTCATTTATGATCCTTTTTGCAACATTTAAACCCCATCATATACTATATACCATGTTTGAGATACTTTCTTTTATTAAACAAACTTTTAAAATCTCTTGCGCATTATGCAGGGTTCTCACCAGGTGCAAGACTTTCATCTGTTTGGTAGGGTTAAGATGTCTTCATATATTCTATTGGGATTAAGGCTCTCTCCGACCCACATCAAGTTTACAATCCTTCATCTATTGCAGCGTCTAATATCTGTCTATTCTTTCTTTCTTTTTCAATCTTTTTATTATCATTAATAATAAGTACAAAATACAATTGATATATTAATATAGGGAATACAAACATACAAATTCCCATTGCACATGAAAGAATACATAAGCAATAATTACAATATAAATGAGTTTTCCCAAAACATGAACCATGCAGTATATGTATGAACAAGGTAAATCTAGGTATTACCTAATATATAATATAGAAAAAAAAACAGAAAAAAGAGAAAAAAAATAATATGCAAAAATAACTAACCTACTAATCTAATAACTAATAAAGAAGAAAAAAAAGAAAAAAAAAAGAAAATCTAGAAAAGGAAAAAACAAAAAAAGGGCTGTCTATAATATCTCACAAGAGTACATAATCATCAGTGTCATGAACTCCGATCCTCTCAACATAAATAAGATTAAAGCTGGAAAATCAAATAAGCCTGGAACAGGGTCATATTACATCATATGAAAATATTGAATAAATGGTCTCCATATCTTTTCAAATTTAATAGGTATCAAATACACCACCTAATTTTTTCTAAATTTAAACATAACATAGTTTGAGAAAACCAATGAAATACAGTGGGAGGATTAATTTCCTTCCAATTCAGCAAAATAGATCTTCTCGCCATCAGAGTGTGAAATGCAATCATTCGACAGGCGGAAGAAGATAAAAGATAAATGCAGTAAGTCCATCATTGGTAAACAAAAAATTGCAGTAATAGGATGGGGTTGTAAATCGATGTTTAATACAGCAGAGATAATATCAAAAATATCTTTCCAATATTTTTCAAAAGCGGACATGACCAAAACATATGAGTTAAAGACGCAGTTTCAAATTGACATCTATCACAAATAGGATTTATATAAGAATAAAAGTGAGCTAATTTATCCTTGGACATATGGGCCCTATGTACTACCTTAAATTGTATTAATGAATGTTTGGCACATATAGAAGATGTATTAACTAATTGAAGAATTCTATCCCAATTCTCAATAGGAATAATAAGATTAAGCTCTCTTTCCCAATCATTTTTATCTTATAAAGGGGCTCTGAATGTATTCATAATTATATTATAAAGTTTTGATATAAGCCCTTTTTGAAAAGGGTTTAATTCAAACAAACTCTCCAAAATATCTGAAGACACAAAATTTGGAAACGTAGGAAGTACAGTACCTAAAAAATGCCTAATCTGTAAATATCAAAAAAAATTAAATCTAGGCAAATTATATTTATTAGATAATTGCTCAAAAGACATAAAACAATTGTCCAAAAATAAATCAGAAAATCTTAGTAATCCCTTAGTTTTCCAAGCCGAATAAGCTTGATCTATAATTGAAGGGTGGAAAAAACAATTACATACAATAGGAATATTTAAAACGAATTTAGTCAACCCAAAAAATTTCCGAAATTGAAACCATATACGTAAAGTATGTTTAACTATCGAGTTGTCAATTCGTTTCGGCAATTTAGAAAGAGCAAAAGGGAGAGAAGTCCCTAAAATAGAACCCAGAGCATAACCTGGTACCGATTTAATTTCGAAACTCACCCAATGAGGGCCAGAAGATCCATCCCAGTCTTTCAACCAACATAACAAATATCTAATATTAACTGCCCAATAATAAAATCTGAAATTAGGTAATGCTAACCCACCTTCCTTCTTTGTCTTCTGTAAGTATATTTTACCTAACCTGGGATTTTTATTCTGCCATATATACGAGGAAATTTTTGAATCAACATTAGTAAAAAAAAGATTTCGGAATAAAAATTGGTACCGCTTGAAAAATATATAAAAACTTAGGTAAAATAACCATCTTAATAGCATTAATCCTACCTATCAGAGATAAAGATAATGGTGACCACTTAGTAAACAAACCTTTAATCTGAGCAATTAAGGGTAAAAAATTAAACCTAAATAATTCTTTATGATTTTTTGTGATTTTAATCCCTAAGTAAATAAAAGAGTCATTAACTAACTTAAAAGGTAAATTTCCATAAATTGGGACCTGTCTATTCAAAGGAAACAATTCACTCTTATTAAGATTTAACTTATACCCAGAAAACTCACTAAATTGAGCCAACAATGATAGAACTGCTGGAATAGATTTCTCAGGGTTAGAAATGAATAATAATAAATCATCTGCATACAAAGATAACTTATGAATATCTGTCCCACGATTAATACCCAAAATATCCTGTAATTCTCTGATGGCAATTGCCAAGGGTTCTAAAGCAATGTTAAATAGTAATGGGCTAAGAGGACAGCCTTGTCTAGTGCCCCGAAATAAACGAAAAAAGGGAGATCTTTGATTATTAGTAAACACTGAGGCTACTGGAGTGTGATAAATCAGTTTAATCCAGGAAATGAATGTCGGACTAAAATTAAACTTCCCCAACACATTAAATAAGTAAGGCCACTCAACTCTATCAAATGCTTTCTCTGCATCTAAAGAAATAACACATTCTGAAGAGCTATGTGAAGGAGTATAGACAATATTCAGTAATCTCCTAACATTGAAAAAAGAATAGCGATTTTTAATAAAACCGGTTTGATCTTCCAAAGTAATTTGGGGTAAAACCTTCTCCAACCTGGATGCCAGTAACTTGGAAAAGATCTTGGAGTCTACATTCAAAAAGGATATTGGTCTATAGGATGCACAGTCAGTAGGGTCTTTATCTTTCTTCAGTATTAAAGAAATAGAAGCTCTATAAAAAGATTGTGGCAAATTCCCCAATCTAATCACTTCCTCAAAAACCCTGCATAACTAAGGAGAAAGAGTAGCGGAAAAACATTTTAAAAATTCTACTGTATACCCATCTGGACCTGGTGCTTTCCCAGAATTCATTGGGGAAATAACTCCTTTGATTTCTGCATCCGTAATAGAAGTATCTAATATTGAAAGATCATCGGATGATAATTTTGGAAAATTCAATTTCCCAAGAAAATCACACATGGTATTCCTGTGGGAATTCAGATTGATACAGGGAGGTATAAAAGTCATGAAATGACTTATTTATTTCATCATGGTAAACTGTCAAATCCCCATTCTGCTGACGAATCTTAGTGTTTTGACGATTAACCAAAGCACTCTTCAACTGACTAGCTAACAGTTTACCTGATTTATCACTATGTATATAAAAATCAGATCTGGTTTTCATTAATTGATTTTCAATTGGAGATGTAAGTAATAAACTATGTTCCGTCTGAAGTTCAACCCTTTGTTTGTAAAGCTCCATACTAGGAGTGATCGAATATTTCTTGTCAATCTCTTTAATTTTATCGACCAATAAAAGAGTTTCCTTCTTAATGTGTTTTCTCAAACCAACAGAGTAAGAGATAATCTGTCCACGTATATACGCTTTAAAAGTGTCCCAAAGTGTTCCGCAAGAAATATCATCCGTGGAATTAGTTGAAAAGAAGAAATCAATCTGTTCCTTCATAAATTTAATAAAGTCCGGATCTTGCAGTAAGGTAGAGTCAAATCGCCATTGCCTAACATTAGAAGCTATATCCGTAAATTTAATACAAAGTTTTAATGGAGCATGGTCAGAGATAGCTATAATATCATAATTACAGCCAATTACCGATGGAATAAAACAAGAGTCAATAAAAAAAATCAATTCTAGAATAAGAATGATAAACATGTGAGAAAAAAGAAAACTCTTCATCGTCAGGATGCCGAAATCTCCAAATATCAAAAACTCCATTATCAGACAAAAAGGAGTTAATACAAGTGGCTGCCTTATTGGGTAAAGTCTGAATAGATAAAGATTTATCCATCAAAGGATTTAAACAACAATTAAAGTCACCACCCATTATTAACTTATCTTCATTTAGGTTAGGTAAAGAAGTAAATAAGGACTTAAAAAAATCAGGACAATCCACATTTGGAGCATAAACATTAACCATAGCAACCTTTTTATTACAAAGTAAACCCGTAATTAACAAAAATCTACCATTAGGATCCGAAAAGATATCGTGTTGAACAAATGCAGTAGAGGAGTCAATAAAAATTAAAACTCCCTTTACTTTGGCATTCGAATTCTAATGATACTGTTGACCCCACCAAGACCTAAAAAAGCGATATTTGTCCTCCTTCCTCACATGAGTTTCTTGAACAAAAATAATATGAGCATTAAGTCTTTGGAATACTTTGAAAATCTTCTTTCGTTTAATCGGATCGTTTAAACCATTAGTATTCCAAGACACAAAATTAATGGTCTGAGCGATAATTCTAAAATCAACCCTTTGGTATAAAAAGGGTTAACCAGATTTTAAACTCATGCACCCGGAAGAGGAACAAAAATAAAGAGCGGACCCGGAAGTGACGACATCATAGACATATTTGAAGTTCAAAAACAGACCAAATGAAAAAACTAAAACAAACTAGTAAAAGAAAAATAAAATTAGAGAACAGACCATCCCCCACCCCCACAAGAAAAAGAAAAAAAGCCAAATTGTGGCTTGAAAAAGGAAAAGATAAGACTAATCCTACCCCCATATCAGCAGAAGACCACTCCGTATATAAAGGATATATACTAAAAAAAACACCCCGACCTTAAAAATTATGATCACTATACTAAAACCACACTTCTTAATATACTTAGTTATAAAAAAAAGAATATTATCACTAAAAGCTTAAAACTCGGGTTATAACCCAGACAAAACAAAACATATTTAAACTATGATAAGCGATGCATTGTAGGAAGAAGACAAGAGAGAAAAAAAATACCGCCATCTTAAACAAAACCAAAAAAATATTTTTCAAAAAACCACCATCTTAATAAAAAAAGAATTCACCTTCAAAGGGTTAAAAATACACCTTCGAAGGAACAAAAATAATAGACAAGAATATAGTATAATGGTTAAAGTGTATAAAACAGAGCGATTAATATGACAAAAACACACTTTAACTTAAATATAAAGTATAGGATAAACCTACACCAATAACCAGAGACTAAATCTGGTTTGAGGAATCGAAAACCATCTTACAGGATCAGAATCACTCATTTATTAGAGATGAGAGTCTGTAGCAGTAGGGAAGTTCTCCTCCAGATAACTTCTCACTTCAGATGTAGAAAGGAAAACCTGGCGTGGAGCATTCGGCGGAGAGATTCTAAGCTTTGCGGGGTATAAGAGCGCAGGTTTTAGATTTTTCTCATAGCATTCAGACATCAGAGGTTTAAAAAGAAGCCTTTTCTTCATAACTTCAGGACTAAAATCTTCAACCAAATGGAAATAGTAATCTTGAAATTTAACCATCCTACCCGCCGAGCCGCACGAATAAGTTGTTCTTTGTCATGTACATAATGAAACTGGACAATTACAACCGAAGGTTTAGCTGGAGCACTCGATGATCGACGCCAAATTCTATGTGCGCGATCAAGTAACGGAGGGTTATTTGAAAAAACCGACGGGAACGCATCTTTTAAAAGTTGAGCAAAATATTTTGAAGGGTCGTCTTTTTCTATGCCGTCTGGGAGACTGAGTATACGTAGGTTCTGTCTTCTGGACCGATTCTCAAAGTCTTGGCTTTTAAGAGTTTCCACCAATTTAGTGGTCGAAATTAAATCCTGTTGCAATTTTTCAATTGTCAAATCTCGTTTCCGAGCGTCTTCTTGCAGAGATACGATGAGAACTTGCTGCTGGTTAATTACTGAATCCGTCTTAACCATATAATCTTGAAAAGCCTTTATATCTTGTTTAAAAATTTGTTGTAGTTCATCAAATCTTTTATCCAAAACCTCCATAAACAGTTCATAAGTTAATTCAGTGCGTTGCGGATGAGCTTGCTTCTTTCCATTACCATTCGGGTTGCGCCCAGGTTCTCGTCCTTTAGATCTAAGAGACATTTCTGTTTGCATATCTTCAAAAATTCACAATAAACTCTTAACGATAATTCCAAAAAAATAGCAAGAATCTTTTGGTGTAGTTCAAAATAAGTTGGATAAGGGTGATCAAAGGTTAAAAAAAGTAAAGATTATGGAGCGAATCTAAAACAGTACTCACTCCATGAGCGTCTCCCGCTGACTTATATATCTGTCTATTCTATCCAAGTTTTTATAAAATCTGTCAAATATTACATTGGATTAAGTTTCTGCATGAATAGTTAAAGGTTTCTCAAATCGTATGTCAAGTTTAAACTCCCTGATGAAGTCTGAACCAGGTTTAAGATTTCTTTAATTCCCAGATCAGTTGTAAGAACCTCACATAACTGTATTTGGTTTACAACTTCCTTAAGCTGGTCAAGTCAGTAAGCCTTACATTAGCAATGAGAAAGTTGCTGGAAGAGATTCTGAGAAACAGAATTCACTTGCCTGCGGAAAGGTAATGACTGATTAAGCTGAGTCAGTATGGCTTTGTATGTGGGAGATCATGTCTCACAAATTTGATAGATTTTTTTTGATGAGATGACCAAGAGGATTGATGAGGGCAGGGTGGTAGACACTATCTGTATAGACTTTGCTAAGTCCTGCTTTGTAGGCTGGTCCAACTATTTAGAATAGATTAGATAGTGGGCGAGCTAACGGACTGGATAGAAAAATGGCTTGGTGGGAGGCAAAGGGTGGTCGTTTGAAGAGTTTGTTTTTCAGATTAGAGACCTGTGACCAGTGGTGTGCCACAGGGATTGGAACTGGGAGCTCTCTCTCTCTCTCTCTCTCTCTATAGATATATATATAAGCATGTAAGTGGCATGATTAGAAAATGCAGCAGTGGCACCATAATTGGTGGTAATAAGTGAAGAATGTCAGCTGGGAAAGTGGACAAAGAAATGGCAGATTCAATTTAATTCAGACAAGTGTAACTTGATAACATTTTGGGAAGTTAAACCAGGGTGGGGCAGACAGAATAAACAGCAGTGACCTGGGCTGTGCTGCCGACCAGAGGGACTGTCACAAATCCAGCCTTGGCTGCCGGGTCTATGTGCCCCCACAGGCAGGTTGCACATCAGATTTGACAATTGCGCGTGAATATGCATATGTAAGCCAATTATTATTTCATTAACTCCCTGTTTCTGTTGTAGCGCTTGTCGAGACTTGAGCAAAGCACAGCAACATTTTGCTGCCTGATTACATTCAGCCTTGCCTAAGAAAGTGGACTATCGAGTTGACTGGACGCTGGAGACTAGCGGTGTGCGTTTTATATTTAGATATTCCTTTCAGCTGCAGTGTTGACATAATTTGTTTAGTTTAGCATTTATTATTTTCTTTTCCCTTAAAATCCTGTTTGCATTAAAGTTTGTGAACCATCGACCCATTTTAGTGTGTCTCTCTCTCTCTCTCCCCTCACTTGGGCCGTATCCGAAAATAGCGACAGCAAGTCTCGACCATACAAAGATGGCCCCAGCTGGGACAGAGCAGCTGACCTTGGCCCTGAGATTTCATTGGTCAGGTAGGGCAGGGGTTACCAACCTTTTTTGCACTGCTGACTGGTAGTGGGGGTGTAAATCACAACCGGAATATAGGTGATAAATCACTTATAAGTGGCTAATACACTCAATATTGTTTCTAAAAGGATTTATCTAACAAATTTAATATTAAACACACAGCGCATATTTTCCTCACATGAATATAGTGATAAGTCAATTATAAGTCAATAGCATCATAACATTTTAAGTAACATTTGGATATTAAACACAGCGCATATTTTCCCCGTATGAACATATAAAATCATTGCAACACACCAATATCGGTGAATCAGTGGGAGCCCTGGGCTTGTTTCCCTGCAACAAGACTGTCCAATCGAGGGCTGATGGGAGACAGTCATACTCGAAGGGGTTCCTTATGTCCAGTATATTCCGCAATTTAGTTTTCGTTGCATTCATTGCAGAAAACTCCGCTTCACAGAGATATGATATTGGAAATGGAAGCAACGTTTTCAGTTCTCTTGTGGCTATCTCAGAATATTCAGCTTTGACTTTGATCCAGAATGCTGGCAGAGATGTTGTCAAACATACTGTTCAGCCCACCGTCACTTGCAAGCCCGAGGAGTTGATCTTCGTCTCGCACTGACATGGATGATTCACCGGGGACATTCACAAATGGGTTACGAACCCATTCCTTTGCACGTCTCGAGTCATTTGTGGTTGGGAAGTAACGCTCGAATTCTGTCAACAGTGAAGATAGGTGATCACGCACCAGCTGTGAGAAGGATGGTGCAGCCTCAGTCTCTCCCAAAATCCCAGCTAATGTTGGGAACATGTTAAATATGCCCTGTCCACTCGCTGTCCTCACAGTTTGGCTTTGAAAGCAGACACTTTATCTGCCAATGTGAAGACAGTTGTCATTCTCTCCTGAAGTGACAAATTGAGTTCACTGAGCAGGTTGAAGATGTCACACAGATAAGTGAGTTTTGCTATCCACTCCTCGTCACTGAAGTGTGCTGTCAGTGGTGACTTTTTCCCTGAAAGAAATCTCTGTAGCGGCTCTCTTAACTCAAAAGCCCTGGCCAGGGTTCTCCCCCTTGATAGCCACCTGACTCAGTGTGTAAGAGAAGGCGTTTGTGCACTGAATCCATTTCCTCGCAAAGCTGCTCAAACAGACGTGAGTTAAGGGCTTTTGCTGCGATGTGATTGATAACTTCAACAACGTCACTCAATAGGCTGTTAAGATCAGGTGACATTTTTCAGCTAGCCAGCATTTTCTTGTGTATGACACAGTGAGTAGACTGGCATTCAGGAGCAACCTCTTTGACTCGGGTAGTGAAACCAGACAGCCATCCAGTCATAGCTGCAGCCCAGTCTGTGCATATTCCAACACAGAATGACCAGTCCAGTTTGCCTGGCGTGTAGTCATTCAAAGACTTGAATAGTTCTGCCCCAGTTGCGTTAGTTGGCAGCGGCAGTGCACACAACATATCCTCGTGCACATCATCTTGAAATATATATCGCACATAAACCAGCAGTATTGCCTTGTTGACATCGGTAGACTCGTCGACCTGGATAGCATACCATGGTGACTCGTTAAGCCGTTCCAACAGTTGGGCTTCGATGTCCTCCGCGATGTCATCGATTCTCCTTGAAACTGTGGTAGCTGAAAGAGAAACTGGTGCCACCTTGTTAGCTGCAGCCTCTCCCAACAGTTCACGGCACATGTCCTTGGCAGCAGGCAGAATCAATTCTTCACCAACAGTGAAAGGCTTCTTAGCCTTAGCAACACGGCTAGCCCCTAAGTACGAAGCTCTCAGAGCAGCAGCATTTGTGGAGCTGGTGGCTCTCAGCACTTGCTTCTGTCCCGCTTGCTCATGTTTTTTCCGCTCAAAAAACTCAATGGGTTTGTCTTTAAGTGCAGGGTGCTTGGACTCAAGGTACTGAAGCAGTTTTGAGGGCTTCATTGCCTCATTAGACAGCTTGTCTCCACATATCACACACAGGGGGCTTCAAGCATGCCAATCACCGGTCGCATTAAAGCCATATTTTATGTACGACTCGTCGTATTTTCTGTTGAAGGAAGCTTTTTTTTTGCGGTCTCAGCTCAGCTGTCTCTGTGTTATCATCACCTTTTATGTCCCCTACCACCTCTTCCAAAGTAACTCTCAAGCGACGTTCTTTTTTACTCATCAAATAATTGTAGGTTAGTGACCAACTGACGACCTCGCCTGGATAATGACCTCGCATGTCTTCAAGTTCAACAGTGGGCATGACAGGGAATGAGGAAAGGTGCAGCTGACTCGTATCATTTCATATCACCAAATCCTATCGCTTGCTCGTGGCCTGGTAGCACATGCTTTGCGGCCCAGTGGTTGGGGACCACTGAGGTAGGGGATAAGCTACAGACAATTGATTTTATTAAGAGATAATTTTGGTGACCCAGGATGTCCACAACCTCGTGTCTGACTGACCCACCAAAGCAAGATGTCACACCAGCATCCTATGGGTCTGTTATGTCCACTGCCTGTGCCCCACCACCTCTGGTCCCACTTCTCAGTAGATTTCATCATTGGGCTGCCCCCATCTGATGGAAACACCACCATTTTGATCATCGTGGATCGATTCTCCAAGGCTGCCCACTTTATTGCCCTCCCCAAGCTCCCATCAGCTGGTGAGACTGCCACACTCATGGTTCAACGCGTGTTCAGGCTCCACGGCTTTCCTCACAACATCATGCTTGATTGTGGACCAC
Source organism: Hypanus sabinus (assembly GCF_030144855.1). Classification (NCBI taxonomy): domain Eukaryota; kingdom Metazoa; phylum Chordata; class Chondrichthyes; order Myliobatiformes; family Dasyatidae; genus Hypanus; species Hypanus sabinus. Next base: position 56,728,687 of record NC_082718.1, read on the forward strand.
AGTTCACTTCCCACTTTTGGAAGGCTTTCTGCTCTCTTGTAGGAGCTACAACCAGCCTCTCGTCTGGTTTCCACCCCCAATCCAATGGCCAGAGTGAACCAGGAGTTGGAGACAACTCTGAGCTGCCTTGACTTTTCCAACCCCACATCCTGGAGCTCCCAATTGGTTTGGGCAGAGATCGCCCACAGTATCCTCCAATCATCTTCTATGGGTATGTCCCCCTTTGAATGCATCACAGAAGATCCACACAGTATTCCATGTTTCTCAGCTCAAGCCCGTTACTTCCTCTCCCCTGGCCCCAGTCACCTTACCTCCCCCTCCTCTCCACTTGCTAGATGGTTCCCTGGTCTATATGGTGTGGCACATCCTGGCATCTCATCAGGTACGTGTTAAGGTCCAGAACCTTGTGGAATGGGAAGGGTTTGGTCCTGAAGAACATTCTTGAATCTTGGCGAAGGACATCTCAGACAAGGAGCTCATCTGGGACTTCCAGCGGGCACAGTCCCTGTCATAATCACGGACTTGGCCGCAGGGTCCACATGCCCCTGGAGATAGGCTGAGCAGCAGATCTGGCAATTGCACTAATGAATATGTATTTGCCAGCTAATTATTATTTCATTATGGCTGTATTTAACTCCCTTCTTTTCATTGCAGCACTTGTCAAGACGAGCAAAGCACAGCAACATTATGCTGCCTGCTTGCATTCAGCCTTGCCTGAGTAAGTGGACTGTCAAGTCAACTGGCCCTGAAGACTAGCAGTAATCCTTTTATATTCAGATATTCTTTTCGGCCACGGTGTTGGCATGTAGTTGTCCATTTGGGAGTTTTAGTAACAGCCCTATTTTGCCTGGCATTTTTTGTTTTTTCTTCCTTAAAATCCTGTTCACATTAAAGTCTGTGAACCATCAACCCACTTTAGTGTTTCTCTCTCTCCACATTCAAGCCATATCCGAAAGTAGTGACAGGGGTGTTGAGGTACAAGTCCAATGCTCCCTGAAAGTAGCATCACAGGTGGACAGGGTGGTGAAGAAAGCAGTTAGTATGCTTTTCCTCATCAGCCAAGGCACTGATTACAGGAGATGGGACATCAGTTTACAAGTATAAAACAATGGTCAGGCCATGACTGGAATATTATGTGTCATTCTCAGTACTGCACTATAGGAATGAGGGATTAAGCTAGAGAGAGACCAGAAAATATTAATGAGAAAGTTACATGGATTAGAGGACTTGAGTGATAAAGTGAGATTGGATAGGCTGCTTTTCCCTGCTGAGAGATGACATGATAGAGGTATATGGAGACACTAATAGGGTAGACAGCCAGTCTGTTAGGTGTGTCTAAAACTAGACAGCACAGGTTTGTTAAAGGGAAGAGGTTTAAAGATCACCTGAGAGCTAAATTTTTCGCAGAGAGTATTTGGTATCTGGAATGAACGGCCAGAAATGGAGGTGGAAGCAGAAACAGTAGCAATATTTAAGAAAAAGTAACTGGAGAGGTACATGAATAAATGATGTGGAATTAATGCAGGCAAGTGGGTTAAGTAGAGATAGGCATAATGGTTATCATATGCATGGTGGGCTGAAGGGTTTGCTGTACAATATGATTCAATCACATTTTACATAATGGAAAGACCATTCACTGTTGATAATATTACCAAATGAGTAACCTGCATGATTATAAATACATTTTCCGTGCATACTATGATTAATTTTTTTGTTTCTCTTCTCTTGGGCATCAATACTCTATGTGCCAGGTTTAAAACCTGACGTGCCACACTAGATGGGCTTCACATGCACTACCATGGCTGACATAGAACATACAACACTACTGGACAATAAAGGCCCTTTGGGCTCCTATGTTGTGCTGATTTTTTAACCTACTCTAGGATCAACCTGACCTTCCTCCTCTACACAGTCTTCCTTTTTGCCATGGAAACGTAATGGTAAGAAGAACTCTGCTGCAACTCGGGGCATCAGAGATCAGAGTCCAATTTCAACATCAACATTATCTGTTGATACAGGAGTCTGTATGTCCTCCCTGTGGATTGCATGGGTTTCCCCCCGAGCACTGCAGTTTCCTCTCACAGTCCGAAGGCGGATCAGTTAGTAGGTTAACTGGTCCTGTGATTATACTAGAGCTAAACCGGGGGTGTGCCTCGAAGGGTCTATTCCACAGTGTATCTCAATAACTAAATACATATTTCTATCATCCATGTGTCTAAGAGTGTCTTAAATACCTATAATTGATCTGCCTCTTCCACCACCCTGGCAAAATATTCTACACATCCACCAGACTATGTAAATAATTTACCTTTCACACTTCCGCTATACTTTCCTCCTACGATGCCCCCTCATATTAGACATTTCTGCCCTGGGAAAAAATCTCTGGCTTTCCACTTCATCAAAGCTTCTTATCATCTTGTACACCTCTATCAAGTCACCTTTGATCCTCCTTTGCTGCAAAGAGGAAACCCTGGTTTGTTCAATCTGTCATCATAAGCCATGCTCTCTAGTCCAGATAGCATCCTGGTAAATCTCCTCGGAGCCCTCTCCAAAGCCTCCACACAAGCAATCCCTCACTCACAAAAGCAATAAGAGTAGTTAAAGATAGTTAACCTGAGGAAACATGGAGAAGATTTCCTTGTTGATAGCGAGCGAATAGAGGAACTCTCCATCAAACCAAAGGCTCTTTCCCATTGGAGAGTTCAACTTGGTTACTGCAAAAAGCCTCTGTGTATCACAGCATTGCTGCAGTAGTTGCCTAAGGGGGTAAAAAAAAACAAGGTGCATTTTAAATGGAAAATCTCAAAGTGACGAACAGACAACCGCTCTGACAATTTTGTGCTTCTGACATGGGCTGTATTGCAAGTTGTTAAGTTAACAGGAAGCAACAAGGTCTTTCTACAAACGCACAAATATTGGAAGGAAAGTCAAAGGAAGGTGGTGCAGTTAATGAGACACCAAAATTGAAGGAGGGTATCAGGGCTGCACCTTTGAATTGTGGAAGTACTTTCCATTTATCTGTAACAGAGAAAGCAACAACGCTAAAGGGGACCACACCCCAAAACGCTGGAGGAACTTGGTAGGTCGGGCAGCATCTATGGAGAGCAATAAACAGCTGGCTTTTGGTGCTGAGCCCTTCATCGTGACTAAATACAGTGTTAAAGGGGAAATGCAGTGCAGCTTAAGCAATAATAATTAGTCCTTAAAAATGAATAGTACTTCCAGTACAATTAATCTGGCCTGAGTAGAAACACAAGGATTAAAGTTCTTGCAATTAAGAACCCAGAAACACTGAATTACACCTCCAGCAAGCTTGGCTTCAGGTGCTGACGACGTGGAGTTTGCAGCTTTAGGCCATTCAGCCCATCGGGTCAGCTTTGCCATTCCGTCAGTGTTGACTTATTATCCCTCTCAGGCCCAATCCTCCTGCCTTCTCCCTGTAATCTTTGATGCCCTGACTAATCAGGAACATAACATCCTCTATTCTAAATATACCCAATGAATTGGCCTCTGTGGCAATGAATTACACAGATTCACCACTCTCTGGCTAAAGGAATTCTTCCCTCATCTGTTCTTTGTATTCCGCAACTCTGTCCTCCTGAAGAGTATGTTTCGCCTCTACATGATACTCTAATTATACGACCTTTTTAAACACCGTACCAGTGTGAGCCCTCACACATTATATCAGGTTTAAGATCCCCTTTCAGGCTGAGATATGTTCAAGATATACAAGAAAGAGAAGCAGTTTTAAATCCTTCATGCATTGCCTCAAGTCTAAGGCCACATCACATACTGTAGTCAGCTTAGATCCCTTCATGTGTTATATTAGGTCTGTGAGGAATGTAACAACTGATTTAAGGCAGTTCTAGCTAGTTTTCCAACCTGCCTTTGAAAAGCAGCTGCACTAGTGACTGGAGGACTCATTACGTGCTACATGCTTGTTTACAAAGTAGGATCACAGCAATCCCACGTCTACATGGGCAGCACGGTAGTGTAGCAGTTAGTGTAATGCTATTACAGAGCCAGCAGACCAGGTTCATTTCTGTAAGGAGTTTGTGCATTCCCCCTGTGATTGTGTGAGTTTCCTCTGGGTGCTCTGGTTTCATCCCACGCTCTAAAGACCTACAGGTTAGTCGGTGAACTGGTCACCAGTGTAACTAGGTTGAAAGGGCCTTTTTTGGAACAATTTGATTCATACTGGGAAAAATTGTTTAACTACATAATGCCTCATAGGCCTGATTTTATTCTCACAAATCAATGAATCTGTTGTAAAAAAAAAGATCACTCCCTACTTGTACATAGTTCTTTCCTTTTGCTTGTTTTTTCTTTCCACTCTTTTCTATAAGTATATACTTCAGATAAATACTTTGTGGAGATTTGTGATATATATGATTATATGATATATATGTACAATGTCTGAAATACATCTTATGGAAATGTTTGCTTGATGATGAACTTCAATAAAAAAAATTACAAAAAAAAAGAAGAAAGGGCCTGTTATCGTGCTGCATCTCTAAATAATAAACATTGATTTGGAAGAAATAGATGCCTACACTAATGCATGACAGTAACAAGTGAAGGATAGTATTGGATCCAGAGGAACCATCTCCTCTGCTAGTCTCCAGAGGGAAGTTATCGGAAAATGTAGTAGGTCCAAGGAGTACAAGCAGGCTTAAATCTGGCAAAAAAAAGACTAAGTGCTCAAGAGAGGAAAAAGAAAGTTATGAGAGCAAACCTACAAGAAAGATTTTTTTTTAATGGACTGCAAAATCTTCAATAAGTACTGTATATTCCGGGGTATAAGCCAACCCGGAGTATAAGCTGACACCCCATTTTCAAGGTTAAAAAAGTGACCTTTTCATGTTACCTTTGTATAAGCCGACCCCTTTTGTAGAGGTTTTTGATTTAACCAGAAAAGATCACAAGTTATCACATGCCGGTACTCAGCTTTGCTGGATCTGGACCCTGGAAATATTGTGAACTAGTACCTACTAAGAAAACAGGCCTACACATTGTAGAGTGTTATAGGTGAATTCTTAATAAATAAATCAGGGAGAGAAATTTTGGATTAGGTTTCCAATGAAATGTAACCCCCATGAAACCATTTAGCGCCCATCATAATCTTGTTAAAACATATGATGGGGTGGGAGGATCAGTACGTATACTCAGTATTGAGTTTGCGACCATCATGTACAAAAGATTAAAACAATTGCGATATGATTTGGTTTCAAGCTGAAGGGTGTTGGTTTTGCTAAAGGAACAAATAATTCTGTAGCTGCTAAGAAGTTTAGTGTAAACGAGAGAGAGTGGAGAAAGGCAAAGAGCATGTTGAGGGAAATGCCAAAGATGAAATGTGCAAATCATGGGATAACATGCCAGTGGCCAGAACTGGAAGAAAATGTTTTAGAGTAGGTGAATCACCAGCGATCGTCTGGATACATGGTTACCAGAGAAATGATTTGAGTTCAAGCGTTGAAATGGAACGAAAAACACTGCGAGGACAGCAAAAATTTCAAAGCTGCGAGAAGTTGGTGCACCCGATTTATGAATAGATGTGATCTTGTGTTGAGACAAAAAACAAAGATTGCTCAGAAAATTCCTGCAGGGTGTTGTTTATGTTCAAGAACGCTGCTGGATGGATGAAGCGGGTTGCTTGAAGTGGGTTAAAGAGGTGTGGCATCGAAGGTGTCAGGAAGGAAAAGTTGCTACTTGTCAGGGACATGTTTGAAGCACAGTTGTCAGGTGAGACAAAAGCAGCATTGAAAGCTGAAAATATAGACATTGCAGTCATCCCCAGTGGTTTGATCTCCATGCTCTAGCCACTAGATGTGAGTTTACACAAACCAAAGAATTCATGCATCGACAGTGGAACCAATTTGACTCAAAAACAGCCAATGAATACGACCTATCTTCCGTGTATTTGTTTTTCCAAAGTTGGCACCCTCTGTATAAGCTGACCCCCTAATTTTAGGACCAAAATTTAGGGCCAAGTTCTCGGCTTATACACCGGAATTTACGGTATGCAAAAAGACAGATTATACAAATTTCAGATTCCCTGTCTTTCTTCAGTTCAACCATCCACCTACTCCGTTTCTGAATACAGGTGACCAATCCACAGTCTCCCAGTGCCTGTGGACATCTTCCTCGCTGCTTATTATGTGTCTAAATTACACATAAACGGCGCACTTCTGATGCCATTAACAAAATCACAGAACTCCTGAGCCAGACAAAAAGAACTCAAAAGTCCAGGCAGCATCTATGGAAGGAACAAAAAGTGGATGCTTTGAGCCGAGATCTTTCATCAGATCCCAACACCAGGTCCTGATGAAGGGTTTCAGCCTTAAATGTCGACTATAGATGCCGAGTTCCACCACCATTTTGTGTGTGATGCTCAAGGATATCCCGCAGCAGCAAAATGTCATTTCTCTAGTTTGAAAATCAACTATTCACCATGACTCTCAGTGTGCCACCACTTAGTTGGTTTGCCATTCACTCATTTCCGCCTTTTAATCCCACGTGGATGTTTGTCAATCAGCTTGGCAAGTCTACAACAGTGTCAATCACATTTCTCCATCAACACTCGACAAGAAGCCCCGGGTAACAAAAGGGTTGTTTTTACGGAAGTCCATCAGTCTATTTAAGCCGTAAGTCAGAAAACATACAAGAATCACCTCTTGCGACTGTAACTCCACAGCATTGTAATGAAAGGTAACAAAAGTACATAAAATTGATTTTAAAAAATAACAATGACTAGAAGTGGAGGCAGGAAACTAGCTCAGCAGTTTGTAAGATCAAACGTAGTATGTATGTAGGATTTCTGAATTCACTATAACAGGAGCTCGTTTCCATGTTGTGCTTTTCCATATTTGAGCATTTGTAACCTGGGGGTGGTTGATAGATTATTTCACCAAAGAGCACAAAGTTAGTAAGGGGCAAGCAGACTGCAATTGCTGGATATCTAAAATGGAACAAGTAGAAAACGTTGGAGATGTTTGGCAGCATCTGTGAGAGAGGAAAAGAGCTGACATTTCTGTCCATAAACCTTTCATCAGATTTAGAAGGAAGCAGGCTTTCTCAATTGCAGGAAAGGGGGATGGACGGTGAGAAGAAAGACTGCGTGTGACGAAGGTTAGAGGCCAGCAGGGTCCAGGATGTCGGACGTGGTGGTAGTGCTAGCTGAGAGAGGGTGGTGAAGGCTTTTTAAATTGCACCTAATCCACCCGAGGAAGGTATAACTTCATGGAGACAAATGAAGTTATACCTGCCTCAGAGGAGAGAGGAAAAAGCTGACAGATACTTAACGCAGCAACTGTAAGTATTTTGCAGGTCAGGTAACATCAGCAGAGACAGAAAAATGTGAGTCAGGATGACACACACAAAACACTAGAGCGGGGGTCGGCAACCTGCGGCTCCCGAGCCATTTGTGGCTCTTTCACCTCTGTGCTGCGGCTCCCTGTGGCTTTGGGAAATAATTGGTCAGTATTTAATTAAAATGTATTTTATGTTAGTTTGTTAGCTTTTGAAATGTAATTCTAAATTTGAAGATTATGGTGATCTTGTACAATCAAGTGTGGCGACACATTTCCTCACAATTAGCCAGCATTCCGGCTAAGGGAGATAGCCTACGGGGGTTTGTGAGTACGCGTCTTTTGCAGCATCTGCGTCCATGGGGGCTGGGTTGAGGGAGGCTTAAAAGCAAGGCTATTTAGTTCGAATAAAGTTACCTTTGACTGCAGTCTTTATTTTAGCGCTGCGTGTAGCGCTACACCGCTACAACGTGTTTTTTATCGCTATTAATATACATCACCACTGCCAATGCCTGACACCCGCCAGTGCGCGCTTTCTTTTAATTCTTCGATCCAAGGTAGGCTACCTATGTAGTAACCTTCAACCCAACGTCTTTTTTTCGGAGTTCAAAATGTTTTTGTTGCATGCAGAAATGTAATTTCGTTTTCTCTGCAGGAGTTCATCAATTTCAAAAATGCAACACATTATAGTTTGTTTATACATAGCATAAAGGCAAAAAAACCCCGTTGTATGCAGTGTTATTTCATTTTGTGGCTCCCAGTGTTTTCTTTTCTGTGGGAAATGGGTCCATATTGGCTCTTTTAGTGGTAAACGTTGCCGACCCCTGCACTAGAGGAACTCAGCAGGCCAGGTAGCATCTATGGAAATGAGCGCAGTTGACATTTTGGGACGAGACCCTTCATTAGAAATGGAGAGAAAAAGATGTGAAGTCAGGGTTGGGGTGGGGAGGGGAGGAAGAAACACAAGACCCTGGGGGGGGAGAAGCATCCCAATTCCTGTCCAGAACACTGGATAGCTCTGACCCCAGAAGGACTCTGGCAGTGGACAGACACGGACTGCAGGCCTCTCATCTTCTGCTACCCTCCACAGCACCACAAGGGATCACCATATTAGCCTAGCTACACACTCCACCTACCAGTGCAATTCAATGCACACAAAACCCCACTGACAAAAGCTCAGCAACACTGCTGATGGTGAAGTGGCACTGGCTTATGGCTCCAGTGACCAAGGTTCAATCCTGACTTCCAGTGCTCTCTGTGTGCAGTTTACAAATTCTCCTTCAGACCAAGAGTTCCTCCGCGAGCTTCCCTCAGATATGGGAGCTGACTGGTTAACTGACTGCTGTACATTAGAACTAAGACATAGGAGAAGAATTAGGCCATTCAGCCCATCAAGTCTGCTCCGCCATTCCAGCATACTTGATTCCGGATCCCACTCAACCCCATACATCTGCCTTCTTGCCCTATCCTGTAATTCCCTGACTGATCAGGAAACTATCAACTTCTGCCTTAAATATACCCTCGGACTTGGCCTCCACCACAGCCTGTGGCAGAGCATTCCACGTGTTCACTACTCTCTGGCCAAAATAAAATTCTTTATCATTCCTCTCTTAAAAGGCTGCCCCTCAATTTTGAGGCTGTGCCCTCGAGTTCTGGAACCCCCACCATAGGAAACATCCTCTCCAAATCCACCCTATCTAGTCCTTTCAATAAGTTTCAATGAAATCCTCCCCCACCCCCTCCTTGGCATTCTTCTAAATTCCAGTGAGTACAGGCCCAAAGCTGCCAAACACTCATATGTTAACCCCTTCATTCCCAGAATCATCGTCCAGAACCTCCTCTGGACTCTTGCCAGTGACAACACATCCTTTCTGAGATATGGGACCCCAAAACTATTGACAATATTCTCAACTGCCAAGTGTGGCCTGACTAGTCTCTTATAAAGGCTCAGCATTATCACCTTGTTCCTTCACAGCACCACAAGGGATCACCATATTGACCTAGCTACACTCCCAATCTACCACTACATTGTTCCTAGTGTGAAGATGAACGATAGAATATGATGGGGATAATGGAGGATTTCTGTAAATGGGTGGCTGAAGGTGGCATGGAGTCAGTGTAGAGGCTGTTTCCATGCTATCTGATTGGCGAAGAACCCAGACTTGGTGGGCCAAAGGGCCTGTTTCTGTGTTATATGACATACACATGAAATGCTTCAACGTATCCACTTAAGGTTATGCTTCAGACTTCCCATTATCCACCATTCTCTCCAGACAGTAGCCTCTTTCACCTGGGAATACACCCCAAAACAAACCATTCTGTAACTTTTCCAAAGGCAGAAGCTGCTTGCCCTACATTTGGGTTTTCCTGGATACGATTTCTAGTCAAAAAATCATTCATTTTAAACAAAAAAAAATTGTCCCAAACATGAAGAACTTCATTGACAAAATTTCTCTGCAATGGAGAAATGGAATATCCTTGAAGTTTATGGCCCATTTTGGTTTCTTCTTTTTACTACGAAGTGGTTTTTGTTATTGGATACTTCTTTATCAACCTCCAAGTTTTATTTAAGAATCTCTCTTGGTAGGAAAATTGGTGGTGACTCAGCAAATACCCCAATATAGTCCCTCCAAAAAGATATTAATGAAGTAGCAACAAATTAGTGTAAAACCAAATGGAACATCTCCAAATTTCACCAGATGCTGGGAACCTCAAAGCATTTAAATACGGATTTGTGGAGTAATCATTAAAGGCTGCCTATAAATAAATGTCATTAATGTATAGTACTAGAGTCCCAAGGCACTTTGTAGGAACATTATTATACAGACTTGGATGATGAGGATATATTACCGCAGATGTCTAGAACTTAATCACAAAGGATGGTTAGAAAGAGCACTGTTCGACAGAGAGCTCCAGACAGGAAAGCTTAGAACTTGAGGCTGCAACAGTAATCAGGAAGCTCACAAAAAAAAGCGGAAATGCACAAGGTGCAAGAATTGGAGTGGTTGATTCACATAAATCAGTCAAGCACAGCAAGACACGTCAGCCCACAATGTCTATGCTGATCATGACTAAACCCGTCTGCCTGCACATTGTCCATATTTCTTGCCTGTTCATTTACTTTTCTAAATGCCTAATGCCTCTTACATGTTTCTATCATATCTGCTTCCAAAGCCTCTCTCGGCAGTGTGATTCACACAATTACCTGCTGTTGTGTGAAAAACGTGCCTCGCAAATCAGCTTCCACCAATGGCAGCAATCGGTTTATGTCGTGAAATCTGTTGTTTTGTGGCGAAGTATAGTACAAGACAAAAAAAAAGATATTATATGACCCATATCACCCTAGCCTCATCCAATCCATGTAATTGTCCAAATGCCTTTCAACTATTGTAATTATACTCACCTCTACCACTTCCTCTGGCAGCTTCCTCCTTTACTCACCACCATGTGTGAAAAAGATACCCTTTTCTCCACTCTCAATTTAACCCTGTGCCATCTAGTTTTGGACCCGTACTGCAGGAAAAGGATTGCAACGATGCACCCTATTTATGCCTCTCATGATTTTACAAACCTCTGAGGTCATCTCTCCACCTCCGAAGCTCCAGGGAGCAAAGTACAAGACTATACGGACTCTTCTTAGAACCCAGGCTATCTAGCTCAGTAACATCCTGGAAAATTATTTTAAAACCGTAAGACCATAAGACATAGGAGCAGAAGTAGGTCATTTGGCCCATCAAGTCTGCTCTGCCATTCAATCATGGGCTGATCCAATTCTTCCAGTCATCTTAACTCCCCTACCTTCACCTCATACCCTTTGATGCCCTGGCTAATCAAGAACCTATCTATCTCTGCCTTAAAAACACCCAATAACTTGGCCTCCACAGCTGCTCCTAGCAACAAATTCCACAGATTTACCACCCTCTGACTAAAGTAATTCCTCCGCATCTCAGTTCTAAAAGGACATCATTCAATCCCGAAGTCGTGCACTCTCGTCCTAGAAACCCCTACCATGGGAAATAACTTTGCCATATGTAATCTGTTCAGTCCTTTTAACATTTAGAATGTTTCTATGAGATCCCACCCCACCCCCATCATTCTCCTGAACTCCAGGGAATACAGCCCAAGAGCTGCCAGACATTCCTCATACGACAACCCTTTCATTCCTGGAATCATTTTTGTGAATATTTTCTGAACCCTCTCCAATGTCAGGATATTCTTTCTAAAATACGGAACACAAAACTGCACACAATACTCCAAGTGTGGTCTCACGAGTGCCTTACAGAGCCTCAACATCACATCCCTGCTCTTATAATCTATACTTCTAGAAATGAATGCCAACATTGCATTCGCCTTCCTCACAACTGACTCCGCCTGGAGGTTAACCTTTAGGGTACCTTGCACAAGGACTCCCAAGTCCCTTTGCAACTCTGCATTTTGAATTTTCTCCTCATACAAGTAATAGACTGCCCATTTATTTCTTCTACCAAAGTGCATGACCATACACTTTCCAACACTGTATTTCATTTCTCACTTCTTTACATATTCCCCTAAACCAGGGGTCGGCAACCCGCGGCTCCGGAGCCACATGCGGCTCTTTCATCTCTGCGCAGCGGCTCCCTGTGGATTTGGAAAATAAATGATGAGTATTTAATTAAAATGTATTTTATGTTAGTTTGTTAGTTTTTGAAATGTAATTCTAAGTTTGAAGATTATGGTGATCTTGTACAATCTAAATAAAACGTTGTGGCGACCCACTTCCTGGCACATCCGAACCGGCTCACAATTAGCCACTAAGGGAGATAGCCTACGGGGGTTTGTGAGTACGTGTCTTTTGGAGCATCCGCGCCCACGGGGGGGGGGGGGCAGGTTGAGGGAGGCTTAAAAGCAAGGCTGTTTAGTTCGAATAAAGTTACCTTTTACTGCAGTTTACTGACTCCGTGTCGTTATTTTAGCGCTGCATGTAGCACACCGCTACAACGTGTTTTTTATCGCTATTAATATACGTCACCACTGCCAATGCCTGACACCCGCCAGTGCGCGATTTCTTTTAATTTTTCGATCCAAGGTAGGCTAACTATGGAGTAACCTTCAACCCAACGTCTTTTTTTCGGAGTTCAAAATGTTTTTGTTGCATGCAGAAACGTAATTTCGTTTTCTCTGCAGGAGTTCATCGATTTCATAAATGCAACACATTATAGTTTGTTTATACATAGCATAAAGGCAAAAAAAAACGTTATTTCATTTTAAATGTCAAACGGGTTTTGTGGCTCCCAGTGTTTTCTTTGCTGCGGGAAACGGGTCCATATGGCTCTTTCAGTGGTAAAGGTTGCCGACCCCTGCCCTAAACTATTTGAGCCTCTCTGCAGGCTCTGTTTCCTCAGCACTACCCGCTTCTCCACCTATCTTTGTATCATCTGCAAATTTAGCCAGAAATCCATTAATAGCATAGTCCAAATCATTGACATACATCGTAAAAAGCAGTGGTCCAAATAACTCCACTGGTAACCGGCAGACAGCCAGAATAGGATCCCCTTATTCCCACTCTCTGTTTTCTGCAGAGCAGCCAATGCTCCAACCATGCTCGTAACTTCCCTGTAATTCCACGGGCTCTTAACTTGCTAAGCAGCCTCATGTGCGGCACCTTGTCAAAGGCCTTTTGAAAATCCAAGTACACCACGTCTACTGCATCTCCTACCCTCCTTGTAATTTTCTCAAATAATTTTTTTTGGTTCCTCTCCAGTTAAGTGGCATAGGGCTCTCATTAGAGAGCCTGAAGACACAGATTCAACATTTTAGAAACAGCTTCCTCCCCTCCACCACCACACTGCTGAAAGATCCATGAAGTCGTGAACACTACAGCTAGATTTCCCTTCCGCGATTATTTATATTTTTGTAGTTTACAGGTTTTCATTTTGTCGCACTGTACTGCTGTCACAAAACTGCATATATCATGACAAATGGGTGATAATCAACTTGATTCCGACTCAGGAGAGTGGGCTGGAGGCAGTAAGAGATCAGGGTGCAAGAAGAAGACATGCCGCACACACGACTGTGTGTGGGTGGCAGAAGGAGATGGCACGGGTGAGGGTGGCAGATGTAAAGGGGCTGGTAAACCAAAACCTATTAAAGCTGCTCCACGGGAGGTGGTGAGATTTGCCAGGACTTGAGGGCCTGAGAAGTTGGGCAGGCTGGGACTTTATTCGAGATTAAAGATCAGCTTTACCTGTCACATGTACATCAAAACATTCAGTGAAATGTACCATTTGTGCCAACGACAAACACAGACCCAAGGACTGTGCTGGGGAGCAGCCTGCAAGTGTCACCACGCTTCTAGAGCCAACACTGCTTGCCTTCAACCAACTAACCGTAACCCTAACCATAAGCCTTTGCAACGTGGTGTGACCAGAGGAAACGCACACGGTCATGGGGAGGACATACAGACAGTGGTGGGATTCAAACCCCGATCGGGATTCGCAGGCAATGTAACCTAGACTACACCACTGTGCTGCCCCACTCTCCTACATTCCTTGGAACGCTGGAGAATGAGGGGTCTGATGGGTGAGGACCACACTGTCAGGTTCTTCTCTTACTGCGGAGGAAGCTCCTCATGTATTATTGTAGCAGTACCCTACCCCAGGGAGCCACAGGAGTGGCAGCAGTGCTATTGATGTGAATGAATGCTATAGAACAGAACAGAAAGCATTGACTGTGAATGTAAAGAATGAAAAGGCATTGCATGGTTTATTCTTGTCATTTTTTAAAATTATGAATAAAGTTTTGTAATTGAAAAGAATGAGGGGTAACCTTATAGAGGGGTATAAAACCACAAGGGTCGTAGACGGGGGAATGCACACAGTCTTTTACACAGGGAAGCATATGTTTAAAGTGAGAGGAGAAAGATTTCAAATAGACCAGATTCAGTGGACGGTGAACAAGCTGCCACAGGAAGTGGTTGAGGCATGGACAAGAATGTTTCACAATGATTTGGGCCCAATGTGAGCAAACGGGATTAGTTTAAATGGGCACCTTGATCAGCACGGACAAGTTGGGCTGAAGGACCTGTTTCTATGCTGTTCGATTTTGTGACTAATTTCTAACCATCAGTCTTGCTACAGTACCAAGTTCAAAATAAATTTATTATCAAAGTACGTATATGTCACCCTATGAAACCCTGAGATGCATTTTGTTGTAGGCTAGGGTAGAGATCCTTCCCGTCACTGGAGAGGGGAAATCCTCCCCCACTCACTGCTAAGTGCTGCTGGACAGGAGAGACCAACACCTATCACTACAACCTGGAGATTACGTGTCTCCCTCAGTACAGACGGATACTAGGGCAGTGACAGCCCGTGGTATGAAATCAGTCCACACGACATGGCAGGCACAAAGAGTTTCTGCAAACGCTGGATATCTGGAGCAACAGACACAAAAATGCTAGAGGAACCCAGCAGGTCAGGCAGCATCTATGTAGGGAAAAGGACAGTCAATGATTTGGACCAAGACACTTCAGCAGGACTGCAAAGAAGGAGGTCAGAAGGTTGGTGTGCAGTGAGGAATTGAGCTGGTGGATGATTACAGGTAAGGTGAAGTAAAATTTATACAACCATACACAACCCTGAGATACGTTTTCTTGTTGTCATACTCAATAAATCCAATAACCATTATAGAACCAATGAAAAACTGCACCAACAGGTGTGCAAAAGACAAACTGTGCAAGTACAAAAATAAATAGTAATAATAAATTAATAAGCAATAAATATCACGAACATGCAATGAAGAGACCTTGAAAGTGGATCTATAGGTTGTGGGAACAAGTCAGTGATAGGGCAAGTGGGGTTGAGTGAAGTGGAGTGGTTCAGACGCCTGATTGCTGAGAAGTAATAGCTGTTCCTGTACGAGTCCTGAGGCTCCTGTACCCTCTTCCTGACAGCAGCAATAAGATAGCATGATCTGGGTGGTAGGGTCCTTGATGCTGGATGCCGCCGTCCTGCAACAATGCTCCATGTAGATGTACTCAATGGCTTGAGATCTACTGTGCCATATCCACTACTCTTTGTAGGATTTTCGTTCAAGGGAATTGGTGTTTCCACACCAGGCTGTGATGCAGCCTGTCAGTATACTCTCCACCACAAAGTTATAAATACCATGCTGAATCTTCACAAACTCCTCAGGAAGTAGAGACACAACTGTGCTTTCTTCCTAACTGCACGCAGCTGGGCCCAGGCCAGATCAACTGAGGAACTTAAGGTTGCTGACCCTCTCCACCTCTGATCCCCTGATGAGGAACCACCTCTTTGGTCTTGTGACACTGAGTGAGAGGTTGTTGTTATGGTGCCACTCAGCCAGAATTTCAATCTCCCCCCTAGATGCTACTTTCTCACTAACTTTGATTCAGCCAGTGACAGTGGTGTTGTCAGCAAACTTCAATACAGCACTGGAGCAGCTTAGTCACATGGTCATAAGGGGTTTATGACCTGTACTGATGGAGACTGTGAAGGAGGTGTTGATGCTAATCTAAACTAAATGGGGTCTGCAAGTGAGGAAATCCAGGATCCAATTACACAAGGAGATGTTGAGGCCCAGGTCTTAATGCTTACTGATTTGTTTTGAAGGGATGATGGAAAAGGGAATCTGGGAGATGTTGGAGGCGACAGGAGGAAGATGCAATCCCTATCAACATCACTAGATATGGCTGGGGACACCCTCTCCCTGTCAGTTCTCTGAAATCACTTTCTGAAGTATTCAGGTGCTGTACATCTCGCACTCTCTGCCTGATAGGCTATTAGGAGGTGCTCACGTTTTCAGATGACACATTACAGCTCCAGTTTAATTGCACCCTGGTGTAGACCAGGAACTGCCCTAACTAAATGCTCAGTTGCTTTACTGCCCCTTTTTTGGCCTCCAAGGTGAAGCTTCCAGTGAGGACCACAGCTAGGTGGAAACCATGCCATTAGCTTTCAGTGCATGTTTCTGATGTTGCACTAAAGTGGTGGCTGCAAAGTTGAGAAAAGTGCACTAGGATCCTTCTACTGCTTGCTCGAGCCCATCAGTACAACACCGAGGTCCCAGCAACTGTGGAGCACCCCAGTCCCAATCACTCCATAATATTCCTAGAAATATGATGTGCATACTGATACTGCTGTCATGGAGCGCTATTTGATCTGATACACCAATGTGCAAAAGAAGAAATGTTTTGGATCAGTAAAGACTCATTTTAAGGCCAGATGGATGGGCTTATTTCACAACTACTATTTACTTCATTCTCTCGAAATATCTGATGTACAGCATGTGTAAGGGAAACTTTCTCAGAGAACAAAAGTTATTTAGACAATGATTCCCATAGTTCTACACTTCTTCACTGTGTGAACCTGCTGTGGATTAACCAAGTGATTGTCACAATTAGTTATTGCTGGATTATTCAACTATTGGGATAGTTAAAGGAATCAATGATTTATGGTCTTCCTTTACCTTGCAGTTCCTAAGTTTCTAACTTAACCTCTGAGATACATTGTTCAGATATGTGGCAGGTATATGGAGTTGAGTGGGATCCAGGATCAGCCATGACGGAATAGCAGAGCAGGCTTGATGACCTAATTCTGCTCCTACGTCTTATGATCTTAGAACCAAAAATGATTCAATTCCTTAACCTGCAGTATTTAAACCAAAACTGAACAGTGAACTGAAGAACTGAAAACTTCCTTGTTTTACAAAGCAACCCCTGGGAAGCCTTCCAGTTTTCCACAGAAGCCATAGAGATAAATCAATACCTTCACATCTCCTTACCCAACACATCTCATGCAGCCCTAAACACAAAATACTCTGCAGATGCTGGGGTCAAAGCAACACACACAACACGCTGGAGGAATTCGGCAGATTGGGCAGCATCCGTGGAAACGAGCAGTGAACGTTTTGGGCCTAGACCCTTCGTCAGGACTGAAGAGGGAGGGGCAGGGGCACTATAAAGGAGGTGGGGGGAGGGTGGATGGAGAGGTCTGGTAGGTGCCAGGTGAAAAACCAGTAAGGGAAAGATCAAGGGATGGGGGAGGGGATGGGCAGGAAAGGTGAAGAAGGAATGTAAGGGGAAAGCACTATGGATAGTAGAAGAAGGTGGAATCATGAGGGAGGTAATAGGTAGCTGCAGGAGGAGGCAGAGTGAAACTGGGATGGGGGAAGGGAGAGGGAGGGAATTACTGGAAGTTGGAGAATTCAATGCTCATGCCAAGGGGCTGGAGACTACCCAGATGGTATATGAGATGTTGCTCCTCCAACCTGAGTTTGGCCTCATCATGGCAGTAGAGGAGGCCATGTATGGACATATCCGAATGGGAATGTGAAGCAGAGTTGAAGTGGGTGGCAACCGGGAGATCCTGTCTGTTGTGGTGGACGGAGTGGAGGTGCTTGATGAAGTGGTCCCCCAATCTGAGTCGGGTCTCGCCGATGTAGAGGAGGCCGCACCGGGAGCACTGGATGCAATAGATTACCCCAACAGACTCACAAGTGAAGTGTTGCCTCACCTGGAAGGACTGTTTGGGGCCCTGAATGGTGGTAAGAGAGGAGGTGTAGGGACAGGTGTAGCACTTACGCTTGCAGGGATAAGTACCAGGTGGGAGATCTGTGGGGAGGGACGTGTGGACCAGGCAGTCGCGGAGGGAACAATCCCTGCGGAAAGCGGAGAGGGGTAGAGAGGGAAAGACGTGCTTTAGTGGTGGGGTCCTGTTGAAGGTGGCAGAAGTTGCAGAGTATAATATGCTGGATCCGGAGGCTGGTGGGGTGGTAGGTGAGGACAAGGGGAACACGGTCCCTGTTGTGGTGACGGGAGGATGGGGTGAGGGCCGAAGCGCGGGAAATGGAGGAGATGCAAGTGAGGGCATCATTGATGACGGCAGAAGGGAAACCATGATTCTTAAAGAAAGAGGACACTTGAGATGTCCTGGAACAGAAAGCCTCATCCTGGGAGCAGATGTGGCGGAGACGGAGGAACTGGGAATAGGGAAAAGCATTTTTGCATGTGGCAGGGTGGGAAGAGGTGTAGTCAAGATAGTTATGAGAGTCAGTGGGTTTACAGAAGATGTCAGTGAACAGTCTGTCTCCAGAGATGGAGACCGAGAGATCACGAACGAGAGAGAAGCGTCCAAGATGGACCAAGTGAATTTGAGGGCTGGATGGAAGTTAGAGGCAAAGTCGATGAAATTGAACAGCTCAGCATGGGTGCAGGAGACAGCACTAATATAGCCGTCAATGTAGCAAAGGAAAAATTGGGGAGTAGTACCAGTAGAGATTTGGAGCATAGACTGTTCCACATAACCCACGAAGAGGCAGGCATAGCTGGGGCCTATGCGAGTCCCCTTAGCTACACCCTTGGTTTGAAGAAAGTGGGAAGAGCCAAAAGAGAAGTTATTAAGTGTGGGTACCAGTTCCGCCAACCAGAGGAGTGTGGTGATGGTAGGGAACTGGTAAGGTCTATTGTCCAGAAAGTAGCAGAGGGCTTTGAGGCCTTCTCGATGGGGAATGGAAGTGTATAAGGACTGGACATCCATTGTGAAAATGAAGCGATCGGGACTGGGAAACTGGAAGTTATTGAAGAGGTGGAGGGCATGAGATGTATCCTGGATGAAGGTGGGGAGGGACTGAACTATGGGTGACAAAATGGAATCCAGGTAGGCAGACACAAGTTCGGTGGGGCAGGAGCAGGCTGAAACTATAGGTCTGCCGGGACAGTCAGGCTTGTGGATCTGGGGGAGGAGGTAAAACGGAGCTGTGCGGAGTGTGGGAATTATGAGTTTTTTGGCTGAGGATGGAAGGTCTCCGGAGTTGATAAGGGCAGTGATGGTACGGGAGACAATAGTTTGATGTTTTTGGGTGGGGTCCTGTTCCAGGGGTAAGTACGAGGAGGTGTCGGAGCTGCCGTTTGGCCTCAGTGAGGTAGAGGTCCGTCCACCAGACTACTACGGCACCACCTTTGTCTGCGGGTTTGATGGTGAGGGCTGCTCATATACAGGTATATTGGAGATGGTGGCTCCCCACGGCTTAAGGTGAGTTGAACTGGGAAACCTTTCAAAATGCTGCATCTATATGGTCTGACACAGCTGCAGAACCCACGTCACAAATCATATACATCAGACCCTTCTTCAGAAACAACATACCCTGCCCAGACTGAGTAAAAGAGGCTTCCCTTCCGGGTTTGTTAATCAGCATTCTTCTGATTAATATTCTGTGTCTGTTTAGTATTTGATGTAGAGCAGATGAATTCTCTTTACTGGTTTATCTGATTATTTATTCTTGTCCAAAATCACTCAGTTCATTATATGGCTATTTGAGAGTTTACAGCATATTCATTATCTATAATATTTCCCATCTGAAACAATAACTACATTTGAAAAGTATTTCACTAAGTGGATTGGAATGGGACCCTTTAGAGTTAGTACAGTACAGAAACAGGCTCTTTGGTCTATCTAGTCTGTGCACAACAATCATTCCGGCTGGTCCCATCGATCAGCACCTAGACCAGACCCCTCCATAACCCTCCCATCCATGTACTTATCTAAACTTTTAAATGCTGAAATCGAACCTGCATTCACCATTTCCACTGACAACTCTTTCCACATTCTCAAGACCCTCTGACTCGGGTTGGGAAGAAACTTTTGAGTGAAGAAATTCCCCTTAAATATTTCACTTTTCACCCCTAACCTATGATCTCCGGTTCTAGTCACACCTAACTTTCTTTGTAGCACCATGAGGAACCGGCCAAGCAGTCTGCTCAGAGAGCTGCGAGCTGACTGATCAACAATATGGTCCACAGCCTTTGCTGCAGGGAAGCAGAAGGTGGATGGGGTTCTTTGCTCTTCTTCCCGTCTCGTGCACTGCATTCACGAGAAGGCCTCCTCTACACCGGAGAAACCAAACACAGATTGAGTGATTGCTTTGCAGGTCAACTACTCCCAGTCCGCAGGGATGATCCCGGGCTTCCCATGCTCTCCCACAATCAGTCTCCACCCCTCTCTGATCATTCTGTAATTTTCAGCACAATAACAACAAAGCTCTACATAAGCTTGGGTATCACTATCTCGTCTTTCCTCTGGCAAGTTACAGCCTGCAGGGCTCAACATCAAATCCTTGAACTTTCAGGAAACTGTCTCTTTCTTTCTGTTTATATCTACAGTGGCCATTTTTGCCTGCCGTCTTTTGTTTTTAAATATACAGTCTGACTATACAACATTAGGACCACATCATACAGACTAATGAGATTACTGCCACTTTATTTCATCCAATCAGAGCAATTCCCTTTGTTCCACCCATTGCTTCCCCTCTCTTCTCTTCCACCTAAACCAACCCATCTCTCTTTGCTAGTTCTGATGAAGGGTACCAGACCTGAAATGCTAATGGTTTCTCTTTCCACCGATGTTGCCTGACCTGATTGTCACTCACCACGTTGCGAGCTTCCTCCTCTTTTATTATCCTGTGTCTCCATGACTATCACAAAGACTTGAGCTCATTCTCTTCCTAAGCCTCACAAACCAGGGATTTCCACAAATGACTGAAGGGGTTATTGCGATGAGACCTAGGCAGGGATGAAGTACCTGAGGCTGGAATTGAGACATGATGCAAGACTGAAACGAGCACAGAATACTAAACTAGATGCCAGATGATGATCTAAGTAGAGCTGATGATTAAACACTGAACCTCTGTTCAGATGATCCTTAAATATTGAAATCCTGGCGCCCAACATGGCTGCCAATTGGTGGACAGCCCTGAAACCTTAGGGGCCAATCCAGCTATCCATACTCCGGAGCACCTAAGCCCCAGAAGCTGGTGCGATTGGGTGCACGACCAACTCCTGATGGCCCTGTTGCTCGAAGAGATGGTGATGGTAATCCTGGGTGAGAGCGGGATCTAAGCTGTCCCTTTCAGGAACCCAGCACTGTTTCGTGGGTCCAAATCCTTCACAGTCCACGAGGAACTGCTGAACATCTTAAACAGTTCGTGAAACCAGAATTCTGCTCGTGGTGAAGACCTTTCCCCATCGACAAACCTGGTGGCGGAAGGACTAATGGAGGTAGGGTGAAAGGGCTGGTGTTCAGAGGTTTTAATTTGGAACAGATTGATCTTGAGAGTCTTGGGGAGCTGCAAGGTATAAGCCACCAAGTTTACTTCTTCAGAACCTTGAAGGATCCAATGAACTTGGATGCCAATTTCCTAGGCTCAACCTGGAGAGGCAAATCCTGAGCAGACTGCCAGACCATTTAGCCTTTGTTTAAGCCTTCTGGGTACAGGCCAACAAAATCTGCCTTCCCCAGTCTATTTCTCCTTGCAGAGTCGGAGAATACCATTCGAAAAGAGACATCCCCATGCCAAATTCTGTACAGTATTGTGGGCGAGGTGTCTACATCAAATGGTCACACCCACTCATCTGGTCTTTCTGAGGCCAGGCATCTTAGGGTTTGTTCCAAATCTTAGTTCATCCACTCCGCCTGGCCACTGGACTGCAGGTAAAACCCAGGGGAAAGACTCGCTGTTGCCCCAATCAACTTACAGAACACCCTCCAAAAACATGACAAGAATTGCGAATCACAACCTGATACAACGTTCACTGGAAAACCACGGATCCGGAAGACCTGGCGCGGAACAATTTTGGCAGTCTCCACCGCAGATGGTAGCCTGTCCAAGGCGATGAATCTGCAGGCCTTTCTCAAACACCTTCTGGACATCGAAGTATACATCTTCCTGTTCCCATCTATCCACTCCGCACGTTATATCCTCAAAGAACTCCAGTAAGTTTGTCAAATGGGACCTGCCCTTACTGAATCTATGATGAACTTTTTTTATCCAGAAGTCTAGCTATTTCTTCCTTAATGATAGCTTCAAGCATTTTCTTGACTGCTAATTTTACGGTAACCAATCTCGAGTTACCTGTCTTTTACCAATATCCTTTATAAAACAGTGGTGTGACATTGTCTTCCAATCTACTAGAGCCCTCAGAGTCTATAGAATTTTGGTAAATTACCAGTAACATCTACTACTACAACATCTGCCATATCTTTCAGTACCCTGGGATGCATTCCACCAGAATGGGTACGTGTTTGCCTTTAGGTCCACTGGTTTGTTCAGCACTATGCAAATGTATCGAGATCCTCACCTCCCACTGCATCCTTAACATCTCCCTTTGGCGTACGAGACACATCCTCCACCACGAAGAGTGACACAAAATAGTAATTCAAACACTCAGCTATTTCTGCTTTACCTAATAATAGTTCCCTTCTCCTATTCTAAGGGACTGAAGTTCACTTTACCCTTTTCCACTTTATCTAATAATAAAAGCTGTTACTATATGTTAATACATTTTGTGCTAATTTACTTTGATAATTTATCTTCCATTTCCTTATTGCAATTTCCTGTTAATAGTTGTTTGTTGCTTTGTTAAAATGTTCCCAGTCTTCCAGTTTCTAGCTATTACTGCAATATATTGCAGACTATCATTCCTTTGATTCTTCATCCTCCCCATTCTTCACCCTGATGAATACTGATGTATTCATTCAGGACACCACAGATAAAGCCTGGCTGCATACAAAAATCTCCCTTTTGATCCCTCTAGGGACCTAGATACTTTTTCCCTATCTACTTGTTTCTAATGTTAAAAAAATGTTTTGGAATTCTCTTTAATTCTTTTGGTCAGGGCTAATTAATATAATCTTTTTGCCTTCCTAAGTGCTTTATTAAAGTGTCTCCTATAGCTTCTATAAATCTTAAAGTGATACCAGTTTCCTATTCCTTACATAATCTCCCCCCACCCCCAACCTTGCCTGATCAAATTTTCCAATTCCCTTGTTAAACAAGACTCCGCAATCCTTTCACCCTTGCAGGGACACGATAATTTCAAACTCAGTATTTTGCTTTTAAAGAGTAGCAGTTAGTGCATCGCTTTACAGAGCCAGCGATCAGTGATTGGAGTTTAATTCCCACGGCTGCCTGTGAGGAGTTTGTAAATTCTCCCTGTGACCACATTGGATTTTCTCCATTAGCTCCAGTTTCCTCCCACATTCCAAAGACGTATTTCAGGGTTAGTAAGTTTTGGGCACTCTATGTTAGTGCCGAAAGTATGGCGACACTGATGCTCACTGATTTGATTTGACACAATTCACTGTATTTTTTGATGTACATGTGACAAATAAAACTAACCTAATCTAATCAAGTCACTTGTGTTTCTTCCCTCCAACAGCTCTTCCTGATTTACTCTTGCCGTGTCCTGGTCTTGTACCATTTAAATCAGCGCTCCCCCAATTTAATACTTTAACTCTAGATCCCACCTCATTCTCTTCCACAGATACCTTAAAGCAAATTGTGGCCACTGTTCACAGGTTTCCTCCACAGTCTTCCACCATCATATTGGGAGCAACAAAAAATATAGTTACGTGATTTAACAGCTACCATCTGGTGGCTGTGATATCCATCATCATGAAATGCTTCAATAGGCTGGTACTTGCACAGATCAGTCCCAGCCTCCTGGACAACTTCGACACACTGCAATTTGCCTACTGCCAATACAAGTTCACAGCAGACATCATCTTCCAGGCCCATCACCCATGTCTGGAGCATCTGGATATTAAAGACACCTTCATCAGACTCCTATTTACTACAGTTCTGCTTTCGATGCCATGATTCCATGCAAACTTAAAAGAAAATACAATATAATATAAACTATTCCCTCTCCAAACTCCTGGACTTGGGACTCAACATCTCCCTTTGCAACTACATCCGGGGACGTCCTCACCAACTGACCGTATTCAGTAAGGGTAGGTAGTGTAGCAGTGCCAGCAACCCGGGTTCAATTCCACCGCTGTCTGTAAGGAACTTGTATGGTCTCCCTGTGACCGAGTGGGTTTCCTCTGGGTGCTCTGGTTTCCTCCAAAGACATACAGGTTAGTAGGTTAATTGGTCACCTGGATGCAACTGGGCAGTTCAGGCACTTTGGGCCAGAAAGGCTTGCCACCATTGTGAATCTCTAAATAAAAAAAAAACAATATAACACCTCTACCATGATTATCCTCAACACTGGTGCCCCATAAGGCAGTGTGCCCAGACCCCTACTTTACCTCCAATACAGTCACAACTGCCTGGCCAGATTCTGCTCTAACCCCATGTCAAAATTTACAAATGACACCATCATAATGCACCAAATCTCAATGACAAGTCAGAGTAAGTAGGAGATGAGAGCTTAGTGACGTGGTGTCATGAGAACAACCTTTCCCTCAATGTCAGCAAACAGAAGAGCTGGTCAGTACATCCTCTTGCTATTTATTCACATATTTGCCTTTCTGAATCCTGCTGATCTTTTGGAGGCCTATGGTATAATCAGATCAAAGTATTGTCTCCTTCTTATCCCTCCAGAATGTCCTCTCCGAGTACTGCTACGATGCTCTCCCTGATTAGCAGCACAGCGCCCTGTTATTTGTACAGCAGCCTTCCCCCCACCACCCCCCGCCATCATGCTTGGAAGTATTGCATTGTGTTGTTATTCCTCGTCATACCTCAACCATACTTCAGTGGTGCTACGATATCATTATCTCACCATACTGATCCACACTCCCAGCTTAGTCATCCTACCAGTAAGGCTCCTTTCATTAACATAAATATGTTAAGATTAGCAGTCTGCTGATGCCCTACACATCTGCCCAACCACCTCTGCCCACTGGACCTACCTGTTCAATTTACTACATATGCTTCTCTCTCCTCTCCCAAAACTTTGTTTCTGTTCCCACTGATGTGCCCTGACTTGCTAAGTATTTCTAGCATTTTATGTTTTGATTTGAAATTTTCATCCTGCTCACCTGGGGAGTTTGGTGGCGGACATCCTGTCCTGGGGGTAGCTGCGTGTTTTCAATTTCAATGCTGAGGTATGAACGGAGCCCGAATCTTCTCTTAAATCAAGGGTGTTTCCGATCTCAGAACACCTTACACACACTATTAATTAGTTCCTGAGTCTCCTGAAAATCCTCCGTGCTCCCCGCAGAGTAAGTGTCTGTACCGCAGGTAATGATTATAGGGGATTTCAATGCAGATGCGAGAGGCACAGAGCTGCAGTTAGCAGTGTCGCTGTCTCACACATCCAGTGAGGAAGGTCCAATCCTGTTCTCTGATGTTGTCTTTGTGGAGTCCGCATGTACTCCCTCTGAGATTCCCCTGGCTGCTCTGGTTACCTCCCACATCCCAAAGACTAGCCAATTAGTAAATTAGGTAGCCATTGTAAGTCGACCCCAGATTGACGGGGAGTCATAGAATCTGGCAAAGTCGATGGTCAGCTCTGACTCAGTGGGCCAAAGGGCCTGAATTTGCACCGTATGACTGACTCTATGACCAGGCACCACTCTTGGGAGTGGTCAGCCTGTCTGTGTACCACTGAACGTGCAGAGTGTGATCTTTACATTCACAACACTCATTTTCTGGAAGGTGGGGGGGGGGGGGTGGTTTGACGGGAAAACAACACATCTACAATCAGTGTAGCCTGCCAAGTGACCACTGACCTTCTCCAGTCTTTGGGACACAAAATAAGCACGACAAATGATCGGTAAATCACACAGGGCTCTGCCAGTTATGCCCAATAACCAGCAGCCAGCACAGTACTATACACCCTCACAAAGAACATAAATTAGCAAGAGAATATTCAAAGGCTAATTCAGCTCCCATGTCTTATGGTCTTATCTAAACC
Source organism: Hypanus sabinus (assembly GCF_030144855.1). Classification (NCBI taxonomy): domain Eukaryota; kingdom Metazoa; phylum Chordata; class Chondrichthyes; order Myliobatiformes; family Dasyatidae; genus Hypanus; species Hypanus sabinus. Next base: position 56,754,691 of record NC_082718.1, read on the forward strand.
GTTAGCAGTTGATTTGGAACTCAGATCTCAAGTGCACTATTCATTTATTTGTAGACCTTCTAATCAGATTAGTCTGAATACCTACTGTGTGGTTACAATGGACAGATAATTAAAGGCTATGAGTAGAATCACTTACGCAAAACCAAAATAGTTCCTTCTCCTCAGCCCTGGAGATGTGACACTGTGGTTTCCAGCAAGATCAAGCCCTCTTTCAGATACAGGGCTGTTGCAGCAGAAATAAGTGTTCCCTGGTTTATCTGCCCCAACAGCTGAATCCGAGCCAGTGAGATATACAAGTTACACCTGGTGAAGAATGTGAGCTGTGCTATGTTCACTGGGGGCTTGGCCGCTGTAATGATGCCAGATCCACCCAGCATACGGAGGTCATGTATGTGGAGGTCATGCATACACATAAATGCACATCATAGGTGTGTGTATGAGATATTGGATATACATAAGCACGTATATTTAATAATACACTGACATCTTTCAATTGGTAAATTATGTTCATGCGTTTAGAGGACAATACAATATGGGCATCTTTGGTTTGGTGCAAATTCCAGTATGCGTCTGTTACACATACACACATTATATGGATATATTTGAATTGGTACGTCTATTCTCAAATGTATATACAGTCCTCTGATATTATTAAACTGGTATGTGGATGGTGTATTCCACGACATACATAAATAAATAAATAGATGTTTTTGAACTGGTGTATGTGGGTGTGCCGGTACAATGGGATGCATGTGTGTGGAAGAGACACTGTCCCTTGCTGTGTGTATGGAGACGCTGCGCTGCTCTCAATACTTCACCGGCTCTTTCCACATTTGCTGTCAATTAAAAATCACCGTGCCGTTATATCTCCCCGCACTGACCATTTTGCCCTCGCCCACCCTCTCCTACCTGAAATCAGCGACGGCTGTCTGGTTTCTCCTCCACTTCGCCTGCTGTAAGATCTCGCTGACGATCTCCTTCTCATTAGGAATCCTGTAGACCGGGTAGACGTAGAGCCAACAGAGGACAAAGACACACAGGGCTACCCCAAGCGACAGCCGGGAGCGGGGGCACAGCCACCGCGGCACCATGCTTGGCGCAAGGAGAGGGATGAGGGGAGCGAAGGGAGGGAGGCGTTCAGCTTCACATGGTCCTCTAGTCTCTCGAGATGCAGACAATTAGAGAGATTGTAACAATGCAGCATTTGGTGGGCTTTGCCAGCTGAAAGCTTCCAGCCTTTCGGTCTCGGAGCTGGACGAGCCGAATAAATCTTTGACGATTCTCTTTTTTTAAAAAAAAGGATCGTTTTGCGTTTAACCTCGATGTATTGCTAATAACGTGGAGGGGGGGGGTACACAAATGCAGAATAATAAATCCGCAGCTCAGGTTAGATAAGTTATATGCAGCATGCAAAAAATGCTGCATCCATGATGCAAAAAAAAAGTGTTATGCAGCGAGGGGATGCAATGTTCTCGCCCACTACACAAAGCAAGCCTTGTGTGAGAGGCACATCCACCGGCTGCTTGGCTCCTGACTTGTCTGTTACAGTGGGAGGGCTATGTTTTCTCACCGCCCCCGATCTCAAATGCCACAATACTCATTCAGTGGGCTGCTCAAAGCCTTTAAAAAATATATACATATATAATTTTCTGGCTTGGAAAAAAACACCCGCTGCTAAACGTACAGGGGTTTGTTAACAAGCTCCTTGTGATTTTTAAGCATTTAAATGCCTGTAAATTTTTTTTTTGACGTTCATATGAAACTAGAGATTGGAGCGTTTTCCCTCCTTTTGCTACGTAGTGTCGAATATCAAGCACATCCTGACACAGCAACCGCACAAGGCGCAAAACAGCGCTCCCTCACTCCATCTGCACAAATGCACCTTGATCCCAGTTTGAAATTGCACCCTCTGCTGTCCTCAATTTTCATTTATATTCCCCTTAGCAGCACCTGCCCACACTTCGAATCGTGCTCTGGTATAAGAAACAACATTTTACATCAATCTCCCTCCCTTTAAAGGAACCGGCCTGCCTGCCTTCATACAACGGCTTTACGAACAAAGCAATCCAAGGCACTTCACAGTGGAATGGAATTGACATGACCGCTACTGAGGCGTTCCATCGGATTAGTCTGGAGAAACGTCTTAAAGAAGGGGGCAGCAGAAACCCCCAAGGGGGCTGCTGTCTTCACGAAGATATGCGGCTGCCACCGGCGGGCGTCAGCCGTGCTGCTTTGCGGAGTCTGCCCGGCTTCTATCTGGACCTCCTGGGAGTCGCCTCAGGCCGGGAAACCTCTCCTTTGACAGAGGGCGGAGTCCCGGCCGACCCTTGCCCCACCTCAAAGGATGTCGGTGCGGCTCAGGTGTGTGGAATGACCCAGGCCCCGCAATCTCATCCGAGAGCCGAGTCCACGCAACTTGAGCTATCTCCTCGACACCCACGATCCCATTCAGGGATGCAAGTAGGAGGTATCTGTATGGGCTACTGCTCCACACCCTCCACTTCCTTGCCCTTGTCCACTATCCCAACACGCCGTGGCGGTCGGTCTTTCCACCTGGAGGTGAGGCGGGTCCCTTTACGAGGGGGTTCTTCCCATACACCTGGGGGATCTGGGCTGGAGGGTGCTGCATAGAGCGGTGCCCTGCAATAAAGTTCTTTCGTTTGTACACGGATCTCCCACCCGCATGTCATTTCTGTGGGCTGGAGGAGACCGTGCACCACATGTCCTGGAGTGGGCAGCCCCATTTTACGTATTTGCGTGGGCTGCTTCTCGCCTTTTAGTTGCACTTTAGCCCCACCCTGTTTATATATAGTCGTCCAGTAAAGGGGGGGGGGGCATGGAGGGATGAGGATGTCCTTGTTAACTTGCTCCTGGGGCAGGCGGAAACAGCCATCCGTGGGTCTTGGAAACGGGTGACGGGAGGATCTGCCTGGCAATGTTCGTGCTGGGGTAAATATTGAACAGGAACACGCACAGTCCACGGCGACCTTAGAGGCGTTCCGGGACCGTTGGGCGTAAATGCCATCATTGACAGCGATGGGAAGGAACACTTTGGTTTAATGAGTATTGTCTATATGTAGTGAAGTAATTGTGTTGGTCACTGTTTTGTATATATTGTATAGCACCGATATTCGTAATAAAGGAATTTTGTAAAAAAAAGGTTTAACGCAGTGTGCATACGGACAAAGCTGTGTCACCACGTGCTCCCAACTTTTAAACACGGTCGGAACCCTTACATTCCAATTTTGAACTCAGCATCACCCTGCTGCCACAAAGCTAACTGATTGATGATTGAGGTACAGGGCGGAAAAGGCCTTTCCGGCCCTTTGAGCCCCGCCGCTCAGCGACCCCCGATTTAACCCTAGCCTTTCACTACACATCATTTCCTCATACTCTGACCACTGAATCATACTTATCAAGCTGAGTTCAGTCGTCGTCTACGTGCTGTGGTGAACACCGCACTACTTTTGAAGAATGCTGTCCTGTGGCCTGAACAACCCGACAGAAATTGACTATCAATTACTACATTTCCCATTGTCTCCGTGAAGCAACGAGTATTATCAGAAAAGCCACTGTACTTTTGTGACAATAATAAATCAACTTACATAAAGCATTACATTAATAGTGTGGCTTTGCCACATGCATGTGGTTTGTTTGTGTTCTATGGTTCTTAATGACTTGTCAATTAGAAAGCTTAAAAAGTAAATATTAGTTGTCTGATTAGATAAACAACCATTTTGTGTGCCAGTTTGGCATAGGTCATATTGAATTAAGTTTTTGGATTTAGAATTAAATTTATTAAGACTTCTGCCTCAATCAGCAAGGAGTGGTTTGCTTGTATAACACAAGAGGGATTCTTCTTGAAAATCTGGTCAGATGAAGTATTCCTCAATATCCCACCATACTTGCCATTCCCAGCTGATTGCCCTTCCAGTACTAACCAGGGTTGTCTTCTGAGTACAAAAGTACTGATTTTTAGCTTCCTAAAGTGACGTGACAAATGCCTTCATGGGTTTTACCCACAATAATAATTAACAAATGGATTTTGTCCTGGACAATTTTCTGTCCCAACTTCAAAAATTCTAACAAAGTCCAGTAATCATTCTAATGAAAGGCACTGAATTTATTAAATAAGATGCTGGGCAATTACTTGTTTTATCCATGTTCAAAAACAAAATTATACGGGTTATTTCAGTCGTGTATAATAGCCGTTTAAATGAAGGAAAATAAAATAATTGCCCCGCCTCCTGTATACAAATACGCTTGAAGCAAACATATGATATTTAAGGACATTTTAAACTCAGGAAACCTTTTATTATTGAAGGCCAACCAGAATCAACCTTAGCACCAACCTAGCATTTTATTCTGATCTGTTGCTTTCGAACAATGTGGATATTAAGGAGAGTGGAGAAAATGCACAATTATTCCTTAGGTGCTACTTGTGATGGTGGCCCTAACAATAAATACACACTTTGGAATATTTATTTAGAAAGCCTCATGAGCTAGTCTTTTTCCCCTTCCCCACAACTGATTCTTTTAGGCAGGTGTTTCCTCCATAATGATGTAAATGTCTCCACACACTGGGACAGCAGTACTAAAAGGATGGATTTTTTCAACATGAGTATCAAAGGACTGTAAATTCTATATTCAGGTCTGTCATATTGACATATTGTGACATACAAAAGTGGCTAAAAAGCTTGTAGATCAAAAACATCCCCTCCATGAGATCAATCAGCACAGGTGCACCAATGCTACGCCCATGCTACTCGTGACCGTGTGGCTAAGCATAGCTTCAATGCCATTTTCAAGTTTGCTGTCGAAGGCTGAATCAAAGATTGGCACATAGGAGGCAGATTGAAAATCTGGCTGAGTGGCGCCATAACAACAACCTCTCACTCAGTAGCTGGTTATTGACTTCAGGAGAAGGAAACCAGAGGCCTAATCCTCATCAGAGGTGGAGAGGGTCAGCATGTCTTTGAACAAAGAGCAGACATTCACATGGATCTGAAATAATTTAAGGCTAAAAGAAAAAATAAATCAACATACCCCCCTGTGCATTATGATAAAAAGTGGCAACGGTTATAAGAATTTTCAGTGAATGCCATTTGACTCCACTGTGTATCAATATATCTTCAACAGTCCAATGGCACGTACTTGGAAATTCTAATGCTTTAGTAAAGCTGGGAATGAATTTTCTGATCATGGATATTGTCTGTATCACATGAAATTGAACGATTAAAGATCAGCTTTATTTGCCATATAGATTTACATGTATAAGAAATTTGCTGTGCTGTGTTGGTGTGACATGCAACAAAAAAAGCAACTTTAAATAATTATGAAGAATAAAGAATTATACAGAGATATGGACTAAAATGTGCATAAATGCATAAATACCACTATGCATTTACAATGTTAACAGCATTATCAAAAGTGGCTTAAAGTTTTTACAGTGCAGTGACTGGTGGGTGGGTGTGGAGCAGGGGCTAACGAACATCGTTGATCTTTTTTATTGAGATACTGTGCCTCCCAGCAATCCCCCATTTAATCCCAGCCTCATCACAGGACATTTTATAATGACCAACCCGGATTGTGGGAGGAAACTGGAAAACCCGGGATCCCTGTACTGTAAAGCATTGTGCTAACCACTACGCTACCGTTGTAATCCCACAGCAGTTCTGCCTGTCTGGATGAGTATATCTCACTGAAAGTTTAGGGTTGGTTATTAACTTGACTAGTCACTGAACAAAACTGGTGTCCTGAATGGTTTGGCTTAGGTGCCACTCAGGGCAGATAATTCCATAAACAAACACATCGAGGCAATTAAAAAAGGCTGCAGAATGTAGGGTTACAATTACAAAAAAGTGCAGTGCAGGTAGAAAAATAAAGTGCAAAAATGTTGCTATAATTTGTAAATAAAAGTACAACATTAATCCAGAAGTTGTTGAAATGGCAAGGGGAATGCTGGCAATTTAACATCAAACTGTGGAGTGTAAATCGGTAAATTTATTTATTATTGTAACATATACCAAGGAACAGTAAACTAAACTTGCATGTCATTCATACGGATCAATTAATTTACAATAGTGCTTTGCAGATAGCAATAACAGAATGCAGAATAAAGTGTTATGTTTACAGAGAAAGTGCAGTGCAAGGTCATAACAAGTTGGATTGCAAAGTCAAGACTCCATCTTATGGTACAAGGGAACCATTCAAGAAACTATCCTTGAGCCTGGTGTTATATATGCTTTCAGACTTTTGTATCTTTTTCCTGATGGGATGTGGGGGAAGCAGTGAGAGGTTGCCAAGGCAACTCCCATGTCTGAAGATAGGTCTCAAGTGTAAATATCAAATCCCGAATCTTGCTGTCCAAATGCTGTTGTTGATTTTATATCTGTGCTCTGATATTGGTTTTCATCACAAACTTTCTGTAATTCTTAGAGTATACATCTGCAGATCTACATCAGGAACTGAGAAGATTAGCTTTGTGGAAGGGCAATAGTTTTATGTGACTTTCAATTGAGATTCCATTATTTTTTCAATTATTTAAGCACTTTAAATCATTTTTGCAGTTTTTATTTTCATTAACTTCAAATATGGGAGTTCTTTGAAGATCTAATGTGTAGTGTGGATGCAGGGAACATGTAGATGCACTATACTTAGATTGTAAAAAGGTGTTTGATGAAGTACTGCTTCAGAGGTTATTCTGGGAGATAAAGGATCACAATATAAAGAATATTTTCCTTGTGGTAATGAATTTCATCATCTAATTACCACTTAGACAAGAGTTCTCTCTGATTTTTCATTGTGTATATTGCATATAGACAATAGGTGCAAGAGTAGGCCATTTGGCCCTTCGAGCCAGCACCGCCATTCAGTATGATCATGGCTGATCATCCACAATCAGTACCCCGTTCCTGCCTCCTCCCCATATTCCTTGACTCCGCTATCTTTGAGAGCTCAATCTAACTCTTTCAAGAAAGAGCATCCAGAGAATTGGCCTCCACTGCCTTCTGAGGCAGAGCATTCCATAGATCCACAACTCTCTGGGTGGGTGGAAAAGTTTTTCCTGAACTCCATTCTAAATGGCCTACCCCTTATTCTTAAACTGTGGTCTCTGGTTCTGGATTCCCCCAACATCGGGAACATGTTTCCTGCCTCTAGCGTGTCCAATCCCTTAATATATACATACAAGTAAGATGCTCAAGAATGTCTACAAGCTCACGAACAAAAATTATTAACTAGATGTTCAAGTGCCTGCCAGGTTGGTGGAAGAAGCAGATACATTAGGGGTATTTAAGAAATTCTTAGATGGTAATGCGATTACTTGAGTCATGCATGATGTTCTCCCAAGGGGTTATTCCCTTAATGAAGAATGCCATTTCATGTCTTCGTTTAATGTTGGGAGTCACTGCATGGACAGATCTGGGTCAGAGTCCACTGGCATGGCATGCAAACCGACTGTGGACCCTTCGCTTCAGCAGCCTTCCTCCACCTTCATTGCCATTGTCATGTGTCATTGTCTTCCGCCAGCTGCGCTGTTGAGGTCTTGGTTGCATCAGTCTGGAACCCTACCAGGAGCTAAGCTCCCGATGGCATCACACTCAAGATCAAGAACTCAGAGGTCTTTGCATCATAACAAGGTGCTGATCCTTGGAGAAGAGAGGCACATGGATGATAGAAAAAGCTAGAGCTATGTACGGTGGAAGGGAAGGGTAGGATTGATCTTAGAGTAGGTTTAAAACTCAGCATGTTATGGGTTGGAGGTCATGTACAACTCTACGTCTATGTTCTACAGAACAATTATAGGATATCATAATGGATGCCTTTCCACAATAGCAGCTAAATCGTAAGTCATTAAGTCACTTGTGGTCTGCAGCCCAAGGGTATGAAATTCAGAGACCTCACACAATGCAGCAATGCCATGAGTACGTCAGGACCTTAACTGTCAGCACTCCATTGCATCAAAAAAGCATGTGTTGCACCGCTCGAAGACAGGAGAACACTGGTATCCAGACAGGAAGGAGGCTGTTGTACCTGTAATTGCATCATCCGATGCTGGTTTAATAATAGAGCTACAACTTGTGTGAAGCCTACCGACATGCAGAACCCACTGAACAAAACCAACATTTTCAGAATGCTGATTTGGACACTTCACCAATATCAATTTGAGGAACAACATCCAACAAAAATGGCAGTGTCCTTTAAGTTATTGCAGCACCACCAAGAGGCTCTTGCCAATATCTCTCTGCGCTACAGCTTGTAGGGTGTATACTCCATTCAATGCACTGTCATACTGACTGGCGTTTAAATATTGGTGGAAGGTTAGATAGGGAAGAGTAGTATGGATGAGGGCTGAGCAGTCTGTTTCCGTGCTGTATGATCTAGTGTCATGTTCTGAGGTTATCTGGCCAGGTTGTCCAGGGATGATGGAAGTGTAGCATCAACTAACCAGGGTCTGGCCAACATTATAAGCTCGCTACAGACCTGATTGTCTCCCCTGGGTGCTACAAAATCACCTTTACTCCAATCCAATACCTTGGTCTTTGTTGCATATGTTTTTCATACTACTGTCAGGACACTGGAGCAGGGATCCAACTGCAGACCCAGTACTGTGCACACAGTGATATTAATTGAGTAACAAATCCCCAGGTGCAAACAAAGTCAGCAAAGTTCAGGCAGAGATCAAACCATCCAGGGAAATCCAAAAACCAGAATTGGGAAACAGGCAGAGTCAATATTCAGACGGAATATGCCTTCCAGAAGTTGGATGTGAATTGAGAGCCCCTGTCTGACATAACATCTACAGGTAAACCATGTAATTTAAAAACATGCAGTACTAGTAGTTTGGGTGTTTCTTTGACCAAGGGGAGTTTAGGTAAAGGAATGAAGTGTACAGACTTGGAGAAACAATCAACTACTGTGAAAATGGTGACAAAATCCAGGGCAATGTGGGACCAGGGTCTCTTGGGGATAGACAGGGGTTGTAACAGACCAGCAGAAGACCGGTTAGAGTTCTTGCCTTGAGCACAGGCTGAAACAAATTTGTGGATGTCATTTCCGATGGAGGGCCACCAGAACCACTGACTGATGAAGGCCTGAGTATGCTTGGTTCTACGGTGACAGGATAACTGGGAAGAATGACCCCATTGCAATACCTGTCAGTGGACAGAGCTGGGAATGTAAACACGGTTAGTGGGGCATTGACAAGGGGCTGCCTTGCTCTGTTGAGCAGCTTGCACCATGCCTTCAATGTCCCATTGCGCTACACCCATGAGACAGCAAGCAGGGAGGATAACATTGGGTACCTCACAGAGGAAGGAAAAGGAAGTCTTCGGGAGAGGGCATCAGGTTTTCCATTCTTAGAACCAGGGCAGAAGTACAGAGTAAAATTGAATCTTGAGAAAACCAGGGACCAATGAGCTTGACGGGAGTTGAGACGCTTGGCCGTATGGATATATTCCAGATTCTTGTGATCAGTCCAGACTAAGAGTGGTACCTTTGCTCCCTCCAGCCAATGCCTCCACTCCTCCAGAGCTAGCTTCACAGCCAGCAGCTCCCGGTTTCCGACATTGTAATTCCACTCTATGGGAGTGAGGTGCAAGAGAAGGCGGCACAGGGGTGTACCTTCTTATCCTTAGCCAAGCGCTGAGAGAGTACAGCTCCTACGCCAATGTCAGATGCATCCACCACCACCATGAGCTGCCGGTCGGTGTTGGGTTGAATCAGGATGGGGGCAGAAGTGAAACGTTGCTTCAGGTCAGAGAATGCTTTTTCAGCAGCGGGGGCCAAGGAGGGTCTGACAGCCGATGAGGTAAGAGCAGTGAGTCGTGCAGCCAGTGACTGTAATTTTTGATGAAGCAGCGATAGAAGTTAGCAAAGCCCGAGAAGTGTTGCAACTCCTGATGAGTTGTTGGTTGGGGCCATTCGACCACCGCCTTGACCTTCTGTTGGTCCAACTGAATGGAACCGCCTGAAATTACAGACCACAGGAAGGAGATGGCATTGCGATGAAACTCACATTTCTCAGCCTCCACAAAGAGCTGGTTGTCCAGAAGGTGCCTGAGAACTCTGCAGACGTGACCCATGTGTTCAGCAAGGGACTTAGAAAAAAATCAAAAAGTTGTCAAATAAAAACAAACTGGTTCATCCTGAGAACGTCATTTACGAGGGCTTGGAAGACTGCGGGGGCATTGGTGAGACCAAATGGTATGACCAGATACTCGTGATCGCCTGAGGTGGTGTTGAAGGCTGTCTTCCACTCGTCCCCTTCGCGGATGCGGACAAGATGGTAGGTGCTATGGAGATCAAGCTGAAAACTGAGGTTCCTTGCAGTAGTTCAAATGCCGAGGTCATGAGCAGAAGAAGGTAACGGTTCTTAACAGTGACTTCATTCAGTCCCCGGTAATCAATGCATGGACGTAAGGAGCTGTCCTTCTTTTCAACAAAGAAAAAACCAGCACCAGCAGGGGAGGAAGATGGCCGGATAATGCCTGCAGCCAGAGACTCTTGAAAGTACTTGTTCATGGCTTCTGTTTCAGGTATGGACAAGGAGTACAGGCGGCCCCTTGGGGAAGATGTGCCAGGCAAGAGGTTAATGGCGCAATCATGTGGACAAAGGGGTGGCAGGGAAGTGGCCTGGGACTTGCTGAACATAGCCTTGGGGTCCATGTATTCAGGAGGGATGGCACTAAGGTCTTGAAATTCCTTGGGGGATCTGGACTTGGAGACAAGGGGATCTGAGCATGGCAGAGGCAGTGGGGGTGACAGAATGGGCTCCAGCCTACAATCTTGCGACTGAGCCAGTCAATGTGGGGGTTGTGTCTGACTAATCAGGGATGGCCCAGGACATTGGGAGCTTGAGGAGAGTCAATAACATAAAGGGTTAACTGTTCATGATGGTTGCCGGATAAACTGAGACTCACCAGGGCTTTGACATGGGTGATGTTAGCCAGTCTCTGACCGTTCAAGGCGTTGGCCACCAACAGCAGATGTGGGTAATCCCCACTGGGCAGCTAAGCTGGAATCAATAAAGCACCCCTCCACACCAGAATCAACCAAGAGGGAGACTGCTTGCTGTAGGACACCCAACTCCAGAGAAGCAGGTATGAGAATGAATGGTGTTGAGGAAGGCAGAACAGGGGTCATGCTCACCAGTACTCTTCATCCTACTGGTGAGCACTGGCTTTTACTGGGCAGGTGAAGATGAAGTGGCCTGGTTGGCCACAGTACAAACAGGAGCAGGTGCTGATTCTCCTTTGTCTTTCAGTCGGCATCAGACGGGTACAGTCAACATGCATAGTCTCGGGCTCTGGAATGGGAATTGTAGATGGAGGCAAATGGCAGGGTAATGGAGACTGACGAGGAGCTTGGAACTCACCCAGTGCCTGCAGGGCCCTCTGGTATGCCTCCCTCTGTGGCACTGCTGAAGGTGAACATCAATGCGGATGGCCAAATCCACCAGGACTTCAAAGGTGGCAGGAAGGTCCTGGGTGACCAGTTCATCTTTGATGTCTTCAGGGAGGCCATTCAGGAAGGTGTCGTACTGTGCATCCAAGTTCCAACTGTTAGAGGTGGCTCGGGTCCAGAAATCTAAAGCGTAATCTGACACAGATCTGCACCCGTGGTACATATGCAGCATTTCACTGGCAGCCTCTCCCACATTTGGAACAATCAAACACTTTTCTCATCTCTCAGAAAATAACTGAACATAATGCAGAAAAAGGAGCCTGCCTCCAAGGTGGCTGTTCCCCGTTCTCTTGCCCGATTGGACAGTTGGGTGATGACGTAGGGTACCTTGGCTTGATCAGTCAGAAATGTTGTTGGTTGCTATTCAAAAATGAGGGTGCACTGGGAAATAAAAAGAGCGGCAGGAGAAAAAAGGCTCACCTGAGTACTTTTCTGGAGGAGGCAGGTGGGGCTCTTGGATGGGAGGAGCATACGAGGACGCAGAGGGCAGGGTGGAAGATGCAGTTGCAGAATATTGATGGGCGCTCTGGGACAGCTGGAGTGACTGAGTCTGGGCCACAAGTTCAGCTACATTCGCAGAAAATGACTCCACTGCCCTGAACACAGAGTCCAGCTGGTTCTGGTGTCTCCCCAGCATCACTTCCTCTTGTTCCAGAGCGCTCTCAGACAATCAGGATCTGCTGGATCCATTCTAGCCAGATTGTACTGTCAGGACACTGGAGCAGGGATCCAGTACTGTGCACACAGTGATATTAATTGATTAACAAATCCTGAGGTGCAACCAAAGTCTGTGTCAAAGTTCAGGCAGAGATCAAAACATTCAGAGAAATCCAAAAACCAGAATCAGGAAACAGGCAGAGTCGATTTTCAGACAGAGTACAGATAGGAATGCTGGAAAGGCTCAGAAAAATTCACTGGCAAAATCTGTCAACAAACGGGTAAAAACACAGAACTGAAATACACTGAGCAATATACAGAGGTAGATGATAGGTGGAGCACAATGAGACACAGGGGGCAGCAATACAGGTAATAATGAGAAACAGATGAGAGACGGAGTACTCAGTAATACAGGGGCCAGAGTAGATCAGGAGTGGGGATAGGAGCACATGGCAATACAAAACCACACACTGACAGCTAGGGGGAAAACACACCAAAAAATTGAGTTCAACTGGAGGTACTGACAACTACCTTGTGTCTTATTTTGTTATGATAATCATTCCTCCACCTTTCTTGGTCATCTCCTAGTAGAAATGCTTTCAATTTTATGTAAGCACCTATGATTGGGTAAAGAACTTTGTTCACTTATAATGGTGAGCAGAATTGCTGCATCACAAGTCCAAGTGACTCGGGTTCCTTCCTGCCCTTGGATACTGACTGCACAGAGCTTCTGCATTCTCCCTGCGACTGGGTGGTTTGCCCCTTGTTTGTGGGTGAGCTTTAGAGTCTGGTGGCAGCTGATGGAAATGTGGGATAAATAGGTTACATGGAAACAAATTAGTGGGGGAACAGAGTTTGCTCTGTGGATCAGCATTGATGGACCAACACAACCTCCGACGTCATAAGGAAATCTTTCCCCTAATTAATTTTGGGTGTCATTATTCTTATTTCTATGGTTTATCTATTTCAATCTTTCATCCATTAATAGAATGACTATAGGCTGGGAGTTGTGATGAACATTTATTAATATTTCTATCCATGTGCAATTCCATTTGTTTTACTTATAGGTTTTAATTCCATTATCTCTAATATATGTAGCTTTACCATCTACCCATTACTCCTTAATCTTTCCCAAAATTAACCCTATAACCATATAACAATTACAGCATGGAAACAGGCTATCTCGGCCCTTCTAGTCCGTGCCAAATGCTTACTCTCACCTTGTCCCAACTACCCGCACTCAGCCCATAACTCTCCATTCCTTTCCTGTCCATATAAATGACATTTTTTAAATGACAAAATCAAACCTGCCTCTACCACTTCTACTGGAAGCTCATTCCACACAGCTACTACTCTCTGAGTAAAGAAGTTCCCCCTCATGTTACTCCTAAACTTTTGCTCCTGAACTCTCAACTCATGTCTTCTTGTTTGTATCTCCCCTACTCTCTCAATGTCAACCGTTCAGCCTATCCATGTCAACTCTATCTATCCTCATAACATTTCCCACGATATTTAGTTTGCACTCCGAGATTTCTGTAGCAGTTGTTTAGTCATTCTTTTGATAAAGAGGCTTGCAAATTATGTAAATCAAAAAATGCAGGTGCAGGAAATCTGAAAACATAATATGCTGGAAACCATAAAATCAGTTAGCTTTGCAGATGCTGGAAATCCAGAGTAACACATACACAATATTGGAGAAACTCAACAGGTCAGGCAGCATCAATAGATAGGAGTAAATAGTCAACATTTTGGGCTAGGACCTATTGGAGTATAAATTTTGCTCAGTTCTGAGTTTGCTATTTGCTATGCATGTACCCAATTTAGCTAGAGAATGAAATCTTAGGAATGTAAAAGACAATGGTGTGGTAATGAGAGGTAGCTAAGAGATGTAGATTAGAACATGATTAAGTCAATGGGTAGAAACAATAGGGACAAGATGTACGTGTGGTACATGTGAAACGCAACTATAGCAACTGGACCAAGAGATTGCTATAAAAAATACTGTGTCCAAAGATCGGTGGGCAATAAGCGACTAGCTCAATGACTGTCTCAGCTTTGATTTGCAAATTAAAGTTTAACCCTTCTCGAAGAATCTTCTGCGTCTCCTAATCATTTGTGGGGCACGAGAAACCACGACAGACCCTACTTATTTTGGCCCAAAACAGCATCTGTTTATTCCTCCCCATAGATGCTGTCTGATCTGCTGAGTTCCTCCAGCACTTTGTGTGTATTAAATGCTGGAAATATTCAGCAGGTCAGGCAGCATCTGTGGAGAGAGGGCTAATGTCTTAGGTCAAAAGCCCTTTGTCAGAATTGGAAGTGAGAATCAAGTTAGTCTCTAGCTGCAGAGAATTGGGGGATGGGACAAAAGAAATATCTGTGATAGAGTGTGATCAAGTCGCTATGGTGATAAGCTGCTTACAAAGTTGAGTACCTGACAGATGAATCAGGGCAGCTAGATGAAGAGAAAACAGGAATGGCAGAATGCAGGTTAGATATACTGCAGTGAACAGAAACCAGAAGGAGAATGTCGAACATGTTCAGCAGATCAGGCAATGACTCTGGAGAGAGAAAGAAGCAAGTTACTTATAATGAAGGGATAACTACAGCTGAACTGGCTAATTGTGATAGAATAGAGAAAGGAAATGACCTGAAAGGACTGAATTCAACACTGAGTCTCAAAAGCTGAGGGACTACACACTGATAGGTCTGAGAGGGAACAGAAAATTTAACTGACAGACAATGGGAAGCTGGGCATCAATCCTGTAGACAGAATGAAGGTGGTCACCAAACAGTCACCCAATTTCAGTTTGGTTGCTCTAATATAAAAACCAAATACAGTACACCTGCTTGGAAGAAGTGTGGTGATACATCTGAATAGAATTTTTGGGTGAACAGGGGTGAGGCATTGAGGTGCCAGTCCATAGGTCCCAGAAAGTGGTGAGACAGGTGGATAAGTAGTATGACTCTTCTATAGGGATTCAGTATATTACATTGCAGTTGCATAAAACGTTGGACAGATTGCACTTCAATGCTATGTGTAGTTCTGGTTACTAGACTCCAGGAAGGATACAGAACCATCAGAAAGAGTGCAGAAGAGAATCACCAGATGCTGCCAGGCATGGAAGCTCATAGTTGTAAGGAGCGATTGGATAGGCTGGGTTTATTCTCACCAGAATGTAGGATTATGAGAGGCATTCATTAGATAGTCAAAGACTCCTCTCCCCCCCCCCCCACAATGTTTGGTGTCTGGTGGTGTAAGGCTAGATAGGAGAAATTTAAAGGAGATCTGAGGGGCAGCTTTTTTCCCACAGCATGGTGAATACCAGCAATGAGCTGGTAAGGAGAGGTTCTATAGTCAAGTAAAATGACAACACTTAAAGGGCGTTTGGACAGGTATAGGAAAGGCACAGAGGCATACAGGCTTACTGAGGACAAATGGAATTATTTTTGTTAGTTAGAGATACAGCTAGTAACAGGCCCTTCCAGCCTCTGCTCCCAATTACACACACATTACCAATTATCTACTAACTGGTACATCTTTAGACACTGGGAGGAAACCAGAGCACCCAGAGGGAACCCACAGTCATGAAGAGAATGCACAAATTCCTTACTGACAGTGATGGAATTGAACCTGGGCCACTTGCACAGTAATAGCATTATCTCAACACCACCTTGCCACCCCTACAGCCATTAAGGCAGGCATGGAGAATATGGGCTGTTTCTGTGCTATGAATTTATAAAAAAAGAAAGGTAACTCAGACATCCATGTGGTACTGTGCATGTACTATTGGCTCCTGTCCCCATTTTGTATTGGAACTTGGAAGGTGTACTTTACAGCTTAATACATTTTTTATTCCACTATTTATCTTTATTGAATTTTATTCCTCTATTTATTCTCTGACTTTATATTATCTCCCCATGGAGCTCTAATGGTGTTAATGTACTATATATGGATCATGCAATTTGATTTCAACTATTTGTTTCCTGAAAAGGGCTAAAAAGTTTGATAAAAGCCAAAGTTTGAGTGTCAGGTCCGTGCATCATATTTGCTGATGCAAGGGACAAGTGTTCTCCTGAGTTCCAGATGTTAAACAAAGTACATATACTTACATTATTTACAAACTGCCAGGAAATATTGCTGATGTGTTTACAGCTCTTTTGTCTGAAGTTAGTAATTTATTAATTATGTTTACACTTTTAATTTAGCTTATTCAACATTATTTAAGTTTCCTGCTCTTGTCCTTCTGAATTGACTTTCATATAGGACCTTAGCACTTCATGTAACTACTGCAACCTCTATTTCCACAAGTAATGCCTAAAAAATAAACAATCCCAAGTGCCAAATATATTGTTTGAAGGTTGAGTGTGTCTATTAATACATTCTAACCACAAACAAGAAAATCTGCAGATGCTAGAAATCTAAGCAACAAACATAAAATGCTGGAGGAACTCAGCAGGTCAGGCAGCATCTATGGAAAAGAGTAAAGTCGATGTTTCGGGCTGAGACCCTTTGGCAGGACTGGGAAAAAATGCTGAGGTGTAGATTTAAAAGGTGGGGAGGGGAGAGAGAAACACAAGGTGATAGGTGAAACCTAAAGGGCGAGGGATGAAGTAAAGAGCTGGGAAGTTGATTGGTGAAAGAGATACACAGCCGGAGAAGGGGGGAGTCTGATAGAAGAGGACATAAGAAAAAGGGTGGAGGAAAACCAGAGGGAGGCAATGGGCAGGCAAGGAGGTATGGTGAGAAGGAAAAGGGGATGGGAAATGGAGGGGTGAGGGGCATTGCCAGAAGTTTGAGAAATCAATGCTCATGCCATCAGGTTGGAGGCTACCCAGAGGGAATATTAGGTGTTGTTCTTTCATCATAGCATGGCCTCATCACGACAGTAGAGGAGGCCATGTATAGACACCGGAATTTCAAGCAATTTATGTTCATGCCAGCAGGTTATTGCAATTCTTTTATTTAGTTGCTCAAGATACCTAAGAAGCCAGGCTATTTATATAGTACCCCTTACAATGGTAGCATAGTATTAGAGATTTCCCTGATCAGGGTTTAATTCCTGCCACTATCTGTAAGGAGTACTGTATGTATATTTTCTCCATGACCAAGTGGGTTTTCTTCAGGTGCTCCAATTCCTCCCACATTCCAAAAAGATATAAGTTAAGAGTTAGTAAATTGTGGGCATGTATGTTGGTGCCAGAAGCATGACAACATTTGCAGGCTGCCCAGCACAATACTTGATTTGATTTGATGCAAACCATGCATTTCAATGTACATGTGACAAATGCAGCTGATCTTTATATTTCTTTAATTTTGCAAGACTTTACAGCCAATAAAGTACTTTAAAATTGGTTACAATTGCACAAAGCAATCCTAAAGTCCCTTCAACAGTTCTGAATAAATGGGCAAATAATCAGTTTTCATAATTTTAGTTGAGAGATTCCAGTTAGCTAAGGTTTGATTACTGCCATGGAATCTTTTACATTCAATATAAAATGTTTAAGGAATTCCTTTTTAAATATCCCATCTGATAACTATTACCTCAGATATAATTACACAGAAATACACTGAGTGGGGTTTGAACCTATGAATTTCTGACTTACAAATGATTGTGCTGCCACTTAATCATGGCTGATACCTACTAAACTCATTGAAATAATTTACAGCTGACATCAAACCTAACTTTTTAAAAAATCAGATAAAGCCAGTTCTTTACGTGTTGTTACAAATACCTTATGCTCTCCCTGTTCCAGGTAAATGATAAACACAAAAAAATTCTGCAACAGCACACAGATTGATGGAGGAACTCGGCAAGTGAGGTAGCAGCTACGAAGACAAATACAGCCAATGTTTCAGGCAAGGACTCTCCATCAGGACTGGAAAGGAAGGGTCCGAAGCCAGATTAAGGTGGGAGGAGAGGAAGGAGTACAAACTGGCGGGTGATAGCTGAGACCAAGTGTGGGGGATGTTAAGGGGATGAAGTATGACGATGAGAGGTGGAAGAGGTAAAGGCTGAAGAGGAGAGTGGAAGAAAGATAGCAGAACTAGAGGGAGGTGATAAGCAGGTGAGGAGGGAGGTTGAGAGGGTAACCGTAATGAGGAAAAGAAAGTGTGAGGAGAGGGGAGAAATTTATTGGAAGTTGCAGAAATTGACATTGATACCATCAGGTAGGAAGCTATCCAGGCAGAATATGAGGTATGGTTCCTCCAATCTGAGTTTGGCTCATCATGGTAGTACCAAAGATCTTAGACAGACATATCATGGAATGGAAAATCAATTGAAATGCATAGCATGGTAAACAATGTTGTGAAATGACAACAGCCAACAACTATGTTCATACTTTTTAAAAAGATTTACAGTGTGGAACAAGCTCTTCTGGCCCAATGAGGCTGCACTGCCTGCAACCCACCTATTTAACCCTAGCCTTACCACAGAACAATTTACAATGACTGATGAACCTACTATTCATCTTTGGATTATGGGAAGAACCTGGAGCACCCAGAGGAAACCCATGTGATTCAGGAGGGAATATACAAACTCCTTACAGAAGGCACCAAAATTGAACTCCGATCTCCAACTCCTTGAGCTGTAATAGCATCACTGTAACTGCTACGTTATTGTGGTGTCCCAAAACAACAGGCACCTGTACCAATAAAAAACACTAGTCCAGCAGAAGGGTTCGACTCAAAACGTCGACTGTACTCTTTCCCATAGATGCTGCCTGGCTAGCTGAGTTCCTCCAGCATTTTGTGTGTGTTGCTTGGATTTTCAGCATCTGCAGATTTTCTCTTGGTTAACCAGCTGATGGAGCAGTTAGGAAGGAAAATTACAAAGTCTAAAAGGAATCTCCATATAGTGAACAAAACCAGGATCCTCAGCACGTCTCTGCTCAACATGAGTGTAACAGCCAGGACTGAATGATGTGCCAGTATTTTTATCGAAAAGCACTGACCCCCACAGAAAGAGTATTCAGCCAACATAGATCAAAGAGGCTGTAACATGTTCTAAACATAGAATAGGCCTCGTATCCAGGGAACTTTGAAGCCGCAGCATTGAAAACCATTGTACTTATTAGGAATTATTCTGGATTTATGAAATTCTGTATAGCATAATTATGGATTAACTAAAATGAGAAGCAGTCTTCTGGAAATAAAACCTGTACACAATTTAGAGCTACTGTAACTAGTAAAACCAGTCTTTGGGTGTGGGATATTCTGATTCTGTCCCATTGAAACCACATAGAGGAAGATGACAGATGAATGTTCATGTTAATCAGTGATGATTTGAAAACTTCAGAATGAAGTCATTAAGTGACCATCCCCTGTATAGCACATTGTTTGTTAAAGGTGTATTCACTTAATGCACAGTCAGGATAGGTCTGTTTTGTTATTATTCTGTCGAGTTGCATATTCATGAAGCTATCCAACAACACTGTAACAAAAGGGCATCTGGAATTTGTGTGCAGAGGCTATAGAACAGTTAACAATTTTGAATATTCATGTATTCTGCTAGTTGGGTGCACAACCATTGTAAATATGTAATTCTGCGAAACTATCTGACTATATAGCAGATGTTGAAGTTAAGTAGGTGATTATTGCAATTGAAACGCTGGTTAATCGTGCATTGTTCTTCTGTGAAGTATAAACCATTGTGAGATTCTCTTGCACTCTTTCCTGAAGGAAAAAGTTTGTTGTGTGAATAAAACCCTATTCCCAGATACAGCTTCTGTGTGACTCAACAAGAAAGCTAGCTCACCCTTTGCTAAACTGAGGTACAGGCATTGTCTTTCACATATTACTCTGGTTTGTAATTGAAAACAACAGTTTTAACAGATGGTTATGATGCAGAAATTTATTTGAAAAGGTGAATCCCACAAGTACTTGCTTGCATAATTATCCAAATGCCAAATATATTTTGGTATATGATGTTGGTTAAACATAATGTAGGAAGTAACTATTCAGATTTAGTATTATTCAGTAGAGCAGTAGAAGTTAAACACATCTTACACTTATATATAACAAAGTGCAAACATTGTACCAACCAGCACTGTACTCAATGAAATAAGATTTAAAAACATATGGTCACCAGCATTGACTGGAAAACTTCATAAATATTCATGAACCATTTCCCAGGGAAGCTAAGAGTACTATTTCTTACATGTTCTTCCTTGTTTTAGTTTACAATCTGCAAAATGTTTTTTTTTAATGGTGAATTTTGTTTTACATGCATTTCAGGTGTGCAAAGCAAGTGAATTGTTGAAACCCATACAACAGAAGAGTCCTGTACATTCAAGTCTTCAAATACAGATTAAATTCAAAATAAAAAAATTCAATTGCCCACTATGTACTCTGGTTTTAAAATTTTACAGGTTACAAGTTAGGAATATTTTAAATACTTTTTCTTGCAGTTCTAACTGGAGAATTTATAAAAATACATTTTATTGCAGATTTATACAGTCCCATTTGTTGTAATCACAAATGAGTTTACGTATTCTAAAATCTTACATTTTCTCAGTTACACAATCTACGTCAAAATGAAAAACATGTAACTTTTGGAGACATGTCTTGTCTCTTTTTACACAAGTACAGAGATAAAAGCCATACTGACATAGAACTCTTCATGTTGATATTAGCATTTTGTTTGTGGCACTTTTTTCCACTAGTTTCCAGTGAGAGCTGCCTTTTAAACTACAAATAACAATGGTGGTAAGTGAACATCCAGTTTTACAGGTAGACATTGGCTTAAAGTACACTCTAGTACCATTTTCAATTTCATGCACTTTTCAGTTTGGTCTTGACATTCAGACTTTAATCATGGATTTAAGAAGACATGTTCGTAACATAAAAAGAATTGCTTTAATTTATTCTAGTTCCTATGGAATGTCTTCTAAACTTTAAAATTTTAGAGAACATGTTAATCTCTCAGTTAAAGCTTCAGATCATAAAGGGCCAAGGAAAATTACAGCCCTTCCTAGCAGAACATATATCAACGACTGGATGTGAAATCATTCAGACCATTTGGAAGATGCAATTGGTAATTCCATGGTTATGTAAATATTCTATTCAGGATAATGGTCAATCTGACTGAGATGCAGATTACAAGCCCCTGAAGCGCATGAACCTAGAGCAGTGATTAGTCTGTACCAGTTTCATGTGACATCTCCGCTACCATTGCCTGTCTGTGAACCACATCCTTGTGCCTGAGAAGACGCATATTCCGCATCAGAATCTTTAACGAAGTTCACAGCATCACCACTTACATTGATAAGGCACTGCGCCTGGTGGGATAGAAGGCAACAAATATTCATTCAACTTTGTTTAATGAACACTTCATAATGATGGGCTTTTCAAACAACTTTATAAAAATCAGTGTTGGAAATAGTAAGTTTACTTAAGTCTACCTTAGTTCCCTCCTCACATATTCTTTAAAACCTGTTTGACTGCAGGAACAGTAGTTCTTCAACCCATTGTTTAGAGATACAGCACAGAGTAGAGCCTTGGTGCTGTGCTGCCCAGCAATCCCCAATTGAACTATTACAGAAGTGGACTTCAAATTAATTTATGGACAAACTTCATGCCATCTTAAAAGTTTCTTTACCTAGGCAGTTAATCTAATCCAGCTATTCTAGTTAGCTCCCCCACCCCCCCTTTGTCTATTACCCTTGTCACTTCACTGCACCGTAAACACTTTTTATAATGCTGTTTACATTGTAAATGCATGCTGGCATTTATGTATTTATGCACAATTTATTCCATTCCTCCACTTCTAACTTTATTTTATATAATTCATTATTCTGTATAATTGTTGAAAGTTATCAGTTTTTGTTGCATGTAGTACCAACACACCAAAGCCATTTCATAATACATATAAATGTATATCAGAAACAAAAGTTGATTCTTGATCCTTATCTAATACTCTTGGCTATATAAAGTTGTCAGTCTCAGTTAAAAAAATCAACACATACAAAATGTTGGAGGAACTCAGCAGCCCAGGCAGCATCTATGGAAAAAAGTACAGTTGACGTTTTGGGCCAAAACCCTTCAAGCAGGACTGGAGAAAAAGCTGAGGAGTAGATTTAAAAGGTGGGATGAGGGGAGAGAGGTACACAATGTGATAGGTGAAATCTGAAGGGGGAGGGATGAAGTAAAGAGCTTGGAAGTTGATTGGTGAAAGAGACAGAAGGCCATGGAAGAAAGAAAAGGGGTGAGAAGCAGTAGAGGGAGTTGATGGGCAGGCACGGAGATAAGATGAGAGAGGGAAAAGGGTATGGGAAATCGTGAAGGAGAGTGGGGGGGGGGCATTACTGGAAGTTCAAGATATCGATGTTCATGCCATCAAGCTGGAGGCTACCTGAACGGAATATAAGCTGTTTTTCCTCCAATCTAAGTGTGACCTCATCACGAAAGTGGAGGAGGCCATGGACAGACATATCCGAATGGGAATGGGAAGTGGAATTAAAATGGGTGGCCACTTTTTCCGGCAGATGGAGCGTAGGTGCTCAGTGAAGCTGTCTCCCAATCTATGTCTGTCTCACTGATATACAGGAGCCCATACCTGGAGCACTGGACAAAGTACATGACCCCAACAGCCTCACAGGTGAAATGCCGTCTCACCTGGAAGGACTGTTTGGGGCCCTTAATGGTAGTGAGGGAGGAGGTGCAGGGGCAGGTGTAGCACTTGCTCCACTTTCAAGGGTAAGTGCCAGGAGGGAAATCAATGAGGAGGGATGAATGGACAAGGGAGTTGTGTAGGAAGCAGTCCCTGTGGAAAGCAGAAAGTGGGGTGAAGGGAAAGATGTGCTTGGTGGTGGAATCCCATTGGAGATGGTGGAAGTGGTAGCAGAACTATGTGCTGGACGTGGAGGCTGGTGGGGTGATAAGTGAGGAAAAGCAGAACCCTATCCCTGGTAGGGTGGCGGGAAGATGGGGTAAGAACAGATGTGCGTGAAATGAAAGAAATGCAGTTGAGGGCAGCATTGAAGGAATCTGCTCTCAGGAAGAGGCTTTTTATTTTAAAATGAAGGAGATGTCCTTTTTTGAAAGAAAGGGGATTCCCTTCCTCTACTATCAACGCTGTCCTCAACAATCAAGGCTGTAATTGCTGCCAAAGATGGATCTACTAAATACTGACTTGAAGAGGGTGAGTAATAATGCAATCAATTATTTTTAATAATTGTAATAAATTTAGACCAATTTGCAGAAATTTGTTTTCACTTTGACACAAAAGAGTCTTTTCGGTTGATCTATGTCAAGCCAAATTAAATTCATTATGATTCAATGTTGTAAAACAATCAAAACTGAAACCTTCCAAGGTGGGTGAATACTTTTTTTTATAGGCACTGTATTTTGGGTGTCCAGAGTTTGCGTTCAGAGGCTGTTGGAACAGACATCAACATTAAATATTCAAGGCGTTCTGCTAGTTGGAATGTGCTACCATTGTTAAACATTTAATCTGTAAAATTTACCTAACAATATTCAAAATGTTAAACAGATGAAACTATGGTCAATTTTTTATCATACTACTAAACAACTCCTTCCAACTTTCCACAGGGATCACTCCCTCTGTACTTCTCTTGTCCATTTGTCCTGCTCAGCACTAATCCTTGAAAGCGACCAATGTGCTGCAGCTGTCCATTTACCTACTCCATCTCCATTCAAGGCCCCAAACAGTCCTTCCAGGTGAGGCAACACCTCACCTGTGATTCTGCCAAGGTCCTCTATTGGGTCCAGTGCTCCTGATGGGGTCTCCTCTACATTGCTGAGACCCATCATAAATTGGGGACCACTTCGTTGAGCTCCTCTGCTTCATCTGCCAGAAGTGGAACTTCCTGGTGGCCCGACATTTTAATTCCAATTCCTGTTCTGACATGTTGGTCCATGGCCTTGTGCTACAATGAGGCCACCCTCAGGGTCGTGGGATCAACACCTTATATTCAGTCTGGGTAGCCTCCAACCTGATGACTTGAATATCGATTTCTCCTTCCAGTCAAAAAAAAAATGATTTCCTCCTCCTCTCTTCTTCTATTTCCCCATTCTGGTCTCTTACCTTTTTTCACTGCCTATCACCTTCTTCTGGGATCACTCCTCCTTCCCTTTCTCCTGTCCGATTCCTTCATCTCCTGCCCTTTACCTTTCCTACCCACCTGGCATCACCAATCAGCTTTTAGCTAGCCTTCTTCTCCGCCCCCTCCCCCCTCCACCTTTTTATTCTGGTGTCTTCCCCTTTCTTATCTAATCCTGAACAAGGGCCTTGGCCCAAACTATTTGATCATTTCCATGGATCTAGCCTGACCTGCTGATTTCCTTCAGGATTATGTGAATGTAAATAGTGTACTGTTATCTTTGTGTTGAAGTACGAAAATGTGTCAGGAGAGTGAGATTCTGTTGGATTCTCCTGGAGGTTTGCTGTGTGAATAAACCTTTTATATTCCCTAGTATGGCTTCCCTGTGCCTCAGTTTCAGTTAGTCACAACAATTTGCACAGTTAAAACACTCCAATAGTGCGAAGTACAAGGAGAAAACAGGCATCGGAAGAAAGACAAGGAGGAAGATGGGCAAGGGAGTAGTTGGTTGGTTGGGAAAATTCTATGTTGGTGTCAATACTGAGCTCGGGTGGAGTCAGCTGCCTGGGGATTCATAGTGGTTAAAAAAGTGCATGAAGAGCAAAGAAGCTGAAGTATTGAAAATCTGAAATAAAAGCAGAAAGCACTGGGGAAAAGTCAGGAGATCAGACAGCATAACGGTTAGCATTAAGCTATTATAGCTTGGGGCATTGGAGTTCAATTCTGACACCATCTGGATTTTTTCCAGGTGCTCTGGTTTCCTTCCACAGGCCAAAGACTTAATTGGTCATTATAAATTGTTCTGTGATTAGGCTAGGGTTAAATCAGGAGTTGCTGGTTGGCATAGCTCAAAGGGCTGAACTAATCAGCCCTGTATCTCAATCAATCAATCAATCAATCAATCAATAAATCAATAAATAAATAAATAAATAAACCAATCAATAAATAAATAAATAAATAAATAAATCAATAAATAAATAAACAAATCAATCAATAAATAAATCAATCAACAAATAAATAAATCAATAAATAAATCAATCAATAAATAAATAAATAAATCAATCAATCAATCAATCAATCAATCAGTGAACAGTGAATAGTGAAGGTTTCTGATCCAAGAGCCTTCATCAGAACTGTGTTAAGTAGAAAAATTTATGTGGCAGAGATGGTGAGGGAGGGCATTAGCTTGAACAAAGGGAATTTCTCCAGTGGGGTAAAATGATGTAGCTTTGAAGGGTCAGTTTCTCCTCTGCACTAGAAAATCCAAATGCAGATCTGATGATCGCTTTGCTGAGCACTGCAGGTGTTATTCTATGCTTCTAGTTGCCTTCTACTTTAATTCCCTAATGATTTCTTCAACTTTAAATAACATAAGAGATGGTAAAAGACTGAATGCACATGCACCAAGTTCAAGGACAGATTCCATCCTGTTGCATGAAACTAGTGTACAGTAAGTTAGACTCTTGACATCACTATCTACCTCATTAAGATGTTGCATATTACCCTCTAGCCGCACTCTCTCATACCTCTATTCTGCATTTTGTTATTGTTTTCTCTTTGCGCTAACCTTAATGCACTGCTGTAATGAAATGATCTGTATGGTTGGCATACAAAACAAAGCTGCTAAGTTTTTTTTACTGTATCTCAGAACATATGACAACAATAAATCAATTTACCAATCTGACACAACACAAAAAGCACTGGAGGAGCTCAGTAAGCCAGGTACCATCAATGGAGGGAAATACACAATCGATATCAAGAGTTGAGACCCTTCATCCGGCCGCTCCTCCAGTTTTTTGTGCGTTGCTTTAGATAACAGGCTCTTCCAGAGAACATAGAACATTACAGCACAGTACAGACCCTTGGCCCGTGATGCTGCACCAACCTTTTAACCTGTTCTAAAATCAATCTACCATTCCCTCCTACATAACCCTCCATTTTTCTATTATCCATGTGCTTATCTAACAGTTTCTTACGTATCCCTAATTGCCTCTACCACCATCTTGGTAGGGCATTCTACACACCCACTTTAGTTCTTTTTGTATCAGGACCAAACATTTTTGCCTGCTATTCCCCTCCTCTGATTTTAAATTCTGACCTTGCTGGGGCACATTATTTCATCCTATCAGAGGAATTTCCTCTGTACCAATTGTACTCCAACACTTCTCCATTATCTAGACTAAGCTGTGTTCTTACTTTCTCAGTTTGATAAGTTTCGTGCCTGAAACATGACTTTTTCTATTTCCACAGATGCTGCCTAACCTGCTATTTTTATTAAAAAACCACAAGTGAAATGACAATGATAGAGTAAGAGTGTCTGAGTGAGACCACATGATAGGGATAAAAACAATACTGAGGGCTAATAATTAACACACAGGGATGTGGATTATGCTAATAGGAAACCGCCTGCACACCAAGCCTAAAAGTAGAGACATGGACTGGAACACCACCAAGGTTCAGGAACTTAATTAATTATGTTGTAGCATGCACCCACAGTTGTAATAGAAAGCTGGACTTACTGTTAACCAAGTTAGACTTATGGATAATCATTATATTCTGTAATCAGGATCTTGTCTGTTACTTAAGTCTTTCTGTAACTAGCATCTAGTAAACAGTAAAACCGAGTTCTACTGTTAATTAGTATCTGGATAATCTTGCAAACTGAGAATGTAAAAGGTGGACTATATTCACACTTGGGTAAATCAGCTTTGACTGGTGCACAGGCTTTAATAAATTGTCCAATACTTCAAACGCCAACTCCATGTGGTCTTTCAGTTTGCTCCTCATCTTTTTTTTGCCAGATGAGAGACGAGAAGACAGACTGAGTAGGATTGTAAATCAGGCCATTGTCTTGGCAGTTGGTGGAAGGGCTGGATTACTAAACAAAGTAGCTTTGGTACTCTAGTAATTTGGAGCAGGATAACAATTTTTCTAGTACCACTGGACATGACAGGAGCAAGTCAGGAATGCAAAATGACTTTGGTAACAGTGGGCAGTGGGGTAAGAAAGGTTGGAGGATGTAAATGATGGGAGTTAGTAGAAGAGGTTGGCATTGGAGGTGTGAACTGAGGAGGTGCATAATGACTGGTAGCCATTAGAGTGCAGTGAGTGGGGAGGTAAACTGGGCAGAGTTAGCAAGCTCTGGGAGGCTGGGGATCCAAGGTGAGCCAGGTGATTAGTGATCTACCAGAGTTGTGCATCCAGTGTTGCCTGAAATGTTCTTTACACCACACAGAAGAATCCTTCACAGGTGCTACAATATCCAGCATAGATTATGGGCTGAAATTTAAGAAGGAGCAAACAAGAATGCACTGGACACCACATGCTTGTTCTTTGTCTGTGGTACATTACTGAATGAACAGCAAGGTACTAACCAAACAACCTGGTCTTTGTGCAATTTCCACTATCATTTCAGCTCTTGCTGAAAATGATTTCGTGCACAAAAAACACCGTTCTAAGTGAGTTGATTTTTAGGCCAGGAACCCTTGCTCATTTTGAATACAAGTTAGAGTAAGTGACATTTAATCACTCATGGCTTGACCGTAGGTGTTCCATTAACAATGGGAAATGCTTCGGATTATGATTACACAATTGTTTTTCTCCCCCAGAGACGAGTACAAACCTGATTTTTGTTGGAATTTTCCATAAACACACACTGTTTCACGATGTAAGACACGACCGCATTTCCACCAAGAGCAGCAACATGGGCCCTCACCATAGCAAATACTTCAGCAATGAAAGCATGAAGGAACCCACTAACTCCTCCTTCCTAAGAGAAATGAAAACACTTTTAAAATTAAAATTTTCACCAAATGCCATGACATAACTGCCTTTCAGTCACACTGCTTAATAAAGTTATGTGAAGCAAGGAATTTTAAACAACATTCCAGGAGAAGAAATTCAATGCGACAAATTCTTCAGTGTGTTCATACTTTAAAGAAATAAAATCTGATTTCATGCTTCTTCATAACAAGCTATCTCTTATTTTGAAATTGGATGCCTTTTACCTCCATTTATTTACGGTTTATAAAATACGCTCAGTTTTAGACAATTTTTGTACACGAGGAATTAGGTAAAGTCCCCTATTCTTTATTTAACGTAACTTCCTTTATGATTCCCAGAAGGAAAGGGAATCATGCTACTTTGCTAGTTTTCGTTCTTGGGTAATGTAATTAGAGAACTACACCTAATGTACCCCAAATATTGTTATTCCAGTCAATGATGCCCTGGTACTAAACTGAAAGTGCTGCAAACAACTGGCCTTGCACATAGGTTTACCTTTATGTGTGACTGAAGCCACTCTTGTCTTTGTGGAAAAAGTTGAGAGTTTAAATCTCAGCCAGAGGAAATGAAATAAAGATTATGGCTGACACTGCAGTGCAGTATTGAAGGAATGTTAGGCTTCAGTCCTAGGAGGTTCTGTCAACTCAAATGAAACACAAAACTCAGGTCCCATCGGTTTTCTCAATGGTCATACAAGCTTGCATATCAGAACTAGAAATACAGTGGGGTAGCTCCAGTCATTCAAATTCAATTAAAACCATTAAAATTAATTGTCTGGTCTTTACACATAATCACATGTACTTTAGAGAGAGTGCAATTTGTTTGACAAATTTCCTACTTTTCAGCAAGAAACTTCAATCACCAATGATACTGACTGAGCTTGGCAAACACCCATGATCAACCACCAAAAAAATTATTCGCAGGAGTAAAACATTCAAAGCCTTTTTCATTCTTTACATACACAGTGAATGCTTTCCATACTGTTCTATTACATTCATACACATTAATAGCACTGCTGCCACTCACTTGGCACTCTGGGGTGGTATACCAATTACTTCAATAACTAAAGGGCTTCCTCCCACTACCCAGCCCCTTCCTCTCCAGTAGGAGAACCCTATTCTGTGGTCCTTCCCTACCACGCCCTTGCAGTGGCCGTACCAAGCTTCAGTGCATCCCTCAGCACATACTCCAACAGCTGGAATATTCCAGTTGGCAGCATTCTTCCATGGACATCTCCATGTGCTGGTAGACGAACAAGTTTCGTGCCGAGCAAAGAGTATTTTTCACCAAATTGATGATCTGCCAGCAGAACTTGAAGTTTGTTTCCATGTGTGTCCCTGGGAATAGCCCATTGATTAGACAGTCCTCTGTTATGCAGCTGCTTTCGATGAAACATGACACCTCATCTTTCTTCAGAATCTCACTGCAAACCCATAGTCCGTGAAGTCCACATCGGGCTGTAGGGATGATGCTCCAGGCATGCAGGAAAGATCTGATTGGGAGGGCTCCTCTCACTAACCCAGCCAGGCAAGGTCTTGGAGTCTGTTGGTGATTCCTGGCAATGAGGTGTTTTGCTAGATAGTCTGCTCAGGAAACCACCACACTGTGTCCTTCGAGGCCTTCTGAAGTATCTGCAGGATGTTCTGTGTTGACCACTGCCTGTTGGCTTTATGGTCCAAGGTCTGGAAGAACTTTTCAATGAAGGACAGGTAGTGTGGCAATCTCCAGCAGAATGGGACACTGCATGACAATGGAGCCATGCCTTGACCCCTCCAAACCAGATCAGCAGCACCTTCAAGTAATTGGACCTGATGGTGAAGGGGACACTGGGTTGTCAGGCAAGTTGCCGAAGAGCGTGGCTTCTATCTTTGTGCAGTTATCCTTGGCCCCTAATGCCAACTCACACTGGTTGCAGATGCTGATCAATCTGAGAACTGACCTCGGATCTGAGCAGAAGATGGTGATATCATCCATGTACAGGGAGGTTTTCACTTGAGTCCCTCCACTGCCTGGCAACATCACCCTTCTTGTGCTCTTGTCCTTCCTGATGGCTTCAGTAAAGAGTTGTATACAGCACACAAACTAGACAGGATAATCAAACACCAAAATTCAAACAGCCTTCACAATCTATTTCCAGACACTGCAGTGAAGCTTAGTTGATGAGTAGAACCCAGTGTGACAGGCTACACTTTTGAGTTACAGTGTATCAAAATGTAAACATCTGCTTCCAGACTCATTTCACTAAGGACAAAGCAATCCAAACTGAATTAATCTTAGACCCGGAAATAAAAGTCTAATGCCATCCCTTTAAGCTTACTATAAGACAGTAAGACAAAGCTGAATTAGGCCATTCAGCCCATCAAGTCTTTTCCACTATTCGATCATGACTGATTTATTATCCCTCTCAATCCCATTCTCCTGACTTCTCCCCATAACCTTTGACACCCTTACTAATCAAGAACCTATCAATCTTGCAATATTCGGCAGGTTTGAATGAGATCCCTTCCCCATGAGCACCATGGTAGCATAGTGATTAAAGCATAACTATTACAGCTCAGGGCACCAGAGTCCAATTCCGAAGTCATCTGTAAGGAGTTTGTGCGTCCTCCCTGATGAGTGTGTGGGTTTTCTCTGGGTGCTCTCATTTCCTTCCACTGTCCAGAGACGTACTGGTATGGTAATTGGTTACTGCAAAAAAGTCCTTGATTAGGTTAGGGTTAAATTGAGGATTGCTCAGCAAGGCACCATGAAGGGCTGGAAGGGCCTATTCCACACTGCATCTCAATTGGTAAGTAAATAAACCCGAGTGAGTACAGGCCCAGAGCCATCAAATGCTTCTCGTACGTCAACTCTTTCATTCTGATAAACCTCCTCTAGACTCTCTCCAATGCCAGCACATCCTTTCTTATATATGGAGCCCAAAACTGCTCACAAAACTTAAAATATTTTCTGACTGTCTCAATCTCCTCCAACCATGATATTTAGCTCAGGTCCTCTTTCCCTATGCACAAAGTCTTTCTTGCTGGCCATGTTTGTAACACATACAACAAATAAAGAAGCTAACTGGCCCAATTAAAACATCTGATCTGGCATCACCCTATCACTTTATTCAACCCATATGCTCAGAAATTTCTCAGCAACTTTATCTCTTTCCCAGTTCTAACGTGATATGTTAAATCTGTCTCTCGCCCCAGTTATCAATTTGACCTGCTGAGCATCTCCAGTGTTTTCTGCAGCACTCCTATTGATGTGCGTTTTAATATTCAAAGTTCTATCCATTTCAACAACTTAAAATGCTGGAGCAACTCAGCAGATCAGGTAGTACCTATGAAGATGAATAAATAATTTACAGTAGTCCCAACACCAGTAAGAATATTGACATGTGATAGATACAAATTGGAGGTTTTCTTTAATTTTGTTCTTGTCATTGGTTCTGATAATTCTTCCTACTTCCTCTTCAGTACATTCCTTCTCAAAACCCATTTCTTCATCCTGGTTTCTTTTTCTCCTCCCACTTGGCTTGGCACCATTAAAGTTTTCTTTCAGACATTGAAAATTGACTACATGCAGCAGCTGAATTGAAAAATAGAGAACTGATACTGGGGGGATGCAATATGAACAACTTGAGAGTAAGTACATTCCTTTATAAATAGAGCAGAACATTTGTACCTGGATTTCTACCAACACTGACTTCCTCCCAATATGCAACATCATTACATTAAGGCTGAGCAAAGTCCCCATGCACAGTTAAATTACAAGTGGTTTCTTTAGGTCTGACAGATAACATGAAACATCTAACTGGGTTCAAAAAAGCAAATAAGAATGCTTAAAAGTTCTAGAACTAAGGGATCTTTACCACAGTAAAGAGATGAACAGAGATGTGGAGGAATTTGTTTAGCCAGAGGGAGGGTAATCTGTGGTATACATTGCCACAGATGACTGGGGAAGCCAAGTAATTGAGTATATTTAAAATGGAGGTTGATAGGTTCTTGATTAGTAACGGTGTCAAAGAATCCTGGGTGAAGACACAAGAAATAGTTTGAGAGGGCTAATATCAGTTGTAATGGAATGGTGGAGCAGATGCAATGGCCTGAATGACCTAACTCTGCTCCTAAGTGTTATGGTCTTACATCATTATCTACATCTAAAATTCATTTATTTACAGTATATTCATCCATCTAGCAAACTGTTTCTATTTATCGATCATATTCATCTAGTTCCAAATTTACACCTCTCCATCCTCCTACTCATAAGTGTACCTCTGTTCATCTATCCTACTTATTTATTGTGTGATATTATCCTATATTAAAAGTAGTAATACAAATGCAGAATTAAAAAGATCACACATACTAAGAAACCAAAACACTTTCCAATTGTTTTCTGCTTGCAACTTTTGAGCTGGTGGTATTCAAAAACCAAAATAATCAGCGCATGTCAAAGCAGTTTGTGTTGCTCTGGAGCAGTAGTGCTTTTTAGTTAGTTGGTTACTTAGTACAACTTAGGAAGCCATATGGTCTTTTGGTCCATGCCAGCTACCAACAGAGCAAATCCATTCCTCTATTCCTCATTTTCCACATAACTCTGCAAACTATTCCCTCTCATGTTGACAAATTCCTCTTGTGTTCTCTTTGCCACTTATCTACACACATGGACAATTTACAGAAACTTAAGGGTCAGAAGGAAACCAACGCACTGGGCAGAAACAATTGCAGTCATGGGGAGAAAGTGCAGATTTCCACATAGAAAGCACCTGAGGGTTGGATTGAACCCTCAACCCTGTGGCTCAGAGGCAGCTATTACTGTCCCAACAGATTGATATTTATAAAGATGATCTTTGACTATTCTGCCAGTGTTAACAAACAAAATAGGTGCAGGGGTAAGTCACTGACTCCTTCAAGACTGCTCTATCATAATGATTGATCCAAATATTTCCATTCCAACGTGACCTGTCAATCATTAACTCCCTTGATCATCAAAAATCCATCCTTCTCTGCCATAACAATATTAAATGGCTTTTGCTGCCATCATCATTTGAGGAAAACAGTTCTAAATACAACAGAAAAATTTTTCCTCATCAGTTTTAAAAGGATGATTTTGTTCTCCTATTTAGTCATTTCATAGCCACTCTGTCAAAACTCCTGACCTTATCTGCTTCAAGAAGCCCATCACTCTTTTGAATTCCAGTGGCTACTTAGCTTGTCTTACCTATATTCATATGTCAATGTTCCCATTCCGAGTATTAGTCTAGTTCACCTTCTCAACTTGCTCAATAGTTCAGCTCTGAGCTCAGGAATACCCAACAATAACCAAAATATAACATCCTTGCTTTGTATTCAATATGCCTGTGATGAACAATAACATTTGATTGGCTTATCTAATTACTTGTGGCTGTATGCTGGGCAAATTCTACACCAGGATACATGACAACAACCTTCAGAGCTACAGGGAGAGAGAAGGGGAGAAAGGGAGGAAAAAAGTGATGAGGAGGAAAGAAAAAGATTAGTTGGGACAGAAAAAGAAGGAAAAGAGAGAGGGAGTGACAAGACAGTTCAGGATGGCTTTGACTCTCTTTTGTTTATCAGGTTTTTTTCCGTGGCACGTACTTTCTATTACTTCGAATGCTTCACTTATAAAAATGCCAATAAGCAACACTAATAAAAGGGTAATAAAACTTCCAGCAACATTCAAAGTAACATTCGAAAGAAGAAACTGTAGAAAGAGGAGCATCGTATTTTAACCACTAAGTAGGTTAAATGTTCCTAACAAGAAGACCATAGACTATAAGACAGAAGAGCAGTATTAAGCCATTTGTCCCACGAGTCTGCTCTGTCAGTCCATCGTGGCTTATTTATTATCCCTCTCAACACCATTCTCTATGTAACTTTTGATGCTCTGATTAATCAAGAACCTATTAACCTCCACCTTAAATATGCCTGTGGAAAAGAATTCCACATACTCACTACCTTCTGGTTAAAGATATTTTTCCTCATCTCTGTTCTTAATGGATATTCCTCAATTCTGAGGCTGTGTCCTCTGGTCCTAGACTCCCCCACTACAGGAAACATCCTCTCCACATCCACTCTATCCATGACTTTCAATATTCAATAGGTTTCAAATGAGATCCCTCCTCATTCAATTTTAAAATAGTCTTAACTGCATATGAGGCTCTGAATAATCCAGCTCATCTGAATATCTTGGGAGTGTTTATCCCCTTACATCACTAACCATGATCTTAGATCTGCGAATTCTGATTTGCTTAGTGTTCCTAGAGTATATAAAAACTTGGTGATGCAGTCTTTTGCTTTTACACACCAAAAATTTACCGACTCAGATACATCAAGCTAGTACTGTGGAATGTTTCAAAACACTTCTAAAAACCTACTTTCTTAATTTGGCCTACTTAGAGAATTACTTAATGCCTGATGATGTTGATTATATAATTTGTTATAGCTGATTACATTTTATTCTCTATAATGTTTGTCTTTACTTACAATTTCTAATTGTTTCATACTTTATCACTATATTGATTTATTCTTACATTCTAAAGCACTTTGAACCTGCATCTTAATGTATGAAAGGTGCAATATAAATATTATTATTCTAAATTGCAACGAGGAAAGGCCCAGAGCCATCAAACGCTTCTCATACATTAACTCCATTAACTCTTTCATTCCTGAGATAATTTTTGTGAACCCTCTCTGGACTCGCCCTAATGCCAGCACATACTTTCTTAGATAGGGTGCCCAAAACTGCTCACAGTACTCCAAGTGTGGTCTGATCAATGTGCTATAAAGCCTCAGCACTGCATCACTGCTTTCGTATTCTCATCCTCTTGAAATTCATGCTAAAATTGCATTTGCCTTCCTTACCGCTGACTCAACCTGTAAAAGGACTCCCAAGTCCCTCTGCAACCAATTTTTGAGTTTTCTCCCCATTTACAAAACAGTTCATACCTTTATTCCTTCTGCCAAAGTGCATTACCTTGCACTTCCCTACATTATATCTAATCTGCCACTTCTTTGCCCATTCCCCCAATCTGTCTATGTCTTTCTGCAGACACCCTGCTTCCTCAACACTATGTGCCCTTCCACCTATCTTCATATCATCTGCAAAGCTGGTCACAAAGCCTTCAATTCCTTCATCCAAATTATTGACATACAATGTGAAAAGAAGTGGTCCCAACATCGACCCCTGCAGAATAGCACTAGTCACTGGCAACCAGTCGGAAAAGGCCTTCTTTATTCCCACTCTTTGCCTCCTGCCAGTCAACACCTTTCCTGTAATACATGGGCTCTTATTTTGTTAAGCAGCCTCAAGTGTGGCAGTTTGACAGAGGCCTTTTGAATATCCAAAACAAATAACATCCACTAACTCTCCCTTGTCTATCCTGCCTGTTAGTTCCTCAAAGAATTCCAACAGATTTGTCAGGCAGGATTTTCCCTTTAGAAAACCACGCTTGACAATGGCCCATTTTCCTGTGCCTCCAAGTACTGCAAAATGTCATTATTAATAATACATTCCAGAATTTTTCCAACCACTGAAGAAAGGCTAACTGACCTATAATTTCCTTTCTTCTGCCTCCCTCCCTTCTTAAAGAGAATGATATTTGCAATTTTCTAGTCAAGAACCATTCTAGAAACTAGTGATTCTTGAAGCATCATTACTAGTGCCTCCACAATCTCTTCAGCAACCTCTTTCAGAACCATGGGGGGTGGTCCATCTGACTTATCTACCTTCAGATTTTTCAGTTTCCCAAGCACCTTCTCCTTAGTAATAGCAACCACACACACTTCTGCCCTGACACTCTCGTTTTTCTGATATACTGAAGACTAATGCAAAATACTTAAGTTCCTGACATTTCTTTATCCCCCATTAGTACCTCTCCAGCATTATTTCCCAGCAGTCTGATGTCTATTCTCACCTCTCCTTTACTCCCTATATATCTGAAAAACAACTTTGTATCTTCTTTTATTTATTGGATAGCTTCCCTTCATATTTCACCTTCTCTCTCTTCATGGCTCTTTAGTTGTCTTCTGTTGGTTTTTAAAAGCTTTTCAATCCTCTACCTTCCTATTAACTTTTGCTATAATATATGCCCTCTGTTTTGCTTTTATGCTGTCTTGACTTTTCTTGTCAGCCACAGTTGCCTCATCCTCCCTTTAGAATACTTCTTGCATGATTGGAATGCATCTTTCCTACACTTCCCGAATTTCCCCCAGAAACATCAGCCGTTGCTGTTCTGCCATCATCCCTACTAATGACCCCTTCCAATCAACTTTGGCTAGCACCTCTTTCATGCCTCTACAATTCCCTTTACTCCAATGTAATACTGATAAATCCAATTTAGCTTCTCCTTCTTAAACTGCAGGGTGAATTCTATCATATTATGATCACTGCCTCCTAAAGGTACCTTTACTTTAAGCTTCCTAATCAAATCTAGGTCATTACATAACACTTAATCTACAGTTGCAATTCCTCTGGTGGGTTCAATCACAAGCTACTTGAAAAAGGTATCTTGTATGCTTTCTACAAATTCCCTCTCTTGGGATCTAGCACCAACTAGATTGTCCCAATCAACGTATCTGCATATTCAAATCCCCATGATTATTGCAATATTGCCCTTTTTACATGCTTTTTCTATCTCCCATTTTAATTTGTAGGCCACATCCTGGCTACTGTTCGGAGGTCTGTATATAACTCCCATTAGGGACTTTTTACCCTTACAGTTTAGTAACTCTACCCACAAAGATTCTACATTTTCAGATCCCATGTCACCTCTTTCTAAGGATTTGATTTAATTTTTAACCAACAGAGTCATACAAGGTACCATCCCCCACACCTACCTACCCGTCCTTTTAATACAATGTGTATCCTTGGATGTTCAGCTTCCAACTGTTATCTTCTTTCAGTCACGACTCAGTGAAGCCCACAACATCATACTTGGCAGTCTCTAACTGCACAAGATCATCTATTTTATCTCGTATATTACATGCATTCAAATGTAACACTTTCAGTTCTAAATCCATCACTCTTTTTTTGTATCCCTTTTACACTGCAACTCATTCCACTGACTGCAATTTTGCCCTATCTGTCCGTCCGTCCTCACAGTACCACTACAGATTGCATCTACTTGTACACCACCTGCCCCATCCTTAGCCCTATCACTCCTGTTCGCAACCCTCTGCCAACTTAGTTCAAACCATCCCCAAATGCTCCAGCAAATCTGCCCACAAGGATATTGATCTCCCTCGGGTTCAGGTGTAACCCATCCCTTTTTTTTACATGTCATACCTTTCCCAGAAGAAATCCCAATGATTCAGAAATCTGAAACCCTGCCCCTTGCACAAATTCTTCAGCTACACATTCATCTGCCAAATCATCTTATTCATGGGGCACAGGCAGCAATGCACAGATTACTAGCCTGGAGGTCCTGTTTTTCAGCTTTCTGCCAAAATCTCTATATTCTCTTTTCCAGATACCCTCCCTTTTCCTACCCATGTCCTTGGTACCAATATGTACCATGACTTCTGGCTGTGCACCTTTCCATTTTAGAATGCCCTGGGCCTGATCTGAGACATCCCTGACCCTGGCACTTGGCAGGCAGCATACCATCTGGGTGTCTCTTTCAAGCAGGTGGAATCTGCTTTCTGCTCCACTAATTATGAAATCTCCTATCACTAATGCACTCTTCTCACCCCTTCTTTTCTGAGTCACAGAACCAGACTCAGTTCCAGAGACCAGGTCACTGCTGCTTCCCTGGTAGTATCCAAGGCTGTATACTTGTTACTGAGAGAAACAACCACAGGGGTACCCTGTATTGGCCGTCTATTCCCTTTCCCTCACCTGACAGTTATATAGGGACCTGCCTCTTTTCAATGGTGATTACTTCCCTGTAGCTCCTATCTGTTACTTCCTTAGTCTCCCATATGAGCCAACAGTCAAAGCGTTGCAGCTTCAATTCCTTAACACAGCTGCAACTCGATGCACTTCATGCAGATGTAGTTATCAGGGAGACTGGAGGTCTCCTAAATTTCCCACATCTCACACAAGGAACATATCACTATCTCCGGATCCATTCTCAGTGAACAAGCTATGTACTAAAAGAACGAAAAACTTATTTGAAACTTTACTTACTTAGAACCTCCACCTGTGCTTGGCCAAACCTGTTGAGCCAAAGGCAGACCACTCTAACAATGCTCCACCTATACAATGGACACTTTGTTTACACTTCCTTTCTTTTCACTGGCCCTGTGCTGATTGGCACTTGCCAAGAAAAAAAAGCCAAAAGGACCCAAGCTGCTTTTAAACCTCGCACTACGTCATCAACCAACGGCTCTCCGGTGCTGATATACATATGGAAGCTCTACATTTTATATAAATGGAAAGTAGGTAAGCTGTTACTGTTAATTCTATATAAAATTCCACAATATCAAGCATGTAGCATGCAGCAGTTTTCCCTTACTTTGTAACATGTATGGCTTCACACTAATCTCTCTACAGATCCTGACCTCTGAAATGTTGCTCACCTCCCGCAGTGATGTGGTTTCACGAATGAAGAACATGTTGATGATTCCAAGATATTTGGTTATTTTTGCACCAGGAATGTAAGAGAGAGGGGTCATTTCCACAACAGTGACTGTGGAGGTTGTGCATGAGATCGGTGAGCGATGACGTGTGTGGGCTTCAGCCAGTGGACTCGCTTTGTCAAGTGAAGCAACTACAAGGGTGGAAAGAGACAGAAAAACAGTAGAATGTAATTAGTATTGAAAGACTAAATTTGTTTAGTTGATTGTGAGCTTTTTAAAAATCAGACTGTTTCCGAGCAGCTGCAGTGATACATTCAGCGCCTGAAGCTCAGTGATGGAGCAGGCATGAGCTGCATTAAAGAGTAGGTGATCATGCAGAACATGCAAAAAAAGAAGGCATAAACAGCCGGAAGGGGAGTTTTCAAAGACAGTGACATTCCTTCAAAAGGGGAGTTTCTTCACCCCCTCGTCCCTCCCCAAATGAGCATTTAAATAGCGATGGCTGCAATGGCGATACCTCCATACAAAAAGTAATCAAGGAAGACATTTCTTTGCTGAAAGGAGATTTTGATTAAGAGTGTGAAAGATGTTACTTTTAGCAGAATGCAGTTTTTATCATGTTCAGCTCAAGGTTAAAGCTGTCAAACGTTAACCAATTTTTGTTAAACATTCTCCAGACAAAGATGCAGCTTTCACACTCAGATTGCGTGTGCTATTGATTGCATTGCCATTGCTGGGTAGGATAGTCCATCCTTCACCAACGGAGGATCATAGGCATGTCTTAGATTATTATCACCGTGATAAGCTGTAACTTCCGCCTACTTGTTTTAATTGATCCACGTCTTATGGTCTGAGCTTTCTGCTTAATGAACTCTATCCAGCTGCTGCATCTGTCTGCAAAGGAACTGTAATCAACTGAGGTGGCTAAAACACACACAGAAAAGAAAAAGAAAAATGGATGATGTCTATTGCCCTTTGCAACGTTCCCCTGATGAGCCAATCATCACTGCATAAAAGGGTCATGAAAAGAGAACAAAGACCCACTGTTTCAGCTAAGTTAACAGCCTGCTTTACTTACCCCTTTGTACTGCTGGAGAGACAGCCTGCAAATTGCCACTTTCCGAAATGCCTAAGAAGATGATTTTGTGAATGAGTATGGATCACCAAAATTCTAGCACACTTTAGGAAATATTATGTATAGCGTTAGGGCAGAGCCTTTATTATTTCCTCAAGCAAAGTTCAAAGTAAATTTATTATCTAAGTATGTATACTGCATGTCACCATATACTACCTTCAGATTCAAGTCACAGCCTAAGTAATAATTCTTCTCATAACCAAAGATTTAAACAGGAGAAAATAAATGCAATGTCAGAACATTAATTGATTAGACATCAGCATTTTTACAATATTAACATTTTCAATCTACCTCATGAAGGAGAGATCTTAACCAGAAAATGATTGAAGCTGATGTTGTTTGTTCAATGTATCTTGCTCAGTTTGAGTCAGAATTTTAATAATTTGTTTAAAATGTTTTGAAACACTTTGATACAAACTGATGTGTAAGATTTTGATTATTCAGCTTTTTATAAGGAACTCGCAGAGACTACTCTCGTATATCTACTATCCACTAACGCTACTGTGGCACAATACTGTTCTGCAAAAGCCTCTCATGCAGTGGGAAACAACAGGAGAGTGGCAATTACAGATAATAATTCCTTTTACATAATTACTGATATTTTTCAAACATTATAAATTCTATAACATGAACAACTTTATAGAGATTTTATGTAGTAATTATTTTCACTGAATACAAGGTTTTTTAAGTGACCTATTCATTTATTTAAAGATAAAGGGCTCTTCCGGCCACAACGAGCTGCATTGCCCATCTATCTGACCCTAGCTAATCACAGGACAATTTACAATTATCAATTAACTTACTAAATGGCAGGTCTTTGGAATGTAAACTGGAGCACCCAGAGAAAACCCATGAGCTCACAGGATAAGATGTACAAATGTCTTATGGAGGACGTTGGAATTGAACTTTGACACCCCGAGCTATAATAGTTAGGATGACACCCCATGATACACATGGAAAACCAGTTATACAGACTTGGGTTCTTGTTTAAATGTCTTGGTAATTTATCATAAAATTATATTATAAAAATGCTACCAAATGCATTTAAATATGCTGATCAAATTTAGTCACAATTACTAATCTATTTGAAGTTAATAACTTGATGTGCACAAATTAAGTTTTTTTTAAGTAGTTGAAACTTGCAGTAAAATATTGAACAGTTACATGCTCAAAGAAAATCAAAATGCATGTTCAGAACTGAAAGATGCACACTTGCTTATAGTAACAAAGTTCAACCATCTAGTACTTATGTATCTGTAAGCAGAAATGCATTTTTAAGAACTAGAAATTTTTGTCTGGAAATTAAAGTGCATCTTATGGTATTTACCTGACTGGAAAATC
Organism: Hypanus sabinus; assembly: GCF_030144855.1. NCBI lineage: Eukaryota > Metazoa > Chordata > Chondrichthyes > Myliobatiformes > Dasyatidae > Hypanus > Hypanus sabinus. The sequence continues at coordinate 56,795,665 of NC_082718.1, forward strand.
AGCAATTAAGTTGGAGGTGTGTTGGGATTTGGGCAATGCTGTTTTAGCAGAGAGGTCAGGGAAACTGTCATATTTTAGCAGAAGCTGGCACAAGCAGGTTGGGTGCAGCAAAGCTGGGAGGTGCGAAGTCTAGCTGTGTGCAGGTAAAGGGAGGTGGGGCATGAGGCAGTAGACAGAAGGACTTAGGCAACACGCTTAGCATGTTCGCACTAACAAAATAGGATCCCAATATCCCAGGATTATTGAAAGATGTCCAAAGGACAACATACTCTATTGTCCCCTTGCAATGTTCCAAAAAAAGTGTTTTGAAGAATGCATACATCACATGTCCCTAACACAGAAATCACGTCAGACTTCCAAGTGAGCTAATGACTGAAGTACATAGTTAATTTTTTTGTGTGTGGCAATTCAGTTTGGAAATCAGTCTACTCAGGATTAAAATATTTGTCATTTGCACAATGTCTTCAAAATGAAGTGTTATGCAATCCAACTTCTAAGTGTTTCTTCAAAAAAAAGTCACTGTAAGGTGGCTGATGTGTTGCAATCTTTGGACATCACAATCGGAATGAATACTTAATTGCTGAGAGGAATTAATTTCACTAATGTTTGGATCTAACAATGGAGGAGTGATATTTTTCTAACTCAGGAAGCTGTGTGGCTTGGAGGGAACTTGCAATGGGTGGTATTCCCATGTCCTATAAGCCTAGGTCCTCCTTGGTGATAGTGGTGGCAGGTTCGGGCAAACCTGGGTGTGTAGTGTATTTTGTGTTTTTCACACTCTGTGCAGATTTTCCTCATTTGCTTTATTAAATAAATTCATCATTGGGGACAACTCTTCAATGTTCTGGCAACTTTGTTTTACCCAAGAATAACTTTTTTTCACTTTCCTGGTTTCTCTTACGAACTGCTAGATCAAACTGGAGCAAATGTCTGCTGAGACTTGGACTGAAATTTAATTGGCTTTTGCTGTTTCAACATTTAGTTACCTCATGACTAGCTTCTAATGTCACTAAAAATTGAAGTAGAATCATGTGAAGTGATGTACTATTTTTGACATGCAAAAAGAGAAGTAGTTTAAATGACCATATCTGGTACACTGTCGTCTTACCCGCAGCGTTACTGGGAGAGGAGGGTACAGCTGATTGACTGGACTGTGATTCCGTACAGAGTTCCAAAGTAAACTGGAGTTCTTCATTCTCAGCAGAAGCTATAAATCACAGAAAAGCAAAAAATAATTATGCATATCATAACAATTTAAGGGATACTCCAGAAGAAATATTTTGTCATCTGTACTTCCATAATATCTACATGAACTTATCACGAAACCACAGACCACCGAATCTATTGGGCCTGTGCAGACTTTTCCAAAGAAGCAATTGATCTACTTTCTCATTCACCAAAGGTCTTCAAATTCAGCAATTTTAAGTATTTATCCAACAGTCTTTTGACAATTATCATTGAATCTGCTTCCAGCATCCTTTCAGACGTGTACTCCACAAAACTTTTGTAAAAAGATTTCTCCTTGCCTTTGCTTCTGTTGCCAGTTACAATAAACCCATTCCTTCTATACAGAGAAAATCTAACTCCAAAACGCGTTTATTTATTCATTTTTCAGCAATCTAGGCTCCACTGACAAAGCCAGCATTTAATTGCCATTGAGGTGATGGTGCAGTCCATCTGGTGAAAGCATTCCCAACTTGCTATTGGGAAGGAAGTTTCAGGATTTAGATCTCAACAAAGGAACATTAACATATTTTCAAGTTAGACTTGGAGGGGAACCTACAGGGGTACTGGAAATCTATGTCTTTCTTGGTGACAATGGTTGCAGGTTTGGGAAATGCTGTTAGATTAGTCTAAATGAGGAACTGCAGTGCATTTTATTTATAACACACACGGAACCACTGCACATCAATTTCTCCTTATTTGCTCCTAAAATATTAATAGTTGAGAATATTTCTTCAATCTTCCTTAATTTTGTCTTACAAAAGAACGACTCCAGCTTTCCCAATAACTCAAATCGCTTCACGATAGTTCATTAAATCTTTTCTGTACTCTCTCCAAGCTTTTCGACCCATCCCAAACAGTACAGTTCAGAACTAAACAACACTCTAGGTGAAGCTTAAATTAGAGTCTGAATAGTGCAGCTGTTAAGAGCTCCTAAAACACGGGCTCATTCCCCATTTCCATTACTGTTTGTCTCGAGTCTGCATAATCTCTGCTATAATGTGGGTTTTCCAGTTTCCTCCCATGCTGAATTGATGTGCATCTTGGTGGGTTAATTGGCTCCTGCTGTGTAGGTGCATGACAGAATCTGAGAATTTGATGGGAACGTGGTGAGAATACAGTGGGACTGGTGTGAATGGGTGCTTGATTGTTGGAGTGTACTCAGTAGGCTGAAGTGCCTGCTTTGGTAGTGTATAACTAATTTACAAAATATAACAGTAACAAGTACTCTCTCACACATATTTTAAGTTTGAAACAACTGCTCAACTTTTCTATTTGCCTGTAAAGATCTGTGCGCATGCACCTGGAAGCCTACCTGGCCTTGCACATATTTTACATTTGTACAATTCAGTCCATCTTCCTACCAAGATGCACCACTTCACATGTGTGTTAAACAACATCTGCTGTATTGTGTCCATTTTATCAGTCTGTCCAACCCCTTTAGAAATCCTCTGTTATTCTCTTTGATATGTCCTACATTTCCAACTTCTATGGTGAGTGGAAAAATTGGAATTACAGATAGAACAACCAAGAATGCATCAAAAAGGATCTGGTCTGAATATTGATTTTTGGGTGATCACTATACAAGATGAAAAGACATATGAGTAGAATTAGACCATTCAGTCCATCAAGTCTGCTCCATTTCATCATGGCTAAGTCATTATATCCTTCCATTCAATCTGTAAAACAATACTCCTCCTCTGTATACCATGCCATCAGTAGCCTTTTAATACAATTGGCTTCAATTTTGCTAATGTATATAAAGTATCACATTTTCCAAGTACTTTTTGAAAAGTAAGTCTGTTTCTGATGAGAAAATAACCATCAAAAATAGACTCAACAGTTTGCATTTCTTTCCATGTTCCCCCATATCGAGGTTCATACTGATTGTAATGGATGTTAGCCACATCTGATTCTTTGGCGATGGAGCAACACACATGTGGTGAAGGGTCTTGGCCCAAAATGTTGACCCTTTATTCCTCTTGATAGATGCTGCCTATCCTGCTAAGTTGTTCCAGCATTCTGTGTATTTTTCTCGGGATCTCCAGCATCTGCACAATCCCTTGTGTTTATCTTTGGTGAAGGAACAATATTAAAGATTGGTAGGTTAAAGTACTCCACTGTACTTCCTCACGTGGATGATTAAGAGAAAAATTCTATGATGCACAAAACAACAATGTTCAATAGCTTCCAGGTAATTTTAGACATCATGAGCAATCAATATGACTGTTTTCAATGGCACTTATTATCTCTTAAGCACTTTACCTCTTAAGAGAGTCTTATCGTTGCAAACCTTGGTGCATTGAGCTTGGTCCTTATCGTATGTTATTGCAACAGCTGTAACTGCAACCTGTAGAAACAAATCAAGTGAAATCCACACTGCGGGTATTGGGATCATTAAATATCACTGCAAATGTTAAGCTTCATACTTATGGACTGTTTGTCCCACTCCCATCAGGGAAAAGGCTACGTAGCAACCACGTCAGGACCATTAGACTCAAAAACCTCCACCCATTATCCCACCCACTGTCAATGATACACTCATTATTTAGCATCACTTTATGTACATACAATCAGTCTATGTATATAACATGCATACCCTATTTTATAGAATTGTCTTTACATTTTTTTGTTTTTAATTCTTTTGTTCTTTATGCTTATTATGTATTTTTAAATGGTGCATTGGATCTGAAGTAACAATTATTTTGTTCTCCTTTACACTCATGGACTGAAGAATGACAATAATCAATGTTAAATTTTGAATATACCTGGATTAATTCATCCTCTGGTAATGCAACATTGAAATTCACATGACACAAACAGCAAGGTACCATGGACCGCAGTTTAAAATACAGACTCTAGGGATTAATGAAAAATTATTCATTGGTTAGACATGAAAGACAGAACCATGCCAAAGGTCTTATAGAAAGAATTACTAATACTTTAAAATACCATAATTGCATCCCATCACCCAGGTCATGCTCTCTTATCACTGCTGCCATTAGGAAGGTGGTATAGGAGCCTCAGGATTTACAACACCAGATTCAGGAACATTCCTCAACATTCAGGCTCCTGAACCAGAGGGGCTAACTTCACTCACCCCAAAACTGAACTGTCCCTCAACCTACAGACTCATTTTCAAGGGCCCTTCATCTCATGTTTTTGATATTTTTTGCTTATTTACTATTATTTCTTCTTTTTTTTCTTTCTTTTTGTATTTGCACAGTTTGTTGTCTTTTGCATGCTGGTTGTCAACTCTGTTGGTGAGGTCTTTCACTGATTCTATTATGGTTATTGTATTTATTGAGTATGCCTGCAAGAAAATGAATCTCAGGGTTGTATCTAGTGATGGATATGTACTTTGATATTAAATTTAATCTGAATTTTGAAATACATCCAGGCAGGAAAGGACAAATCAATATACAGATCTAGCTGATAGGTTGGCTTCTCACAAAGCTAATTTGTGGTCAAAGTGAATATGTTTACAGGAGCCTTCCATACCATACAGGTCCTACTTCAGAATATACAAATTCTTCTTTTGTAATCTGTCCCAGGTTGCAAACAACCTACTTATGAACATTTCTAGATATATATGAGCTATTAATAAATTTAAGAGTCTGACAAACACAAACTCATTCCTACAAAAAGCAGAACTAGTTTCTCTTTCTCTCCATTTTTAGTAGTTACTCTTTCACATCAGCTAAGTGCTTTTGATGCCATTCATTACAACACACCATGGTTGTAATATCAACTGATATTATTTATGGTTATAACACCAACTGATTTTTGTGTATTTTCCAACTAATGGACATAACTGACAACAGAAAATGACATCTATAAAACTAGAATCTGTATGTTGCTCAGGGACAGTTTGTACATAAAAATTACTCTCAAAACTATCAGATCCATCAAGCTTGTCCGAAACTAAACTGAATAACACTTCCTCCCTTGCTACCTTGCACTGCCAACCTATCCCAAAGACAGCAAAACAACCAAGGATAAAGAAAGGGAAAATATAGTCCAGCAGCTTTCTCTGTGATCTCTTCAGGCACATGAATCCAGTTTGTAATGAACCGAATCCTAACTATACTTTCAGTGTATAGAAAGCAAAGTTCTAATATTTCACCTGCAAAGATGTTCCAAATTGAATATTATTCTTCCATCTTCTACCAATAATTAACATTTTCAAGTAAAGAAAAAAGGACTTGGTGTTGCTCTTGTCATAAGAGTTCCTATTCCACAGCAGCTTTAACATACATCCTACAAAATATACACCTAGAATTGCATACAATGCTGCCTTTGAGCATTATAGCAGTGGAAATTTAATTCAAGGGGCTTGTAGACAGGATTTCACAGCTGGAGTGATGGGACAGGTGAAGACACAACTACCACTTATGGATTAGAGGAATGCAGCAAATGTACGAAAGATCAGGATTAGAGGAATGCTGAGCTTCAGAGTTCTGGAGAAAGTTGCAAAGGTAACAAGAAGTTACAAATACGAATTCCAGTAAAAAGTAATTGTGACTTGATTTATGTTCTTATTTCTGAGAGAAATTCTCTGGTTAACAGTAGTATAAGATTCAAGTTATTGGATTCTACAATAGTTTGTCTCTTATCTACAATATCAGCCTCTTACCTTCAGTAAATTTTCACAAAGATCACTAAAGGCTTTATTAAGTCCCTGTGATGTAAGGCTGGTAACATTGTTCAGCCGGAACACTCGCACAGAAGTGAACATCTAAAAAGGAAATGGAAGAGAAAGTGTATTAATCATTAGCAGGTATATTCCCTTTAGGGTTGTAAAGACCAAATTATAAATATTATTTAATCAAGATGCAATTAGTCAGCTTTCTGATTAACTCATTCTAACCAGAGCTGACTACATGGACAGGAAAATTTTTAATTGGGGAAGGGCGAATTATGAGGCTATAAGGCTTAAACTTGCGGGTGTGAATAGGGATGATGTTTTTGCAGGGAAATGTACTATGGACATGTGGTCGATGTTCAGGGATCTCTTACAGGATGTTAGGGATAAATTTGTCCCAGTGAGGAAGATAAAGAATGGTAAGGTGAAGGAACCATGGGTGACAAGTGAGGTGGAAAATCTAGTCAGGTGGAAGAAGGCAGCATACATGAGGTTTAGGAAGCAAGGATCAGATGGGTCTATTGAGGAATATAGGGTAGCAAGGGGCTGAGAAAAGCAAGAAGGGGGCATGAGAAGGCCTTGGAGAGTAGGGTAAAGGAAAACCCCAAGGCATTCTTCAATTATGTGAAGAGCAAAAGGATGACAGGAGTGAAGGTAGAACTGATTAGAGATAAAGGTGGGAAGATGTGCCTGGAGGCTGTGATAGTAAGCGAGGTCCTCAATGAATACTTCTCTTCGGTATTCACCAATGAGAGGGAACTTGATGACGGTGAGGACAATATGAGTGAGGTTGATGTTCTGGAGCATGTTGATATTAAAGGAGAGGGGGTGTTGGAACTGTTTGTCCACGGGAATGGTACCAGAGGATTGGAGGGAGATGAATGTTGTCCCCTTGTTCAAAAAAGGTAGTAGGGATAGTCCAGGTAATTATAGACCAGTGAGCCTTACGTCTGTGGTGGGAAAGCTGTTGGAAAAGATTCTTAAGAGATAGGATCTATAGGCATTTAGAGAATCATAGTCTGATCAGGGACAGTCAGCATGGCTTTGTGAAGGGCAGATCGTGTCCAACAAGCCTGATAGAGTTCTTTGAGGAGGTAACCAGACACATAGATGAGGGTAGTTCAGTGGATGTGATCTACATAGATTTTAGTAAGGCATTTGACAAGGTTCCACACAGTAGGCTTATTATGAAAGTCAGAAGGCATGGGACCCAGGAAAGTTTGGCCAGGTGGATTCAGAATTGCCTTGCCTGCAGAAAGCAGAGGGTTGTGGTGGAGGGAGTACATTCGGATTGGAGGGTTGTGACTAGCGGTGTCCCACTAGCGGTGTTCTGGGACCTCTACTTTTTGTGACTTTTATTAATGACCTGGATGTGGGGGTAGAAGAGTGGGTTGGCAAGTTTGCAGACGACACAAAGGTTGGTGGTGTTGTGGATAGTGTAGAGGGTTGTCGAAGATTGCAGAGAGATATTGATAAGATGAATAAGTGGGCTGAGAAGTGGCAGATGGCGTTCAACCTGGAGAAGTGTGAGGTGGTACACTTTGGAAGAACAAACTCCAAGGCAGAGTACAAAGTAAATGGCAGGATACTTGGGAGTGTGGAGGAGCAGAGGTATCTTAGGGTACATGTCCACAGATCCCTGAAAGTTGCCTCACAGGTAGATAGGATAGTTAAGAAAGCTTATGGGGTGTTAGCTTTCATAAGTCGAGGGATAGTTTAAGAGTTGTGAGGTAATGATGCAGGTCTATAAAACTCTGGTTAGGCCACACTTGGAGTAGTGTATCCAGATCTGGTTGCCTCACTATAGGAAGGATGTGGAAGCATTGGAAAGGGTACAGAGGAGATTTACCAGGATGCTGCCTGGTTTAGAGAGTATTCATTATGATCAGAGATTAAGGGAGCTAGGGCTTTACTCTTTGGAGAAAAGGAGGATGAGAGGAGACATGATAGAGGTGTACAAGATATTGAGAGGAATAAATAAAGTGGACAGCCAGCGCCTCTTCCCCAGGGCACCAATGCTCAATACAAGAGGACATGGCTTTAAGGTAAAGGGAGGAAAGTTCAAGGGAGATATTAGAGGAAGGTTTTTTACTCAGAGTGGTTGGTGCATAGAATGCACTGCCTAAGTCAGTGGTGAAGGCAGATACACTAGTGAAATTTAAGAGACTACTAGACAGGTATATGGAGGAATTTAAGGTGGGGGGTTATATGGGAGGCAGGATTTTAAGTGTTGCCACAACATTGTGGGCTGAAGGGCCTGTACTGTGCTGTACTATTCTATGTTCTACATGAAGTTCATTAACAGTAATACTTATAAACAATGCTTAGGATGAGCCATTCTCATCCTTTACGACTATTTAAAAAAATAGTTGGGTGAAAATACAAAATAGTAAATAGTTAGATTCTATACAAGAACTTAAGAAGTGCTGGAATAATTAGTGTCCAGTTTAATAAGTTTCAAATAGAAATCCCTTTCAAAAGTAACAAAAAACATCTAAAATAGGGCATGAAAGTCAGAACTACAGTCGTGGATGTTGAAAGATCTCGAGTCCTGATGAAGGGTCTTGGTCTGAAACATCGACTGTTTACTCTTTTCCATCGATGCCGCCTGGCCTGCTGAGTTCCTCCAGCATTTTGAGTGTGTTACTTTGATTTCCAGCATCTGCAAATTTTCTCTGGTAAAGATCTATGGATATGCCTAATACATTTTATACTTCATTCTTAATAACACATTTTACTCTAAAATTCCTGCTCTCTTTCAACAACATCACTGTTTAAAAGCAATTATCTAAAGGTAAATAAATATCTTTGTGACTTGGTACTGTTTAAGTCTTGCAAAAGCAATCCAGTTACCAAGAATTTCACATGGAATAGTAACCAGTCTACTGACATGCTACAATGTACATTCCAACAAAGGCCATTATATATTTTATTTTGGGTATTAATTTGAAAGTCCTGTATAATACTTCACTAACTAGTTAAAATATATTCATCCTTCTAGAAAACAGAATCATCTACAATCTAAGCATCAAGTCAACCCACATAAGTAGGATTAGACTACCTTGCATTACTGAGGTAATGGCATGTGTATTCTAAAGAAAGATGAAGTTCAAGAATTAATATCAAATTTTGAAGAATGAGATAAAACAAATAAAAACAGAAAAAGTTGATTTGATGGAAAAGAGTAACTTCAGAAATGACAGATGCATCTTTAGATAAAATCATGACACTGGTTTCGCAGGTTACACACATAACAGTAAACATAAGTATTACTTTTCTAGTTGAGAGTTATTCCTTTTTGTTTCAAGATACCTAAAATAATGCCCTGCACCCAGAGAAAGAAAGACAACTGATCGCTCAAAATGCATCATATATGTACACTAATCCATGACTTGAACCTAGACAGCCCTATCGTTTACTCAATTGCTATTCCAGGTGTTCCATTTATTTGCAGAAAGAATACCTGCCCTTGCCTTACATCCCTCAACAACTTCAATCATCATTTCTCAACTCAATCCTTCATTACTTATTAATTTTTCCCTTGTTCAAAATGCTGTTTTGAAATTCTATGTTAGAGCGAGTTTGAAATGCTGCCACCTTCTTTAGACAAGTCCGTAACTTCCTCCTATGTTTCTGGTATCCTTCAGCATTGCTGTCACCTTAGGAGCAGCAACTTCAACTGCTCATATTTTACTCCCTCAATGCTCTTTTCCCCAACCAACGAATCCCTTGCAAGATTGAACATCTTGCTGACAATTAAAAATCTGGCAACACAGCTATGTGAGCTGCTGCCTCAAAGTACAGAAGGCCAAGGTTCAATATGGCTCTTTACAGGAGCAGGTGAACTGCTAGTGCACATTCTCCCTCTGACTGGGATTCTCCCTGATGCTCTAGTTTCCTCCTACATCCCAAAGATGTGCAGCTTGGTATAAAACCAAATAACTGGCCGCTGTAAATTGTTACTAGTACATAGACAAGTGGTAGAATTTGGGAAAAATAAAGAATGAAATGAATGTAGGATATGTAAATAGTTGACGGTTCATGTGGATTCTGTGGGCCAGCAGGCCTGTTTCAGTGCTGTACCTCATTAAGATTCCAATGACACAAGAGATTGGAATTCGAAACAACAAAACTTCTGCTGGAGGAACTCAGCAGGTTGAGCAGCATTTGTGTAAGGAGAGGAATTGTCAACATTACAGGCTGAAACTCTGCAGGCATCAAGACCTGTCATATTGACAATGCATTCCCACCCACCTTACACTGTGCAGAGGCTGCTCAATCTGCAGTGTTCCTCCAGCAGATTGTTCATTAAAAGTGACCTTCTTGCAACTCAACCAGACTGTCTGTATGCTTGTGAACAATGCCCTTGTTGTTCAATAACATTGTAGATGAGTGCATCACTGTCAAAAACACTATTTTGTCAGAGAACAGACAAACAGACAATGGCATCTTCTCCAAAAATAATGCTTCTCTGGTTCACTATACCTCTCTAGCAGATTCAGAGGGGTGATGTGATCATGTCTTGGGGAGATAACCCACTATTTTAGCACGTTGGTTATTTAAACTTCAATGTAAATTTGTCTTTCTTCTTAGACCTCCTATCCTTTCTCAGTCTCTCCCTCCATATACACTTCCCAATCTCCTGGTTAACAACTGGGCCAGGTAATCACCTTCTCCAACAAAAGATTTTAACCACCTTTTGATATTCAGCTGCATTACTATCATCATGTTTCTCCCATCCCAACCCTATGGTTAACACTGTAGGTGTGGTCACTGGCAAAACCCATTTACTGGCCCAGCCACACTGGCAACTTTTACGAAAATATCAGATTCACTGACATAATTATCCAATCAAAAGAAACAAATGATGAGAACAATGGAACAGTACAGTTAATACATTTGTACTATTCAGATGGAATTATCAGCTTTTGGGGATGTATTAATCTTTATTGTAATATACATAATTAATACAATTTAGTTTGCTTAGAATGTCCTGCATACAAATCATTCCCCTACGATTATTAACACTGACCCAAGTATTTATCCAACAGGTCAATCATTCCTTTAATTTCATATGCAATATCACTGTTATCAAAAAGCTCACAATGCTTCTGAAGACTTATTTTTCCAAATAGAAAAGTGAACATCTGCCATTTTGATATTCTTTTTAATCATTTTATCTATACTTCTTTATGTCTTATGAGGATAGGTTGAGTGAGCTAGGGCTTTTCTCTCTGGAGCAAACAAGGATTAGAGGTGACTTGATAGAGGTGGATAGATGATAAGAGGCACAGATCAAGTGGATAGCCAGAGACCTTTTCCCAGATTGGAAATGGTTAGTACAAGGTAGCATAATCTTAAGGTGACTGGATGAAAGTACAGGAAGGATGTCTATCTCCCTATCCCTGAGGCCAGGTGTAGGCACATAGGTGATCCTTTTCAATTTCTTAACTCCATCCATAAAGACTTGATTGCCAACTTCTCTTAAAATATTCTCACAATACCGAAGCAAGTTTAAGTATCCAAACTACTCCTACCATATTTCCTAACTTTACTCGAGACAATAATCTGGATGTTTGGTCTCACAAAAGCCATGCAGATTTACCTGTAAATCAGATGTCCAGTTGTTGATACCTGGCATAACCTCTGTATTACAGCTATAAAAACCTGTCAACATAAAACACATTCAGAAAGTTTATGTCAAAAGTAGCAACTGCAAATCTAATTATTGCAGTCCTTTAGTGGCAGATAATAACTACATTTCAATTTCTGTCAATATATAAAAATATTAGAAAGTCTGAATTGAAATTAGAAAAGAATGAAGAAGTACAAAGTGCTTTTTCTCCCCACACACCAGCCGTAAGACAACTGAATCTCAGTTAAAGCCATAAGACAAAAGAGCAGAATTAGACCCATTGAGTCGCGTCGTTATTCGATCATGGCTGATATATTTTCCTTCTTAACTCCATTCTACTATATTCTCCCTATAAATCTGACACTTTTAGTAATGAAGTACTTATCAACCTCCACTTTAAATATACTCAATATCTTCTTAAGGACTTACCAGGTGGTGTGGGAGCATCAGTCAACAATGACTGAATATCTTCAACAGCATCTGCATCATCGATCTGAAATACAGCAATAAAGTTAATGTCCCAGTCTCGTTCTGTGCACCATGGGGGAAGTGTTATTAAAAAAGCTGGATGTGGTGGAAAATGGTGCAGCAATATAAGATGTATTCATATCAATCAGTGATGCGGAGATACATCCCAGGATGCACTAGAACACAGTATCAGTGATGTAACCTGGGGTCATCGGATGTTTCAAGTCTTTCAGCATCAGACACTCTTGCCCAGGCGATCCAGCCGGGGTTGATCAGGCCCTGGCTTGTGTCCCAGCAGCACTGGTCCACAGGTTACACTTTTTGATCCATTGCCATTTGGAGACTCGATCAGTGACCACTGTGACTGTGGCTCTTTTCTTTGCAACCCCCATAATGCCAGAGAGAGTAGGTTCTGCACGGTGAGCAGCCAGCAAAACTACTACACCAGATATCTACCTGGCATCATGCCGCTCTCCACCAGTCTCTGGTACTGCTCTACTGTCTTCTAGTATTTGGCTTTCTTACACTCAAACACCTCTTCAATCTGGTCTTCCCAAGGAACTGACAGTTCTATCATGACCACAGAACGACCATGTCAGGCCTCAGTAATGACGATACGATGAAAACAGGGTGGAATTTGGTATGAAATATTGTATTTGGTTTAACTATGCGATGCAGTCTTACGTTGACCTGGTGGAATATAATCAAGTAATACAAGAATATTTACACTGAATATAATACAATGTCTTGTTCACTGGAATAGTTTAAAATGTGAATAACTTCCAGAATGGACTGAAGTGTGAATAACTTCCTGAAGTGGGCTAGTATAAAGCAGTGAGACTAGGTTCCTGATCTGGTGGAATACCAAAGTCTTCAAAAAAAAACCCCAGTAGAAATTGACTGCAGTGGAATATTGCGGAGCTCAAGAAAATCAAGGTATATGTCCCTAGGGGAAAAGCATTTTATTCTACCTGAGTAGTATGCAACTCAGTGGTATAGACAGGTATAAACACTGAATTTTCCAATTTCAAGTGACTCTTAACAGCTGTACTTCCCCCTCTCTCCTTCCCACACACCTCCAGTCCTCCCATTTTTTATTCCTTTTCTTATATACCCCCTTGAGCTATCTTCCCTTCGCCCATCATCCATTTTCAGCCGCATTCTCCTCCTGGTTTTGTCTGCCAATGAACCAAACACTTCACCAACTGGGTTCCCCTCCCCCAGCCAGTTCCATGTGGCCTTTACCACATCCTGAATGGGTCTTGGTATCTTGCCTACTTGTCAGATTCCAACACCAAAGCTCTTTGTATTCCTGCCTGTCACACCCCAACAACTGTCTCCACCTTCATCCTCCTTTGCTCCAACTGCCCTTTTCCCCCACTTCGTCTGCTTCCACCTATCACTCAGCTGCCTCTGCCTCCCTACTCTAACCCTTCCAGCTCCATTTGCCTTTCATCCTTTACTCTTCATTGTTTCACGTATCACCCACTGGCCCTCGTCTCATTCATCTGAGCTTCTCCCTTTTTACTGCACAACAAATGCTGGAGGAACTTAGTAGGTCAGACAGGATCTACAGAGACAGAAATAGATAGTTGGCGATTATCTGGACTCTGTTTATTTCCTTCTGTAGATGTTTAAATGAGGAATTAGAGGTGAGAGTCTCCAGTACTTTGGCTCAATCATGATTTCCAGCATCTTCAGAAACTGTCTCAATTTCTATCTCCTGTGATCACAGTTATATCTCCTTTACCATAGCATTGGAGAGCGATAGGAACAGACAAGTTAGGGAAATGTTTAATTGGAGTAAGGGGAAATATGAGGCTATCAGGCAGGAACTTGGAAGCATAAATTGAAAACAGATGTTCTCAAGGAAACGTACGGAAGAAGTGTGGCAAATGTTCAGGGAATATTTGCGTGGAGTTCTGAGTAGGTACGTTCCAATGATACAGGGAGAGGATGGAAGGGTACAGGAACTATAGTGTACAAAGGCTGTTGTAAATCTAGTCAAGAAGAAAAGAAGAGCTTACGAAAGGTTCAATAAACTAGATAATGATATGAATCTAGAAGATTATAAGGCTAGCAGGAAGGAGTTTAAGAATGAAATTAGGAGAGTCAGAAGGGGCCATGAGAAGGCCTTGGTGGACAGGATTAAGGAAAACTCCAAGCCATTCTATAAGTATGTGAAGAGCATGAGGATACGACGTGAGAGAACAGGACCAATCAAGTGTGACAGTAGAAAAGTGCGTGGAACTGGAGGAGACAGCAGGGGTACCTAATGAATTCTTTGCTTCAGTATTCACTACAGAAAACGATCTTGGCGACTGTAGGGATGACTTGCAGGGGACTGAAAAGCTTGAGCATGTAGATATTAAGGAAGAGGATGTGCTGGAGCTTTTGGAAAGCATCAAGTTGGATAAGTTACCGGGACCAGACAGGATGTACGCCAGGCTACTGTGGGAAGTGAGGGAGGAGATTGCTGAGCCTCTGGCGATGATCTTTGTATCATCACTGAGGACAGGAGAGGTTCTGGAGGATTGGAGGATTGAGGATGTTGTTCTCTTATTCAAGAAAGGGAGTAGAGATAGCCCAGGAAATTATAGACCAGTGAGTCTATAACCAGTGGTTGGTAAGATGATGGAGAAGATCCTGAGAGGCAGGATTTATGAACATTTGGAGAAGCATAATATGATTAGGAATAGTCAGCATGGCTTTGTCAAAGGCAGGTTGTGCCTTACGAGCCTGACTGAATTTTTTGAGGATGTGACTAAACATACTGATGAAGATAGAGCCGTAGTATATATGGATTTCAGCAAGGTATTTGATAAGGTAGAGCCGTAGTGTATATGGATTTCAGCAAGGTATTTGATAAGGTACCCCATGCAAGGCTTATTGAGAAAGTAATGGGATCCAAGGGGACGTTGCTTTGTGGATCCAGAACTGGCTTGCCCAGAGAAGGCAAGGATTGGTTGTAGATGGGTCATATTCTGCATGAGGGTGGGTGACCAGTGGTGTGCCTCAGGGATCTGTTCTGGGACCCCTACTCTTCATGATTTTTATAAATGACTTGGATGAAAAAGTGGAGGGATGGGTTAGTAAATTTGCTGATGACACAAAGGTTGGAGGTGTTGTAGATAGTGTGGAGGGCTGTCAAGAGGTTACAGTGGGACATTGATCGGATGCAAAACTGGGCTGAGAAGTGGCAGATGGAGTTCAACCCAGGTAAGTGTGAAGTGGTTCATTTTGGTAGGTCAAATATGATGGCAGAATATAGCATTAGTGGTAAGACTCTTGGTAGTGTGGGAGATCAGAGGGGTCTTGGGGTCCGAGTCCATAGGACACTCAAAGCTGCTACACAGGTTGACTCTGTGGTTAAGAAGGCATACAGTGCATTGGCTTCATCTACCATGAGAATGAGTTTAAGAGCCGAGAGGTAATGTTGCAGCTACATAGGACACCAGTCAGACCCCACTTGGAGTACACACAAAGTACACTGCAGATGCTGTGGTCAAATCAACACGTACATACAAGCTAGATGAACTCAGCAGGTCGGTCAGCATCCAAATGAGCAGTCAACGTTTGGGCCAAGAGCCTTTGTCAGGACTGAAGAAGGAGGGGTCAGGGACCCTTTAAAGAAGATGGGGGGAGTGTGGAAGGTGCCAGGTGAAAAACCAATCAGAGAAAATCATTCGGCCCTCACCCCATCCTCCCGTCACCAAAACAGGGACTGCGTTCCCCTTGTCCTCAACCTACCACCCCACCAGCCTCCGGATCCAGCATATTATCCTCTGCAACTTCCGCCACCTTCAACAGGACACCACCACTAAAGCACATCTTTCCTTCTCTACCCGTCTCTGCTTTTCGCAGGGATTGTTCACTCTGCGACTGCCTGGTCTACACATCCCTCCCCACAGATCTCCCACCTGGTACTTATTCCTGCAAGCATAAATGCTACATCTGTCCCTACACCTCCTCTCTTAACACCATTCAGGGCCCCAAACAGTCCTTCCAGGTGAGGCAACACTTCACTTGTGAGTCTGTTGGGGTAATCTATTGCATTCAGGGCTCCCTGTGCGGCCTCCTCTGCATTGGTGAGACCCGACACAGATTGGGGGACCGCTTTGTCGAACACCTCCGCTCCGTCCGCCACGACAGTATCTCCTGGTTGCCACCCACTTCAATTCTGCTTCACATTCCCATTCAGATATGTCCATACATGGCCTCCTCTACTGCCATGATGAGGCCAAACTCAGGTTGGAGGAGCAACACCTCAATATACCATCCGGGCAGTCTCCAGCCCCTTGGTATGAACGTCGAATTCTCCAACTTCCGGTAATTCCACCCCTCTCCCTTCCCCCATCCCACTTTCACTCTGCCTCCTCTTCTAGCTGCCTATCACCTCTCTCATGATTCTGCCTTCTTCTACTACCCATAGTGCTTTCCCCTTACATTCCTTCTTCACCTCTCCTGCCTATCTCCTCCCCAACCCCTTGATCTTTCCTCTGATTGGTTTTTCACCTGGCACCTTCCACCCTCCCCCCACCTTCTTTATAGGGTCCCTGCCCCCTCCTTCTTCAGTCCTGACGAAGGGTCTCGGCCCGAAATGTTGACTGCTCATTTGAATGGATGCTGACTGACCTGCTGAGTTCATCCAGCTTGTTTGTACCCACATGGAGTACTATGCTCAATTCTGTTTGTGGAGGTGGAAACGATAGGGTCTTTTAAGAGACTCCTGGATAGGTACATGGAGCTTAGAAAAGTAGAGGGCTATGGGTAAGTCTAGTTAGTTCTAAGGTAAGGACATGTTCGGCACAGATTTGTGGGCCGAAGGGCCTGTTTTGTGCTGTAGGTATTCTATGTTTTTTCCCCCTCTACGCTTTCTGATGCAGCATTTTGACCCAAAACATCAACAATTCCTTTCCAGCTACAGATGCCACCTGACCTACTGAGTTCGCCTAGTGCTTTTTTGCTGCGGAGTCCAGCATCCAAAATCTCTTGCATCACCAAGGCATGTATCCTTCTGCATTCTCAACAGGATTTCCATACCTCTAACACAAAGGCATCCTTTTTCCCATGTGAAAGATCCAGCTCGGAAACATCATCTGAACTTTCTGAATGGGACCTGAAGAGTCTGGAACGCTGCCTTGTTTCTGGGATCGGGGATCCAAGCAGCTCTTCTAGTATCTCCTATGGTCAAACATGCATTGGATAGGAAATAAATAGCACTTACTGACAAATGTCATTATCATTACCCTTCTGATTCCATAGAAAACAAAGTACGAAGGGGGTTATAGTTAGAAGAGTATTGGTCACCCTCTATTTCCTCATTTAAGCGTGATATGATACTAGATAAAGAACCCTAGTGGTTATTTGTTAGGGGTATATAAATAGATATCAAATTCCAACAGCTATCATTGGACAGTGATCAGGAATGGAAACCAATCAGTTTTCCTTTCTTTTGCCAATAGGTGCTTTAGTTATCATTATATATATATCTCTTTAGTTTTCACTTGCATTTTGGGTGCTAAAGGTGACAACCCACTAATTATAGTGAGCCCCTGTTTCACTGACTGCAGGCTAGTGTTGGATTTGGCTGTATAGTTCTTATTTTTCTTGTAATTTAACTTTATTATGCTTATTTCTATTTTTCTTTAATCACCTATATACATGTGATTGTTCAATGAGTTTTTCAGTGGGTACAGTTGCCCTTGTATTCTTCTGGAAAATTCTTTGTTTCAGTGACAGGTGTCACATTACTTGAATCTCGTCATTTAATTGGTTAGCTGTTATCTGTTGGAATTTCAAATGAATTTACTATCATCAGTGGTGGTCTGCTATAAGAAGACCAGACCACCTTTGTTTGTTCTGTTTTCCCCTTTGTTCTCTGTTTCTTTGTTTGTTCTCCTCATGCTTCTTCTCCCTTCATTTTCTTTGTTCTTATAACACCTAATAAAACGATCATAAGCAACAGTTTTACATCTCATTCTTCCAAAGAATCTTTGGATCGTAAAAGCATCAAGACTCAACACTGGATAGACAACAATTTAAAGAATAAAACCAGTGACAGCTCTTCTGGGCCTTATTATGCCATCATTGCTATTAAGCCAACATCTTTTTATAAATCAACTTTGAAGTGCTATTGAGTTTTCCTCTAAAAGCAACTAGAAGCAAATTCTTATCATCCCAGACTCTAATTTTGTTACACACTTAATTAACCAATCTTTTGTTTAACTGCCTCAATAACAAGAAACTCAAATGATTAAAGTTGTTCCATTTAGTCTATAACAAAAATAAACAGAGAAAACAGATATATTCAGCAGCCTCCTGCCACTGGTTTGTTCCCACAAGAGGAATATCAGCTCTTGACATGAAAACATCATTTATGACGGTAGATCAAAGAGTTTTCAAAGCATTTTCAATAGGTAACAACCAATACTTTTCAATTGTTCTTGTTAGAACAGCAATGTGTTGTAGTTTGAGTTGTTAAACCCACGTGCTGCACCTCTTGGTAGAAACAATTTCTCTCCCTCCCTCTCTCTCTCTCTATTTATTTAGAGATACAATATTTACCAGGCCCAACAACCCACCTATTTAACCCTAGCCTAATCACAGGACAATTTACAATTAACTTACTAACTGGTACGTCTTTGCAACATAGGATGAAACCAGTTCATGGGGAGGATGTACAAACTCCTTATTGATGATGCTGAAATTGAACTCCCAACACCCCATGCTGTAATAGCGTCTCACTAACCACTACATTTTAATATGAACACACATTTTTAACTACATATCTACTACATTTGGATGCAGATTTGCATGAAAATCTCCTCACTAATGAGCTAAAATGTTCCACTAGGTTGATTTAATATAAAAGTTAATATTTTTGTTATTTCACTAATGCATACAATTGAAGGGATTATCCCTAATCATGATTTCCATCATATAATGAAAATCACTTTGAGACTTCTTCAAAAACTGTACATTTTATTAGGAACAGAGGGTCTTGATTTGAGATGAAAATATTGCTTACCGACCAAAGAATAAGCAAAAAGCAATTCAACTCTTCAGACTGTTCCACTATTAAATCAAATGATGACTGATCAGTATCTTTAACCTGTTTTCACACAATTTCTTAATCTCCTTGACGAGCAAAAACCTATGTATGTCGGCTACAGAAATTCAGTCAGCTTCCAACATTGCCAATTTTCAAGAAAAAGTCCAAAATTTCTGTTGTTACTTTATTTTGATTCATGTTAACTTATACAAAAATGAGCCAATACTTACAGGAGGGTTTATCTCGTGGATTTCTCTGTTCTTTATGATCATATCATTTATCTTTTTCTGTATGTTTGAAATATGCTGATCATAAGAAAGATCACTTGGTGTCTTCCCTGCAACTTGTATACCTCCTGGAGAGGGCAGTGCCGTCACATATAAACCAGTAGCAGACTAGAACAAAACCAGAGCAAACTACATTCATGCATAAAATAATGGCAGCTTAAGTATGTACATGGGGATTTATAATAGAAAAAAACTAGGTGGTATGCACAGATTTAAAACCTTAGAGATTAAGACGTATTTCCTAACGTGGGTTGCAGTGTTAAAACAGACAGTGGTATCCAGTGTTACCACTACTAGTCAATTTCCAAATACCATTTCCCACTATTCTTGTCACAGTGGTACAGTACAGAAACAAGTCCTTCAACCCATCATGTCTATTCTGACCATCATGCTCATCTATTCTAAAACCACAATCTTGTATTAGTTCTATTATCGTCTTTTACGTTTCTCATTCAAACACGTCAAGTTATCTCTTAAGTGTTACTGTTCCTGCCTTCACCATCTCCTGTCAGTTCATTCCAGACACCAACTACTCCTTGTCTGAAAAACTTACTCCTCAGATCATTTTTAAGATCCTTCTCTCCTAGTACATTTAAAATACAATCTTCTACCTTCTGATATCAAATGGTTTTCTCCCAGGTTCTTTCGAAGGGCAAATATATATTCCCATTTCACATCTGCGTTGTTTCTGTCACTATTTGCACTTTTACTGGTTTTCAATTTATTGGCTCTAACTATTAACTTTACACAATGGACACCTAGCCACATTCCCTAGAAGATGGCCTGAGAATCATTAGCTTTTCCCCAAAAGTCACGAGCTTGAACTGTTAACACTGTTCCTACCTCTGAGTTATGAATATGTTCACAACATTCTGCTTGTATTTCAAGATCACACAACTGCAGTATTTTATAAACTACTGGCCCCTTGTGCAAATGATACCTGAAAACAAATTAAACTGCGGACACTGGAATCTGAAATATGAACAGAAAATGCTAGAACTCAGTCAGGTAGAGTCTGTGGAAAGAGAAACCAGTTCCACTAATTTGATGACTTATGTCAATGATATTAAACCTGATTCAGTTTCAGTCCAAGGTCCTTCATCAGAACTGCAAACAGATGGTTCCTGTCTGCTCTGAACTATCCCTTCACAATATGAATGCTTCACCATCCTAACAGCAGTCATCACGTCGAGGGGTGATTGATAAATTTGTGGCCTAAGGTAGTCCAGCAGTCATGGAGCATACGGATCTTGGACTTCCAGAAAGTGTCCACAGCAGGGGTAATTGATAAACTCGCCGCCTAAGTTAGAAAGAGATGAGTTACACAGCTCTCATTACATGCACATGCAGGTCAACTCTTTGAGTGATTATGCAGAAAGTTTGAAGTTAATAATTCATCTCCTTCTACCTTAGGCCACAAAATTATCTATCACCCCGATGTGATATTAACTTCAAAATTTCTGCATAATCACACAAAGAGTTGAGCTGCACGGGCATGTAAGGAGAGCTGTATAACATAGAAACATAGAAAACCTACAGCACAATACAGGCCCTTCGGCCCACAAAGTTGTGCGGAACACGTCCCTACCTTAGAAATTATTAGGTTTACCCATAGCCCTCTATTTTACTAAGCTCCATCTACCTATCCAAAAGCCTCTTAAAAGACCCTATCATATCCGCCTCCACCACCATTGCTGGCAGCCCATTCCACGCACTTACCACTCTTTTGAGTAAAAACCTTACCCCTGACATTTCCTCTTTACCTTCTCCCCAACACCTTAAACCTGTGTCCTCTTGTGGCAACCATTTCAGCCTCTAACTATCCACATGATCAATGACTCCCATCATCTTATACACCTCTGTCAGGTCACCTCTCATGCTCCTTCGCTCCAAGCAGAAAAGGCCGAGTTCACTCAACCCATTCTCTAAGGCATGCTCCC
Source organism: Hypanus sabinus (assembly GCF_030144855.1). Taxonomy (NCBI): domain Eukaryota; kingdom Metazoa; phylum Chordata; class Chondrichthyes; order Myliobatiformes; family Dasyatidae; genus Hypanus; species Hypanus sabinus. Next base: position 56,816,918 of record NC_082718.1, read on the forward strand.
CAATCCAGGCAACATCCTTGTAAATCTCCTCTACACCCTTTCTATGGCTTCCACATCCTTTCTGTAGTGAGGTGACCAGAACTGAGCACAATACTCCAAGTGGGGTCTGACCAGGGTCCTATATAGCAGCAACATTACCTCTCGGCTCTTAAATTCAATTCCACAATTGATGGAAGGCCAATACACCGTACGCCTTCTTAACCACAGAGTCAACCTGCGCAGCTGCTTTGAGCGTCCTATGGACTCGGACCCCAAGATCCCTCTGATCCTCCACACTGCCAAGAGTCTTACCATTAATACTATATTCTACCATCATATCTGACCTACCAAAATGAACCACTTCACACTTGTCTGGGGTGAACTCCATCTGCCACAACACCTCCAACCTTTCTGTCATCAGCAAGCTTACTAACCCATCCCTCCCATTCTTAATCCAGGTCATTTATAAAAATCACAAAGAGTAAGGGTCCCAAAACAGATCCCTGAGGCACTCCACTAGTGATCGACTTGCATGCAGAATATGACTCATCTACAATCACTCTTTGCCTTCTGTGGGCAAGCCAGTTCTGGATCCACAAAGCAATGTCCCCTTGGATCCCATGCTTCCTTACTTTCTCAATAAGCCTTGCATGGGTACCTTATCAAATGCCTTGCTGAAATCCATGTGTTTAGTCACATCCTCAAAAAATTCAATCAGGCTCGTAAGGCACGACCTGCCCTTTACAAAGCAATGCTGACTACTCCTAATCATATTATTCCTCTCCAAATGTTCATAAATCCCGCCCCTCATCATCTTCTCCATCAACTTACCAACCACTGGTCTGTAATTTCCTGGGCTACCTCTACTCCCTTTCTTGAATAAAGGAACAACATCTGCAACCCTCCAATCCTTGGGAACCTCTCCCATTCCCATTGATGATGCACAGATAATCGCTCAGCAATCTCCTCCCTCGCCTCCCACAGTAGCCTGGGGTACATTTCATCCGACTTGATGCTTTCCAAAAGCTCCAGCACATCCTCTTTCTTAACACTTACATGCTCAAGCTTTTCAGTCTGCTGCAAGTCATCACGACAATCACAAAGATTCTTTTCCACAGTGAATACTGAAGTAAAGTACTCATTAAGTACCTCTGCTATTTGCTCCGGTTCCATGCACACTTTCCCACTGTCACATTTGATAGGTCCTATTCTTTCACGTCTTATCCTCTTGCTCTTCACATACTTGTAGAATACCTTGGAGTTTTCCTTAATTTTGCCCACCAAGGCCTTCTCATAGCCCCTTCTGGCTCTCTTAATTTCCTTCTTAAGCTCCTTCCTAGTAGCCTGATAATCTTCTAGATCTCTAAAATTACCTAGCTCTCTTAACCTTTTGAAAACTCTCTTAACCTTTTGAAAGCTTTTCTTTTCTTCTTGACTAGATTTATTACAGCCTTTGTTCACCACGGTTCCTGTACCCTAACTTCCCTGTCTCATTGTAACATACTTATACAGAGCTCTACCCAAATATCCCCCGGATATTTGCTACATTTCTTACATACATTTCCCCGAGAAGATCTGTTTCCAATTTAAGCCTCCAATTTCCTGCCTGATAGCCTCATAATTCCCCCTACACCAATTAAATGCTTTTCTAACTTGTCTGTTCCTATCTCTCTCCAATTCTATTGTAAAGGAGATAGAATTATGATCACTATCTCCAAGATGCTCTCCCACTGAGAGATCTGACACCTGACCAGGTTCATTTCCCTATACCAGATCAAGTACAGCCTTTCTTCTTGTAGGCTTATCTACATACTGTGTCAAGAAACCTTCCTGAACACACCTAACAAACTCCATCCCATCTAAACCCCTCACTCTAGGGAGATGCCAGTCAGTATTTGGGAAATTAAAATCTCCCATCATGACAACTTTGTTATTATTACACCTTTCCAGGATCTGTTTCCCTATCTGTTCCTTGATATCCCTGTTACTATTAGGCAACCTACAAAAAACACCCAGTAAAGTTATTGACCCCTTCCTATTCCTATCCTCTACCTATGGAGACTATATAGATAATCCCTCCATGGCGTCCACCTTTTCTGCAGCTGTGACACTATCTGTGTTCAACAGTGCCACGCCCCCACCTCTTTTGTCTCCCTCACTGTCCTTTTTGAAATATCTAAAATCCGGCACTTGAAGTAACCAGTCCTGTCCCTGAGCCATCCAAGTCTCGTAATGGCCACCACATCATATCTCCAAGTACTCATCCATGCTCTAAGCTCATCTGCTTTGTTCACAACACTCCTTGCATTAAAATAAACACATCTCAAGCCTTTGGTCTGAGTGCATCCCTTCTCTATCACCTGCCTATCTTCCCTCTCGCACCGTCTACAAGCATTCTCTATTTGTGAGCTAACATCCTCTTCCCCAGTCTCTTATTCGGTTCCCACCCCGTAACAATTCTAGCTTAAACTCTCCCCAACTCATCTAGTATAACTCATCTCCTTCTACCTTAGGCCACAAACTTATTAATCACCCCTCATTCATTGCTTTAAACATTCTGACAAGTGCAATAATCATGCTTGACCACAATAAATAAATTAACACAAAACTATTTAAACTGTGAGCAGGCCTATATTTAATGTAATATACAATATAATGTTTATCTGCATTGGGGGTTTAAAGTAAATGGTTTACTCACAGCAAGGCCCATCAACATGTTTTCACCAACTGCAATCTGAACCCTTAACCCAAAGAGTGCATTCATTCCTCTTAATTTAAGTTTGTTCATCAGCTGGGTATGAAGTTCATACTCCATAAATGGCAGGAGATTGCTTATGGCAGTGGCATTGGCCTCACCCTGAGTTTTCTTCTTCTGTCGACATAGTCTGAGTCACAAAGACAAACAAGAGTCAGTGCGCGTCACAGTAAAACCATATCACATAAAACTTAAAACTGAGAAGGCTTTACCTAGCTTGAATCAAGCAGCCTTTTCCAGTTATTGCTGCTTCCAATGGAGGTTCAATTGTTGTGAAGAGAACGTCTGGGACCTTCTGCTTCCGACAAACATAACAATATGTGAGGTGTGCAGGGAATGGCATATTTAATTCATCATAAGGTATATGACAGAAACTGCAGCCCACAGATGATGCATCATCCAATCTGGTAAAAGGAGACACATTCTAATGAGATCTTAAACTTCCAAAACATCAATCACGATTAACTTTTCCAAAAATTTGGATAAGAGCATACATAGACAAGGGTTAAAAATCTAATTTAAACAACTTTTGCTCGTGACTTTTAACTTTCTGCTGACAACTTCCTATAGTTTAAAAGAAAACAGGTTAAGCTCATTAACCCAGACATTTTCATCTATAACAATTTGCAATAATAAAACACATTTTACAGTAAAACACCAAATTGTTGTGACAACAGAAGACAACACAAAAGAAATTAAAATCCCACTTGCTTTTTGAAAATTATTGTACAAATGCTCTGAACAGACAATTGACTTGTTACTTGGGACATCCAGAAAGGAAGGGGGCTTAACCAAGCATTATTTTGATTGCTTACATATAGTAAGCCATTAAGATTTTTGATAATTTGTCATTGATAATTATACCTCAGTTTGTCTTTTTTAATCAAATTCAAGACAATTTCTCCAGTCACAAAGTGGAAAATCGGCATGTGACATTAGATAATTAAATATGGTTAGTATTTTAGATAGTTACCTTGATGCAAGCTGTTAAGTAACAACAACCGCATTTCATTTCCTTGCCAAATCGATGCCAAATTTCAAACTTTGTTAGTAGAAATGAATTGTTTGGACCTGCCCTCCACTGTAATAGTTTAACCTACCCTAATAGAGAAGCACTATCCTGGCACTGAAGAAAAAAATCAAACTCTCCCTTCTCTGACCCTGTGGAAAAGAAGCTAGGCTGCCTTGACAACCTGTGTTCACTACAGCCTTCCATGCTGCAGTCTTGAAGCATCTTTGGATTCAGCACAGCCGCAGTGCCTGAAGCAGACAAGATACAGACTTCTTCACTGTGGAAAATAAATTAACAAAAAATTATTGGGATGATGCCTTAAACAAAAAAAAAATTGCAAAGTAGCACAATTTCCTTATAGAGGCAAGAAAACCTTAAATACTATGTTGTACAAATGTATACATTTATACATTCTATGACCTACAGAAAGACATACATACCTTAATTTAATTTGGTAAAAAAGTGGGATGAATGTATTATTAATGACAATACAGAACAAGATGCCCACACTTTAGATTTATACTGTCACCTTAATACATTAGTGTTAATGGCCTGGTACAACTGTCAATAAACTTTTGTCAGTGCCCTGGCTGATATTTTCTGGTTGTTTCATTAATTCGGCACTGACTCCACACACTGATGCTGATGCTGAGACTTCATTCTATGGAGTTAAATGCTTCAACTATGCACTGCCTTATGTGGCTGGACTACACTGGAACAATTGTCTTGTTTCTTGTCAAAACTGCTCATTCCAGATGCATCAAATTGTGTTGGGGCACACCCTCTTTCCACAGGGCAAAAGCTGCCTGTGATTTTAAAAAAATGTTGCCAAAATTGAGACCCTATTTTCAACTGCCTTTCATAATAGCCCACCAAGGAAAATACTCCCATCTGTGAACTTGAATCTTCTAGTAGTTCAGTAATGCATAACTTTTTTTTTCGCAATGAAGACTCCACTCACTTCTAAGACCACTCAAAAATGAGGATTCGGGACATATATAATGATTGATTATCTGAGCTGATTTAAAATTTTTGAATTTTTAACAAATACATTAATTGGTTTCTCTCACCTCTGAAAATATATCAATTATCCTTGCTTTAAAAATATGTTTATTGTGATAAAGCTTGCATTTGCAGCGAAAGGGCAATGCATTGTACAGTCCCGTCAATCAAATGCTAGCCTCAGGGCCCCATCACAGCTGCACGTGTGTTGGAGTGGATAAACGCTTGCAGTCCATCACTCTCTTGAAGAGCAAGATCAAACTAGACTGCAGAATGGATGAGCTATACATTGTGCATTGCTGTTCCAGGCTTTTCAGGTGTCAGCTTATCCATAAGGTCCGTCTCGATCTTTCCCCCCCCGACCACATAGATTCCCTTCCTAGATCTTGCTTGAGCTAATATTGCAAACTATTCTTCCTGTGGACTACTTTTCTCACCAAATTAATACAGTGGCAAGCAAAAGTTTGGGTACCCCGGTCAAAATTTCTGTTATTGTGAATAGAGTAAAAGATGACCTGATTTCCAAAAGGCGTAAAGTTAAAGAGGACACATTTCTTTAATATTTTAAGTAAGATTACTTTTTTATTTCCATCTTTTCACAGTTTCAAAATACCAAAAAAACAAAAGGGCCTGAAGCAAAAGTTCAGGCACCTTATATGGTCAGTACTTAGTAACACCCCCTTTCGCAATTATCACAACTTATAAATGCTTTCTGTAGCCAGCTAAGAGTCTTTCAATTCTTGTTTGGGGGATTTTCACCCATTCTTCCTTGCAAAAGGCTTCTAGTTCTGGGAGATTCGTGGGCTGTCTTGCATGCACTGCTCTTTTGAAGTCTATCCACAGATTTTCAATGATGTTTAAGTTGGGGGACTGTGAGGGCCATGGCAAAACCTTCAGCTTGCACCTCTTGAGGTAGTCCATTGTGGATTTTGAGGTGTGTTTAGGATCATTATCCTGTTGTAGAAGCCATCCTCTTTTCATCTTCAGCTTTTTTACAGACGGTGTGATGTTTGCTTCCAGAATTTGCTGGTATTTAATTGAATTCATTCTTCCCTCTACCAGTGAAATGTTCCCCATGCCACTGACTGCAACACAAGCCCAAAGCACGATTGATCCACCCCCATGCTTAACAGCTGCAGAGGTGGTTTTTTCATGAAATTCTGCACCCTTTTTTCTCCAAACATACCTTTGCTCATTGTGGCCAAAAAGTTCTATTTTAATTTCATCAATCCACAGGACTTGTTTCCAAAATGCATCAGGCTTGTTTAGAAGTTCATTTGCAAACTTCTGATACTGAATTTTGTGGTGAGGACACAGGAAAGGTTTTCTTCTGATGACTCTTCCATGAAGGTCATATTTGTGCAAGTGTCACTGCACAGTAGAACATTGCACCACCACTCCAGAGTCTGCTAAATCTTCCTGAAGGTCTTTTGCAGTCAAACAGGGGTTTTGATTTGCCTTTCTACCAATCCTACAAGCAGTTCTCTCGGAAAGTTTTCTTGGTCTTCCAGACCTCAACTTGACCTCCACTGTTCCTGTTAACTGCCATTTCTTAATTACATTACAAACTGAGGGAACGGGTACCTGAAAACACTTTGCTATCTTCTTATAGCCTTCTCCTGCTTTGTGGGCATCATTTATTTTAACTTTCAGAGTGCTAGGCAGCTGCTTAGAGGAGCCCATGGCTGCTGATTGTTGGGACAAGGTTTGAGGAGTCAGGGTATTTATAAAGCTTTGAAATTTGCATCACCTGGCCTTTCCTAATGATGACTGTGAACAAGCCATAGCCCTAACAAGCTAATTAAGGTCTGAGACCTTGGTCAAAGTTATCTGAGAGCTCAAATCTAATGGGGTGCCCAAACTTTTGCATGGCGCTCCTTTCCTTTTTTTCACTCTAAAATTGTACAAGACAAAAATAATACACTTATCTTGCTTAAAATGTTGAAAAGAATGTTTAATCTTTAACGTTATGACTTTTGGAGATCAGTTCATCTTCTACTCATGTAACTATTCACAGTAACAGAAATTTTGTCCAGGGGTGCCCAAAATTTTGCATGCCACTGTATATTCCTTTCAAATGAAAAGAGCTTAATTTTCTGTTCTGCTTCACCTACTTTTCCTCTCTGAATAATTTTAAACTCCAAATACACATCAACCTTTCCTAAAATGCACCAGCTTTACACACTGGGTACAACAAATGACAGTGCAATGGACTGACCTTGTAAACTTTTTCAACTGGTTTGCAGCACTTAGCACTGCTGAAGCAGATTCTGACATAAGTGAAACACCATTCTCCTTCAATGTTTTCTCTTGCTCATTGTATTTCCTTCTTTCCAACTAACTGCTCTCTATTCTTACCGACCTAGTTGTAAGACAAATCACCCAAAATGGCTTCTGTTTACTGCTACACTGCAGAGCATCAGCAAGGTCCTTTGGAACTTATCTGAAAACATGTTAAGTTATACCTATACATTGATATCGTCAATTTCCAGTTGTTCTACACTGCTACTGTTCTCAGCCTCTCTATTGGCTGTGTGGTCATAGTGTTAAACTAATAAAGGTATTTTTTTCCAGCTATATATTATGCAACTATAGTACATTCTGAAGGACCATTTCTCCAAAATATTAAATGTCACCACCACCCCCAAGATATGCTGCCTGACCTGCAGGCCATTTCTCTCAATCGTTTTGTTTTTATTTCAAATTTCCAACATCCGATTGGTTTTCTTTCAGGCAACTATATCAATCCTTCCCCGTAAACTTCGTTCCTGTGCATACAGTTCAACTCACACTGTGGCCGTCACACAAGGTTGAATCTTGACTTTGGCATGAACATATACATACATGCACTTTAAGAATGGGTCCTAGATTTTAAATTTTATTTCAAAATTAGACTGAATTTTTATAGCCAAAGTTTAAACAGTGTTGCTCACTGCTGATCTCCAAGAAAGCAAATCACAAAGATCTTGTGATCTCTAAAATGGATTTTCCCTTTTCCCATATCAGTTGCTGTCAAACGTCATTTCAAAAGGATCAAAAGGCCTCCAGCAAGTGATATTATCAATCAGGTTGGGCAACCAATGACACTGACGGATTCTCCGTGACAGCAAACTAGAAATAAAAAGCACAATTTTTAACTGAGCATCTCATATTGTGTGTAACAAAGAATGGAATATATACACAACAGATGGATAGAAACTCAAGTATCTCAACCATTTTAAAAAGCTGAAATTTATGAAATTTTGAAATACTTCTCCAAATTACAATGATCTTACATAAGGTTTATTTGGCTTGTTAAGTGGTAATTAAGGACAAGTATGCATTTGACAAAAAAAATGAAAAAGGTGCATTTTATCATAAATTTCTCATGTTTTCATGAATTTTAATAAATAATAATAGTTGTAAAACAACATGTAGACATAGTCAGAACATAAAAATTTGTTTTCACTAGAGGGAGAATCCTGAACAAAGCAACAGTTTAAAGCAAGGGGCTGGTCACTTAATACAAAGGTACATTTAAGGTACATTTCACAGAGTGTAGAGAATCTTTAAACTGGAGAACTATGCAGGCTAGCTCATTACAAGTACTTAAAAAGGACGTAAGATAATTATTTGGAAATTGATACAGAGGAGTTGAAGCCTGGGATAAATCAGCTATCTTCTTCGTATTGAATGGAATGGCATAAGAGACCAGGTGGCCTACTTCTGATCTTTTTTCTTGAATACAGATACAGATTCTGGATTTCCGTGTTTAACTGCACACATGCACACTTTAGAAGTTGCTGTCGGTTTCATGCTATAATAATAAAAGATACTGACAGCTTTTCTACCTGAGCAATCACAAATATCCAGGCTATTAAATATAGCGAGCTAAGATGAATATAACCAAGGTAAAACGAAATGGATAGTGAAAACGATTCCAAACTCCTACAGCAGTGTGAGCATACACAATCATATCCACACTCACCAGATGCTTGTTGATTCACTGTATCCAACGACCGCATGGCATCCAAGAGCTTTGCCATGTGACTTGATTTCTTGTCGTATTTCGGCCCACCAAGCATCTCGAGTTTCAGGCTCATCTAAAAGGAGGAAAGCAGAAAGAAAAAATCAATTGATAAGAAAAGGATGTTAATCCAACACAAAAACTGAACTACACAGATCGAAAAGATTTCATTGCCTCATCCTCCTGGCATATTTGACAAGGTTTGGGCATCAATAAGATGTGGATATACAATCACTGAAAGGCATTTTCTGAGCAAAAGAGTTTAAACTCCAGATGTTCATGGATTACACAAAAAATCACAAATGTCCGGGAAGCTGCTGAATTGTCATTAAAACCCAAAAGGCCCATAGTGGAATTCTCTTGGGTATGAAATCCAACAGCCAGGATGTGCTCTCTTCTCCTTGCTACCATCACAGAGGAGGTACAGGAGCATGAAGGCACACATTTTATGAACAACTTCTATTCTTCCACTATCAGATTTCTGAACAGACAATGCACCAACCCATGAACATTACCTCACTATTTTTGTACTACTTATATAATTTTTAATATATATTTCTTTTTGAAATGTCTAATATTTTTAAAGTATCGCACTGTTATTCTGCCACAATTCAACAAGTTTCATAACATGTCAGTGATATTAGACCTCACAGATGTAACTGGTCAAATGGTGCAAGCAGAATCATCTACAGCTCAACATCAGTAAGACAAAGGAGATAGTGATGGACTTTAGGAAGACTATGTACTGCTCTGTTACCTTTGATGGTGAGGACATGGATGTGGTGAGGATCTGCAAGTATCTGGGGGTGGACCTGGATGATAGACTTGAGTGGAGCACCAACACAAGAGGCTGTGTGCAAAAAGGGTGAGAGTAACCTCTACTTCCTGAGGAGACCGAGGTCATTTGGAGTGTGCAGGCCTCTCCTTCACATGTTCTACCAGTCTGTTGTCACCAGTGCAATCTACCATGAGGTGGTGCGCTGGACAAACTGGTATCAACACAGGTGATGCCAACAGGATCAATAAACCGAATAGAAAGGCTGGCACTGTTATAGGAGTCAAACTGGACACTCTGGAGGCTGTGGTAGAGCAAAGGACTCTACAGAAAATCTGGCAATTCTGGAAAATGTTTCTCACTCTCTACCTTGGCTGAACAGAGGAGCACTTTCAGTAATAGAGTAAGAGAAATGTGCTGCTCTAAAGAGTGCTATATGAGGTCATTCTTCCCCTTGACCATTAGGCTCTATAATGAATCAGCTAAAGCCAGGGAAGTGATGACTCGTTCCTGTTAGACTGTTGGAGATAACGTATTTTTTATTCTTTCTTACTTCTCTTCTAAAATTTGTATATCTGTGTACTTGTAATGCTACTGTGACACTGTAATTTCCTTTGGGATCAATAAAGTGTCTATCTATCTAACTGATTGTAATGGAACACCAGAAAGTTGGGTATAGCAAATCAATAACCAATTGGGGGTGGGCAGATAAGTCTTCTAAAGACAATAGCACAGGCTTTGGCAAAAATGCCTGCTTCTTCAGGATAAGTATTTCAAAAATGTTCAGGCTCTTAACTAATTTGTCCTTTGTTTTCACTAGCTCAAAGCCTTGGCTCATTTGTATGTATGTATGTATTTATTTATTGACATACAGCATGGGGTAGGGCCTTCGAGCTGCATTGCCCAGTAAGCCCTAGATTTAATTCTAGCCCAACTACAGGACAATTTACAATAACCAACTAACCTGCAAACTGGTAAATCTTTGGGATGTGGGAGGAAACTGGAGCACCTGGAGAAAACCCATGCAGTCACAGGGAGAATGTACAAACTCCTTACAGGTAGTGACGGAAATTGAACCCCGATTGCTGGTACTGTAAAGATGGTGCTAACCACTACGCTACCATGCCGCACCATTCTTATGCCATGTTACCAAAGTCATTTTACCACATGAACAGAAGAGGCTCAAGAAGGGCTCTCACCACCATATCATAAAAGCAATTAACAATGACCAATAAATCGACTTCCTCAAAGATATCTGCAAACCAAAATGTACAATTTTAAAAAATTAAATATTCTACCAAAAATGGATCTCACTGTTTACTATTTAAGATTATTCTGAGTGCATAAAGTTATTGCTACAAATTAATTAGCTACTACAAAAACAGAGGACAATTTGTACAGAGTATCTCTATAGGTAAGGGATTGTGCCACAGGCAGAACAGGGCAGCAAGTAACAGTCATGCTTACTTGACAAAGTCATGCTTCTCCATAAAATCTTCTGCTACCACACAGAACATTTGTTTGGCAAGGGGTATAAAGATACTTCATGTCAGGAGGACTGGATTTTTTAAAAAGCCTCTATTTTTGAAGAGAGATTTGATACAGATTTGTGTGTGAAACAGCTGAAATTGCTAAGTTGTTCTTGGTCACAGTAAATGTCTACCACAGTACAAAACTTATATATCATGCTGCCTATCAAAAGTAAGATACCATCAGTAAGATTCCACATTATTTATGATTAACAGAATATTGAACATCAGCAATATTTAAGCCAATGAACAATTGATTCATGAGGTACATTGGCAGCCCAAAATTAAACAAAAGTTATTCATTATTTTTTCCAATAAAACAAGGAATCAATTTGCAAATATGAGTTTTTATACCAAAATAACTCATAGAAACACACAAGTTATTTGAACTAGTATATCTTTGGCAGTTTCTCTGAAGAGCTTGTCCAATTCATTTCAATCCTCTGTTCTGTGATAAAGGACTGTGAATTTACCCTTTTTCAATTATTATTTAAAAATCACCAATGAATATGCTTCCCTCAACCTAGGAATCCATTCCAGATCACATGGAGTAACTGCATACACACAAATACTCATTACACAGCTATTTCATTACATCAAATATCTGTCAACTAGTTACTGGTGCTCACACTTGTGGAATAATTCCTTGCCTTGTAGTATGAACATTTCCATTAAATCATTTTTTTAACTTTCTCAACACAGTCTCAGCTTCCCTCATTACCTCACTTAACTGATATCCTGAACCTTGCTACTATGCTGGTAATTTATAAGAAAATTCATTTACCATGTTATATATCCCCTTTGCACCTTCAAATTTTATTAACCATTTAAAATAGTTTAAATATTACATCAATTCATTAAGGACATTTAGAGACAAATTAAAGCTTTGACAACATGAATGTCAGACTATTAGGATGCCTACAGATTCCATTACATCTGGCAACCTGCTGGCTGAGTTTTTGTTTCCGCCTCTGCAGTTATTGCTTGCAACCTGCTCCATTTGGTGGAAAGGGCATGACAACTACAGGAAAACATTAAGAGCAATACAGCCTCGAAAGCCAAGTTAGATCGAGAACAGGCCCAGGAAGAGGATAAAGTTAGACAGGGTTGGTTCTGAGTAACCACAGCACACAAACCCCATCTCAATAACAAGGCCACCTGCTGCTCAGTCCAACCAGTGAACACTGGCAATTCTGCTACCTATAGAATGGCATCTCTTGCTCTGCTCTCTTCTTCCTAATACTCCCTTTGTTCCACTGCATATTTAACATTGATAAATATAGCAAGTATTTGATTCAATCAAGGACTCTGATAATGCGTCCCAAAGCCATAGTATGCTGCTCTGGTGGATTATATTAGATCTTACATTTAATTATAAATCAATGTTACCAGCAGTTGATATTTTTAAACTAATCTTTATGGCCATGCTCACATAACTTTGAAAACCTCAGATCTTTTAATCTAATCCATTCATCACTTAATAGGTTTAAATTACCTAAGCATCCTCTGGTGACAATTAGTAGCAGCCTCACCACAATGCTCCTCTATTTTTTTTACAATTGGAATCCCTTTAAAAATACTAAATTTCAATTAATATCAGTACATTAAATTGTTTTTAAACTTCAGCTGCTTTGAAAGTCATATCATTTCATTAGTAAATAAATCTAAAACTGCCAATTAAACTTCAATGTTGGACCACCCATTGTCAATGGTATCGAGAATTTAAAAATGTATCAATAGTTAAAATACTGCAAAATTATTGTTTCTTAAATCAATATATTATTTTAAAATATTGTCCAATGTCAGGTTCAAAGAAAGGTACATGCAACATTTAAAAACTAAATTCTATATGAACCAACATCGAATAAATCTTAAACTGTAGACCTCCCTAAGCATTCCAAAGGAGGCTCCTTTAACAATGAGGTAATTGGCTCAAAATTCTCTTTTTGTAACTATGATTGAGAAAAACAGTATGTTGATCAAAGTAGCAGGTGAAAAATCCTGCTCCTCCTCCATCAGTGCCATGGGACATTTTACATCCTGTCAACATAGCTGGTGCGTTAACATCTCATCTGAAAGACAAGACATTCATTTGTGTAGTATTCTCTGTATTCATTAAGTAATCAGGACTCAAGTCTCTACATTGAGACTTTGGGTGACACTGATTGTCATTAGAAGATAAAGTATCATACATTTATCTGGAAGCATTGTAATTGCATTCAAATATGAACCATAATTATACTTCATATTTTCAATTACTGAATATTCAAGTTGTCATGTAATATGGACAGTGCACTCTGGATTAATCCAGAATATAAACCATCTTTGCTTTTTTAATATAGTAGCCATTTATTGTATACTTCAACAAATCATGGCACCAAAGAGGATTATTCACCCACTTCATCTATATTGACTCCTTAAGGGCTATCAAAGGCTAACTTTATTCTCCAGCTTTTTGGGTGTTATGGTTGTTTGATTATTGGACTTCAAGTGGATAGGCAAATATATGTATATTTTCCCATACAATTAGTTTCTACTTATTCTCTCATCTCAGGCATTAAGTTCCAGATCCCCACCACACTCTAGATTATAAAGCAAACATCATTTTCAGCAAAAAAATTAGAGATTGATTTTAGTTTCAATATTTATGTAGCAAACCAAATACTATTTTGAAAAGTGTAACGGTACCATGAAGATAAAGAAAATGTCTCCCAGTTACTTCAGATTAATCTATCAAATTTTTACTATTACTAATTCTTACTGTTATTACTATTTATTGTGTAATTATGTGGGTAGAGGGAAAATGATCCCTCTTGTGTTTCTTCATTACGTAGTCCAGCACTAATTGCTTTTAGTGGAATCTTTCTTTTCTTACAGGTTTAGGGTTATGAGTGTGCTACTGGTTTGGGGGATGTGGGCCAGTAAGGGGGGGTGGGGGGTAGGAGGTTAGAGTTAGGGTTAGGGATAGTGATAGGGTTGGAATGGAGATGAAAGGCTGGAGGCAAGTGGATGTTAGGGTTAAGGGTAGGGTTGGGGGATGGAGGAGAGGAGGACCTGATGGAGAAAGCTTTTGCCTATCTTGCTCGGGGAGCAGTAGTTCTGAAACACCATCTTGCTGTATATCTATCTGTGGATGGGGTAGGGTGCCCCTTGAGTTAGTTTGCCTTTGGGGTGGTGGGGGGGAGAATCTGTAATGGGGTTGTAAGGGACTGTACAATTTTCAAAGAAGACATATCTACCCTGCTTTGTGTAGTTTTCAATGATCTCTTTTGTATCTGGGTACATGGGAGTACCTAGTCTGGATTAAATTAACAGGGAGAATAGTTGACCTATCCTCAACACTCTAATTTTATAGATCCAATCAGTATTTTTAGGTCTAGTTATTAGGCTTCGACCATTTGAGGAATAGGTTTATTTTTATAAGCTTGGACCAGTTGGGGTGTAGATTTGTAGATCAGTTCATTGTTAGTTTCCAGGCAGGCCAAGGATCTCCAAAGACTGGATCCCATGCTACTGGAAATGTCTCCTAACAAATCTGTTCTGGACTTCCCTTCTAATATTACTGAGATGTCCTGTAAGTCTGACTCTTTAGACTTTTCTTTTGTCTGTCCCCCCCCCTATGTATATGATATTGTATTGTTTACACTGAATTGCATCTCCTGGCCTTCATGTGTGGCTTACCTATTAAGCCCGGTGGAACTGATTCTACTGACAGAAGGGGTAAAAGTGAGTTACTGGTGTCTTAAAGCCAGTTGCATCAAGCAGATGGGGCCTGTCAGTCGTGGTTGGCAGCTAAGGCTACATCTATACTAGACTGGATAATTTTGAAAACACCGGTTTCACGTAAAAACAACAGGCGTCCACACTATGTATTTTTAAAAATATCTCTATCCACATTGAAATGGAGATTTTGGCAAATCTTCTCCTCCTGCGCATGCGCAGGACACATCTACAAAAAACAAGTGACATGTTTGGTGTCGAATCTCGCTGTAAAATTGCGCGTTTGTGTAGTTACAGACTAGAAAAACTTACGGACAGTTGTTGGCTTTCGCGCAGGAGAAAAAAGTAAAAAAAAACAAATACTGGAGCATAAGGAGGCAACTGACGGAGTTCACGGGCAGATTGACCCGGCTGATGACGAACATTGAAAAACTGACTATCTCTGTTGCATTAATAAAGCACCTTGTTAAATGTATAAAACATTGTAAGGGAAGTCCTGTCAGTGTTATCTTGTATTTCCATACAATGTTACATTAGGCTGTTACAGATCTATTATCAGAGAAGTACTTGCATAAATAGATAAACCATCTAGGATAAAGCAAAGACAGAAAACAAGGCAGTGAGTATACTTATCTATTCAGTAAGTTATGGGTCAAAGTATTTGGTGAGCACTTTTCTAACTTTTCTGGCGTCAGTTTTGTTGTCATCTGTTCTGAAACTGTTAGGTTGCGTTCAAGAAAACAATGAAATAGCACTCTGCCGGATGACAGCGTTTTCAGAAATATCCAGTTACCCCCTCCACACTGATCCGGCCAATCCGGTGTTTTCAAAAATACACACTTTGGAGAGCGTTTCTGAAAAGCTCTGGTTTCGGGGGACGAAAACGCCACTTTAATGTGCACGTAGGGTAAAAACAAAGAGAAAAAGCTTTGGTTATGGATTTACCCAGTGTAGTGTGGACGTAGCCTAAAAGAAGGAAAACTCTGAGCTCAAACCTCCAATGCCTTGTGGCTATATCCACTCATGGGGAAGGCTTCAGAGTAAACCCAGAGGTTTACTCCAGAGCTGGAGTCCCTAATGCAGTCCTATATTGAATTCAATGTCGACTGGCAACTCCTGTGACACTGCTGGTATCAAACTGTATTGTAGTCTGCTGTTCCTTTAGGTTCATCAGTTGCGTGGAGAGGGGGGAGCTTGTTACATGGGTAACAGCTTGCTCTTCATGTCCTACCACTCAGGCTTCTGTATGTAGACAGCTAGGACACAATATCTACATCAGTCAGTTCATCATCTGACTGATAAAGCCCCTCACATCTCACTGAATTGCATATACTATGTTATGTTGTTCATAAGTTATCCTTTGTTCTACCAGGGCCTACTTTCCAGTAGCTCTGTTGTGTATGCTTTCTTAAGTGTTTGCATGGTTTACAATTCCACCACTCCCCCACCCACAGTTTGTGGCTGCATGTAATTTGGTACTGACTAGTATGTCCCTCAAGTTTTTACCTCTCTTAAAAGCAGACATTATTGTACATTAACCCAGAGCCCCTCCACCTCTGCCTTAAGTTGTTCAAAGTGGGTTTTAGATGTCCCATGGTCTTGTTATCATTGGTAGCTTGTGTGTTGCCCTGTTCTGTGGTCTGAGATTTATGGGGCCTTTCAAGAAGTCAGATTTAATGTGCCTTAGTTTCTGTCTACTGTAGTCTCTGTCTGAGTGCAGTGAAGAAGATGGCAGAGGCCTGCTGGAAGTTCACCTTCCTGGTGCAAATGCAGTGAAATTGGGTCAGTTGCGATTTGACGATGCCCCTGAAGGTATGTTTGGGATGGTGGCTGGAATAAATGATCATGATGGTGCCAGCGACCAACGCAATGTCCTTCAGTTCATGAAACTACTAATTTTTTTTTATCAAGTATACTTCTACTACCAATCTGTGTGCGATTTGGAACCTGTGATTTACGTTTTGGTAATATGTTTTTAGGCCAAGTGAGCGATTTGCTACCTTTGCTGCCTTCAAGGGAATTCAGCATGTTTGAGACCAAGGTTGAGAATGAAGTATTTGATCTAATAGTGGAGCATGAACCCAAGACAAGATCCATTACCTACCAATCTCGCCAATTAAAACATTGAGTAAGATTGAAATCAACAAGGATGAGAGCAGGAGGCAAGTGTGTGTTCAGCACCGTCAGTGTAAATTTGACTGGTCTCTCTCTCCTTCTCACTGCTGCCAGAGGAAGATGCAGGAGTCTTGGGTCTTGGGCAAGGTTTGATTGGCGCAGTTTGTGGATTGGACTCGTTTTCAGAGGACTCTACAGTTCACGTTTTATGCAATTCTAGTTTCACTTATTTTATATTGCTTTTTTGCATGACTTTGATCGGCACACTTCGACTCAGACCTGCTCTGCAGCGTGCAGTCAACAACTGGCACAATGCTAAATTGAACTGAACTACACTGAACATTCCTGGACTATTGCGAGAGACTCTGTGATTCGATTTTTAATATTCCATGTTATTTGCTAATTTTTTTGCTGTTTGTGCAATTTGTTCTTTTTTTTGTGGGTTGGGTGCTTAATGTTTTCTTTGAATGAGTTATATTGTGTTTTTTTCTTTCATGGTTGCCTCCCGGAAGACAATCTCACGGTTGTACACTACGTACAACTACTTTGATAATAAATGTACTTTTGTCATTGAACTTCTATACACCACAATTCTGTGGAATCCTGTGTTTTGAGAATAGCCTCTTGCCCTTTGCTATCAGGTATCTGAATGAACCATGAACCCATAAAAAATACACTTTTGCTGCCTTTTTGTACTTTTCAAACATTTCTTAAGTTATAGTAACTTCCTATGTATTATACAGTATGGCTATGCAAACAGCAAATCACACAAAAAACATTAGTGACAAATAACCTGACTCTGATTCTTACCAAGATTGTTTGCCAAATTACTTCTCCCCAAAACAAATGGAAATTTACTTTTATCTTACTTGCTTGTAAATCAGCTGCTCAACCCATAGCACTTCGTGCAATGCAAGTTTAAGAGAACCATCTCATTATGTTCACAATCAAAATCAGGTTCCTCAGATTTTCAGTAAGTATTCATCTTTTGTTGGCGCATGGCCTAGTGGATAAGGCGTCGGTCGAGTGATCTGAAGGTCACTGGTTTGAGCCTCAGTGTGTTTGTGTCCTTGAGCAAGGCACTTAACAACACACTTAACAACACATTGCTCTGCGACGACACCGGTGCCAAGCTGCTTGGGTCCTAGTGCCCTTCCCTTGGACCACATCGGTGGCGTGGAGAGGGGAAGGCTTGCAGCTTGGGCAACTCCCATACAACCGTGCCCAGGCCTGCGCCCTGGAAACCTTCCAAGGCACAAATCCATGGTCTCACGAGACTAACGGATGCCTATTATTCGTCTTTATACAAGGTTGGGAGAATAATTTATCTGTAACATTGCCAAATGCAACTTAAAAGCTCATTTCAATCAGCAGTGTAAGAGTGCTCTGTGTTATATATCCTCAGATATTTATTAAAGGCATGATATGAATGCTATAGAGGTTTATCTTCAAAGAAAATTCTAGAAATATGAAAAATAGTAGGTTAATATCAACACAAAGAGCACACTTAAAATATTTTACTGATCAAAAGTTCTAAAAAAAAAGTCTGCAATTACAAATAAGCTTCCAATTCTTAAAAAACGGATCAGACACATGCCAACTTCCTTTAATGTAACATTAACAAGCTTCTATATTTATGAATGTGTTTCCACATTAGCTTATAATTTTAGCAGTAAAGGAACTTTAATTACTTTTAAATGCAGACTCCTACTTGAGCTCTTGCTATTTGAGTGAGAGTCTCCACTCCTCCCAGTCTGCAGCAGTTTACCAAGTACTTCAATCATTACATTTTCATTCAGATGTAAACTACCTTGTCTTTATCAGTCATGATCTATGTGCTAGTTCAGCCTTGCTTAAGCTACAATGCCTAGAAAGTCATCCCTGGTTGTAGAACTAAATGCGCTATATAATAAGATCGACCACCATCTTCAAAACGGATTCCACAGACTTCAATAAACCAGTGCTTAGACAGTACTTGATTAAGGATGACATTTGCTTTCAATTCCAGTTCTGTGGCTAACATCTATGGTTATTGTGGGAGTTACGAACCTCTTCTGTGGAAGGTGTGGCTTGTTAGGTGGTCTGTTCCTTTTTGCACAGAGGTTTCTATGTATTTCCAATACTTGGCCCCGAGGTTCCCAATACCCACCTTGAATGTTGTCTTATCCACTTGAAATTGTTATGGGTCAGGGGTTCTGACCCCTTTAATCACTGTTCAGATCCTATGACAGAGATCAGGAACAATATTTGTCCCAGTATTTTTGTGCCAAGAATATAACCAATATAGACATTTGGTCCCAATGATAGGGTTTTTGGCCTGGGAGAAAGGGCACCAATATTGGCTTATTTATCCTTCCAATGAATTTAGCATACATGCAGATCCACTGTTGATGACATGTTTCAAGAGCCTTGAAGTGACTGCTGTAAGAAGTCCAGGTCTGAGATACCTAAAGAAGAGCAGGAATTGGATACCCTGCAGACCATGAGTTTTGTAGTTGGTCTGAGGTCTTGATCTTCAAATATTGTTTCCCTCAATCAACCAAAACTGTGATGGCGTTTTGAAGATAGTGGCAGCTGAAATATGCAAGTGGTCCATGTTTTCCAGGATTTCATTGTGAAGCTTCATTATTAGTGTGCAGCAGGATGGAGACCTTGGTTTTGCAGCTATTGATCAAGATCCACCCTTTTCGTACATTTTGGTGAATGAGCAGCTTGGCTCCTACAAGCATCTGCTGTATCGTAGTTTAGCTTGGTTCTGGAGCACACTGGCTGCACAGTTTCCTATTAATTCTAAAGATCAGCTCCACTTTCATGGGAAGCGTATTGAATATGAGTGCAACACTGCAGCAAGATAGGTTGAGAAGTTTGAGAAAATAGCATTATAGCACAGAAACGGGCAATTAGGCCCATCTAGTCTGTGCTGAACTGCTCTTCTGCCCAGTCCCATCTATCTGCAGAAATACTGTTGTCTTCCAAACCTTTCTCATCCATCCACCTATGTAAACATCTCTTAAATGTTACAAATGAACTCCCATCTACTACTTCTGCTGGCAGCTTGTTCCATAGCTGCACCACCCACTGAATGAAGTTTCCCCTCAGGTTCCTCTTAAATATTTCACCCTAAACCTATGACCTCTAGCTCTAGTCTCACTCAACCTGTAGCGAAAAAGCCTGCAAGCACTCACCCTATCATATCCTTTCTAATTTTGCACAGCTCTACAAGATCTGGCCTCATTCAAAATTGACAGTGTTGTTTGACACCAGTCTTCATTGAAATTTGTTCTGTTATACCCCTGTGGATTAGTAACATGGCTTGCATGCCACTGGATTCAAGGAGGAGTTGAATTTCTGTGGGCAGTCATATTTGAGAAATATTCACAGACCTTTCGATTGGCAGTCATAGGCTTTAGTAATGTCTTTAGTGAGGTTACACACAAAGGCTGGTGCTTTACTTTGCACTGTTCTTGAAGCTGTCCTGTAGAGAAGATGATGTGGATTAAGATTAATGGAATCCACACTGACTTGAGAAGTTGGTCCTACAGTCAGAGTAGAATTTTTCCTTGGTCTCACCTGTAGCTTACAGGATTGCAACCTGAGCACCATCAGTTCCATGTTAGAGTGAACCAAAGTGTTATAGTGACCTTCTTCCTACCGGCTCTCCAGCATAAAATGCAGACAATGTCTTTATCTTTAAGCAAGTCATTTTCCTGCTGGACATCAAAATGCTTGAGTTCTGAATTCCTGAGCTATGATTACAGAAGAGTGTTCAGAACTGCTGCCAGTGGGATTGTTTACAAGAGCTCTTATTTTTCAGCTCCCAGTTAAAAACCAGCTACACAGAGGTTTCAGAGGGCAATGGGGACCAAGACAACTTGAGACTACGCATGAGCATTAAAAGACATGCTCAGGTGTCACTGAATATAGGCACACTTGCTTGAATATCTACACACACCATTTCAGGCAGAGCAGCCCATGCTAATTGCCAACCTCCTTACTACCATGTAATGTTTAGCATCACTGGCAGGGGATGAATTTCTCCACACAAGTTACAAAAGAAACAAAATGCAAGTTAGGTTAAGTTTTCTGTCCTGCTGTTTCCTCCCCCCCCCCCCCCAAGGATGACAATGCATGTTTCATTATTGTTTTTCTGCTAAACTATGAAATGCTGAAGAGAAAATAGCTTAACAGAAGAGAATACATGTAAGTTGAATTATTCTGCAATAACTTGAGATACAAACACCACATTTTCAAGTTGGCAACTGCAAAAGCAATAAATGCAACAAAACAAGATGTGCACTCTGCCACAAAGTAATGGTACAAATTTAAAATACAGATGCTTAGAAACAGCAGCCATAATATAGTTCCAGCCATAAGGTTTCAAGTCACCATGCAATTCAAAAGTTATGTAAATTCAAAACTGAATAGCTGATAATTTAAGATGCATGATGCAAAGCACCAAGCAGAATTCAACAATGCACAAGTTTTGGAAATACTTTATTGCTGAAGCAAAAAGTAAAAAAAGGCAATTCCTAGTGAACAGAAGTAAAAAAAATACTAGGCATGTTGAGCATGCTTCACTGAATGGGACAAATCAGACAGAAAACCATGGCAGCTCACTGAAATGGTTAAAGTAATGATCTCAACATCCTCGTAAAAGCATGGCAAATGTCGGCAACATTAAAGAATATATCTTTTTTGGAACAGCATTGACATGTTACCTGAAATGCCCAAACCACAACAATAATTTGAGATCTTTGTCAAAATATACTTTCAAGGCAAAACTGAAGTAATAAAACAAAGAAAAGGGACACTGAAATCTTCCCATCTTTCCATTCAAGTGCATTGATTGAACAAATATGAAGAAAACAATCTGATTTCCCAAATATTTTTGTGTAGGCAAAATAACCTTCTGAAACAGATCTCTAAAAAAATCTTGCAATCCATTTCTCTTTAACATCCTCCCTTCATCCCTCCTCCTCTTATTGTGCTTCACCATTTTCATTGCCCTGGTTTTGCTCTGCATTCTAACAATGCTATGTTTATTTCCTTTTCAGTCATATTTAAGGATTTCTGTGTTACTTTTCCCTGCACAAGAAATGATTGCAGACATTCTTAACTGTATTGCTCTGGTCTACTCAAGTGTAAAGATGACTATAAATTGGTCCATTGTCATAGGCAGATAAAATGGGTAACTACCTTTGAAAGTAAAAACTTAATTGGGGGAGTTGCAAAGCAAGAGATCCAAAAATAATTATTTGTAGTAAAACAGTTAATTAGGCCCTTAAATGAAAGCAAACAAAGCAATGGATTCAAATAGCAGCAAAGTTATATCAGAATTTTGGTAAGAACACATAAAACTGCAGACACACTTATCAATGGATTGCAGAGGATTTGAGATGGCATCCAAGATTTAGAAGGATGATAACAAAATCAAGGAGGGTAAAACTGTCAGCAAAGATCAAAACATTTGAGATTATCATCTCTGATAAGGCAGATTGTAGGTAGTGGTCTCTAGCAGAGGCAGGGTGACTTAACATCAGCTCAAAAAGCTCATTTATAATCTTATATAAATGTGTATGTGTAGAAGCCATAACCGCAATTCCCTCACTTTTGTGACTGACATCCCCATCTCCAGCCAATGACCCAGTCTGATCCTTGAGGTCTCAAATTCACCTTCTCCTCCTCAAGGACTCTCTCTAGCTCTGTCTACCATTAGTCCATTATTAACTTCTTTGCTGATGATGTGCCACCCCAGTAATATTTCACACAATGCCTTGGGGGCTCAGGGAACATTGCTTTGGGTGAGGGGAGGGGAGAGTAACAGACAAAAACTAGTCACAAAATAAATGTTGACACTACTATCACATGTAATTTAATGCTACTTTTGTGACAAAAATTCTAGGGCATAGACTTTTAATAAAGTAATATGGGATCAGCCTGAAAATGTTATTTCCATTTGTCTTTCCACAGGTGCTGTCCAAAATGTTGAATACAACCAGAATTTTCTGTAAATGACCCAATTTCTAGATCAAAGGGTGAATAGTTTGCTTCCCTGGCTATTTATCTTCTCTTTCTTTAAGTTAATCACAATGCTTAAATAAAATTTAGATATTGCTTGAAGTGATCCTACTTGCTTGCATTATATGAAAGTATTAACCATAATTTATGTAATAGCTTTCCATATTGCAATGCTTTACATCATGACAGCATTGCCAGTCCCTTTTCATAAAGAAGTTAGTTGGAAGGTCTGGATTGTTACAGTCCAGCATTTTCCAGCAGCAGCACCTACATGCATATGCATGTGGTTTTTAAACCAGATAAAGAGATCTCTGCAAATGCAACCAGTTTCTCTGCAGATATATACTCTATTGAGCAACAAAGCACTGAAGAGGCTAAATGGGCTGGTCCTGAGGCTCTGGGAATACATTCAACCGCCCATACCCATTGTCATTCAAGCAGATCACAGCTGATCACTTTGGAGTTAATGTTACAAAAGACTTCATCCTTTGATCTGCTACAATTTATCCTAGTACTCACACAATATTCCAAACTGCACAGGCACCTCACTCCTCTCATTTAATTACTTCAGGAAGTACAATAGACAATAGGTGCAGAAGTAGACCATTCAGCCCTTCGAGCCTGCATCGCCATTTTGAGATCATGGCTGATCAACTACTATCAATACCCGGTTCCTGCCTTGTCCCCATATCCCTTGATTCCCCTATCCATAAGATACCTATCTAGCCCCTTCTTGAAAGCATTCAGAGAATTGGCCTCCACTACTTTCCAAGGCAGTGCATTCCAGACCCCCACAACTCTGGGAGAAGAAGTTTTTCCTTAACTCTGTCCTAAATGACCTACCCCTTATTCTCAAACCATGCCCTCTGGTACTGGACTCTCCCAGCATCTGGAACATATTTCCTGCCTCTATCTTGTCCAACCCCTTAATAATCTTATATGTTTCAATCAGATCCCCTCTCAATCTCCTTAATTCCAGCGTGTACAAGCCCAGTCTCTCTAACCTCTCTGCGTAAGACAGTCCAGACATCCCAGGAATTAACCTCGTGAATCTAAGCTGCACTTCCTCTACAGCCAGGATGTCCTTCCTTAACCTTGGAGACCAAAACTGTACACAATACTCCAGGTGAGGTCTCACCAGGGCTCTGTACAAATGCAAGAGGATTTCCTTGCTCTTGTACTCAAATCCCTTTGTAATAAAGGCCAACATTCCATTAGCCTTCTTCACTGCCTGCTGCACTTGCTCATTCACCTTCAGTGACTGATGAACAAGGACTCCTAGATCTCTTTGTATTTCTCCCTTACCTAACTCTACACCGTTCAGATAATAATCTGCCTTCCTGTTCTTACTCCTAAAGTGGATAACCTCACACTTATTCACATTAAATGTCATCTGCCAAGTATCTGCCCACTCACCCAGCCTATCCAAGTCACCCTGAATTCTCCTAACATCCTCATTACGTCACACTACCACCCAGCTTAGTATCATCAGCAAGTTTGCTGATGTTATTTTCAATGCCTTCATCCAAATTGTTGACGTAAATTGTAAACAGCTGTGGTCCCAATACCGAGCCCTGTGGCACCGCACTAGTCACCACCTGCCATTCCGAGAAACACCCATTCACTGCTACCCTTTGCTTTCTATCTGCCAACCAGTTTTCTATCCATGTCAATGTCTTCCCCCAATGCCCTGAGCTTTGATTTTACCCACCAATCTCCTAAGTGGGACCTTATCAAATGCCTTCTGAAAATCGAGGTACACTACACCCACTGGATCTCCCCTATCTAACTTCCTGGTTACATCCTCAAAAAACTCCAACAGATTAGTCAAGCATGATTTACCCTTGGTAAATCTATGCTGGCTCGGCCCAATCCTATCACTGCTATCTAGATATGCCACTATTTCACCCTTAATAATGGACTCCAGCATCTTCCCCACCACCGATGTCAGGCTGACAGGTCGATAGTTCTCTGTTTTATCCCTCCCTCCTTTCTTAAAAAGTGGGATAACATTAGCCATTCTTCAATCCTCAGGAACTGATCCTGAATCGAAGGAACATTGGAAAATGATTACCAATGCATCCGCAATTTCCAGGGCTACCTCCTTTAGTACCCTAGGATGCAGACCATCTGGACCTGGGGATTTGTCAGCCTTCAGTCCCATCAGTCTTCTCATCACTGTTTCCTTCCTAATGTCAATCTGTTTCATTTCCTCTGTTACCCTATGTCCTTGGCCCATCCATACATCTGGGAAATTGCTTGTGTCTTCCTTAGTGAAAACAGATCTAAAGTACTCATTAAATTCTTCTGCCATTTCTCTGTTTCCCATAACAATTTCACCCAATTCATTCTTCAAGGGCCCAACATTGTTCTTAACTATCTTCTTTCTCTTCACATACCTAAAAAAGCTTTTGCTATCTTCCTTTATATTCCTGGCTAGCTTGCGTTCGTACCTCATTTTTTCTCCCCGTATTGTCTTTTTAGTTAAGTTCTGTTGTTCCTTAAAAACTTCCCAATCATCTGTCCTCCCACTCACCTTAGCTCTGTCATACTTCCTTTTTTTTAATGCTATGCAATCTCTGACTTCCTTTGTCAACCACTGTGGCCCCTTTCCCCCCTTTGAATCCTTCCTTCTCTGGAGGATGAACTGATTTTGCACCTTGTGCATTATTCCCAAGAATACCTGCCATTGCTGTTCCACTGTCTTTTCTGCTAGGCTATCCGTCCAGTCAACTTTGGCCAGCTCCTCCCTCATTGCTCCATAGTTTCCCCTATTCAATTGCAACACTGACACCTCCAAGCTGCCCTTATCCTTCTCAAATTGCAGATAAAAACTTATCATATTATGATCACTACCCCCTAATGGCTCCTTTACTTCAAGATCGCTCATCAAATCCTGTTCATTATATAACACTAAATCCAGAATAGCCTTGTCCCTGGTCGGCTCTCGTACAAGCTGTTCCAAGATTGCATCCCTTAGGCACTCTACAAACTCCCTATCCTGGGGTCCAGCACCAACCTGATTCTCTCAGTTCACCTGCATGTTGAAATCCCCCATAACTACTGCGAAATTACCTTTGCCACATGCCAATGTTAACTCCCTATTCAACTTGCACCCAATATCCATGCTACTGTTTGGTGGCCTGTAGACAACACCCATTTGGGTCCTTTTGCCCTTACTGTTCCTCAATTCTATCCACACAGACTCCACTTCTCCTGATCCTATGTCCCCCCTTGCAAAGGACTGAATCTCATTCCTCACCAACAGGGCCACCCCACCCCCTCTGCCCACATTTCTGTCCCTACGATAGTATGTATACCCTTGTACATTCATTTCCCAGGTCTGATCTCCCTGCAGCCATGTCTCCGTTACCCCAACAACATCATAGTTACCCATTCGCACCTGGGCTTCAAGCTTATCTGGCTTATTTCTGACACTTCGTGCATTCAGATATAGAATTTTTAGCCCATTTCTCCTTTCTCTGTTTGAATCGCTGCCTATTGTGCTTAACCCAGCTCCCTGAACTCCCATCGGGCTATACACCCCTAGAATTTTGTTGTCCTTCCTAAATTTACTTATTCTTTCAACACATTTAACTCCATGTTCCATCAGACCATCCCTCTGTACATGTGTCCTCCTTATCATTTGTTCCGCCCCACCTTCCTCTACTACACACTTAATATTCCAGAACCGTGTAGTCCCCACCTGTCCTTTATTCTTCCTCTCGCTATCCTCTCTCACATTCTGGATCCCCGCCCCCTGCAAATTTAGTTTAAACCCCCCCAAGAAGCACTAGCTTCCCTGCAAGAATGTTAGTACTGCTCCAGTTCAGGTGTAAGCCGTCCCTTCGGAACAAGTACAATCTTACAAATCATTTGCATGTGCGTGTTGTTGAAAGACAACGTAATTGCTGGACTATAATAAACAGAAATTTTCAACTACCTTGTGTAATAAACAGATAGTGATTATGCTATTTTGTTATAAAGCATTGCAAATTGGAAGGGTATAACAATAATGGTTAATTCTTTAATATAATACAAGCAAATGAGATCACTGCAAATTTTTATTCAATGTGATTAGCTTGAAGGAAGAAATCAAACCCTGTTTAGAGTAATGAAAATGAATGCCTTTCAAAAGGCTACATATGCTCAACATTTACTCAATTGAATCAAATAGTTTTTAATTCACCAGGGAAATTGAACTGGATAGTGCTGGGCAGGGAGCAGTGAACCAACATAATTGTTTAGCAAGATACATTATTCTTGGGTTGCAGATTACTGCAGTTATGTAGCTATGAATGTTAACGCTCAGTTTGTGCTTTAACAGACATAAGAGCTGGATAACTGGCACCTGAGTTGGAGATTGTGTCAGGAATTTGGATACCATCCATAGTAATATTCTAACTTCCCCTAGGTTTTTAAAGATCCAGTCGATTTAAAGATAGCAAATGTAACAAGAAAATTCAATAAAGGAAGTCAAGGACTGGTAAGAATACATGGGAAAATATACAAGTCTGTCTTGAGTTGTCAGGAAAATAGAACAATCCACACAAAAAAACACAGCATCAAGGCACGTTAAGAAACATAGCCCTAGGCTGCTCCAGTATTCATTATTCCCACTCTCCCCTTCCCTTAGCAGCCTATCATCCCCTCACCTGTCATCACCCATTAGATCTTAGCCAGTGTAAAAAAAAGGTGGGGAAGGGGTAAACATCTCTCCTCTTTCTTTCCTGTCCTGATGAAGCCTGTCAAAAGTCCCTCCATAAATGCTGCCTGACCCACTTTGTTCTTCCTGCTTTTTGTGTGTTGCTTCAGATTTCCAATATCTGCAGTCTCTTGTGCCTCCATTTTACAAAAGGGAAATCATGTTTGACAAATCTTGAGATTTAAAGATAGATCAGATGCAGGGCACTTAAATTTTTCTAAAGCACATAGGGAAACAATGCACAAAAGATTATTGCATAAAATAGTGCTTTTAGGGTTGGGGAAAATAATAGCATCAAAAGATAATTAGTTAAAAGACAAAATTAATAGACTGGACAGGTCATTTAAGTTCACAGCCTGTTACCAGTGGTGTGGCAATATGATTAACACATAAAATGACTGAATGTACTATATCCAATTTGCTACTTATACAAGGCTAGCTGGGAAAATGAATTGCAAACTGTTAACATCAAAATATAGACTGATTAATTGAGCTGAATAGGAGGTGATAAATGGAGTTTGGTTTGATAGCAAGAACATGAAAACATAATATTTTGTATAAAAAGCAGAGGGCTTAGTTATTTGGAGTACCCATCTACAAAATTCAGGGCTCTGATGAGTGTGGAATGGTAAAAAGAGCTGTTATGGTTTCTGCTTGATGAGACAATGTGATTAGTAGAGGCTTGCCAATTCACCTATGGAATGCACAGCTTGTACCATGTGGGAATATCACATCACTTCCCACGCCGAACAATTACAGGTACAAGAAGTGTCATTAGATGAAGATTTAGCAACACCCAATTCTACTGTAATCCATCCACGATGCTGAATACAGCCACAGAGAGAGAAAAAAATCACACTGCACAGAATCAAGTCCCCTGGGTTTATTGAGTCTATATTGACTACCAAACACCCATTTATGCTAATCCCCTCTACTGTCCCAACATTTCCCATCAACTCTCCTCAAATTCTACTGGACTGGAGCTGTAATACAGCACCTCTGTTAGCTGTGCAACTTGGAACGTTTTGTGGATAGCAGATTTCAGGAGATAGTCACTGGAGTACAAGCAGAGAGGCACTAGGCAACCAGGAGACAGGCAAGAAGGAAAGGCAGGTAGTTCATGAGACCCAAGGACATGTTAACCTTTTAACAGTAACTGATGGGAGAGAGGGTTCCCAAGGAAGTATAATCATGATCACAGCAGCATAAGTAGCTCAGCAGTACACAAGCAAGACTTATAAAAGTATCTATAATTCGGGAAGCAGATGCTTTTGAAGTCAGACATGATTCCAGGATGGAGACGCAAGAGAGACTATTATGTCGTTTCTTTGAAGCTAGATCAAAGTATAGTATTGGAAGGCTGAAGACATTCTGGAGAGAGTGGATGAACAGCCAACAGTTGTGGCCTATAATATAGGAAGAGATGAGTTCTTACAGGCAGATTTTAAGAAGACAGTACGAGATTCAGCAGGATCTCAAAAAATTCATGAAGCCTACATTACTCCTGGTGTCAATACATAAATAAATTTCTTCCAAATGGAAAAGAGTAGTAATAATGGCAGATTTCAATTACTCTAGTTTTATCTGTAATATAATGTAAAAGGTCTAAAAGGGTTCATTCATAGCTTCTCACAGCAGGCAGTTAGACATTCTTGTCTGGCGCGTAGTGCCAGGATTGGTTTCCTTTTGGATTAACCGGGTCACGGTGTGAACGTTCCTGACTCGACCCTTGTTTTTAACAAGGCCGAGTGGCTTGCTCGGCACTCAACCCGGCACGGATGGAAAGCGTGCCCTGGGGGGGGGGGGGGTAGCCAACTGGATTCGAACTTGGGAACCCTCGCTTCCAAACCCCAGAGCTGAAGCCACTGTGCCACCAGACAGCTTGTCTAAAAGGGTAAAAACTATAGAAGGATATCAAAATCCTAAATTGCATGCATGATAGCTTTAACCACTATGTGGCAAGTGCAATTAGAGGGATGAGCATACAATTGTGAATTTAATTTTAAGGAAACAAACTAGGCAGATGGAAAGGATATCACAGCAGGAACACTAGTGATGATAATAATTTAGTTATATTAGGACTAAGATAAAATAAAGAGTAAATGTTCAAAATGGAGTTTAGACCAATTTTACTAAACTAAAAGATTTGACTTAAGTGGGCTGGCATCCAAGTACAGCGAATTCTGGTTAACCGGGACACAATGGGACCAGTACATTCTGGCCCAATTGAGCAGCTGCCCCAATTAGCTGAAGTTTCATGTAAATAAGTAAAAAGTATAAAACAAACAAATTAGCATTTAACTACATAACAAATTATATACTTAAAAGAAATGCAGAACAAATTAAAACACTACCAATTCCTTTACAGCACTGTAAAACTCAGTATTAGTTCCTAATAATTATCAATGAAGCAATTTATCCAATGTATGCTGCTGTATTCATTTGATTGACTGTATATGAACAGAATCAGCACAGCCATTTAGTTCAGATAATGAACATACAATGCTTTCGTCTTGAGGTTCTCAACCTGGGGTCCACAGATCCCTCAGTTAATGGTAGGAGTCCATGGCATAAAAATAGTTGGGAACTCCTGCTTTAGATGATTACATCCTCCAAATATTTATTTTCATTGTAACATTCAAAATGATTGTTGATATCTTCAAATTTTGTCACAATACCCAATTTGTTCATTTTCACTCCCAGCAGCTTCTGGCATCTCCAAGCCTGAAACTGCAGTGAGAAAAACAGTTCTAAGTTGTCTTACAGATTTTGTGCCAACTATCTGTGATAAAAGTCACTGTTTTTTTGAATACGAACAACACACACAACTAATGTTATTTAAAAGCTGAACACCCTATAAGCATAGTATAGTGTCTAATGCCATGCAAATGCATGACTGACACTAGCTAGAAAGTGTTCAGTAACAGTCTCCAGCCCCAATTAAAAGTGGGATAGTGCCCCAGATAAATGAAGGGAATCCCAGCTATTTTCTCAATTTAGTTTTTGTTCTTTAAGAGTTGTCCCAAAAAAAAAGTTGCCTTGATTAACCTTAGTCCCAATTAAGCAAAATCCACTGAACTTAAAAGGTCAGTCTTGAAGCCATGGATGCCTTAAATAAGAAGGATTCAGAATACATATCTATCCACAGGGAAAAAGGGCACACCCCTAAATCTCAAATGCTCTGGATGATTAGGTGCACAAGGGATAGAATAAGCAGTGAGACACTGTAACACCGAACAGCATGAATGAGTATCAAAAATGTGGAAGAGAAATAAGGAAATGATGTTGGCATGTAGAATTCAGTGAAGCTAAAAGTATGCTTATAAATACATAATGAGTAACAGGAAAGCAAGAATGAGACCTTAAGGGATTGAAAGGTTAGCCCTCCATATGGAGACAGGAGATGTGGATAAAGCACAATGAAAGTTTTGCAACTGTCTTCAAATAACAAAAGGGGTTGATGCTGAGCTAAGACAGTTGAATGTGAAACAGAAGTCTGATAAACACAGTAACAGAGATTGTACTAAGGAATTTAGTACATTGAAAATGGTAGAATGCCAGGCCTGGGTTAAGGTGAAATTTTTACATAGATGATTGCAAATCTTTGGCACTCCTCCATCCAAAGTCCCATGAATGATGCACGGCTAAGAATTTTGAAGACTGATTGATGAGACTGCGGGAAACAAAGGTTGGGCAGAAAAGTGAATACAAGATAAGGAAAGAATTTCAGCTGTGATCTTACTGGTTCATGGAGCTGACCTGAGGGGCAAGAAGACACACACATTTCCATTTCTACTGCTTTTAAATTTTTTACATAAAGCTGCCTTATAAATTACTGCTGAAGATGTACTGATAATCCCAGCTGCTTAAAACCCTCACTTTAATAAATTCTTAATATTGAGTAATGGTTCCACTTTATTGTTAAGCTTCCACAATGACGACAAAGGTGCAAAAAAGGTCCCCGCACCCCCCAACGAAGTAACACTAACATAGAATTAATTTTAAATGTCACCTTCATCATCACAGTTAGCTGTGTATTATATCACACTCTTGTTCAAGAAAATGTTATTTAGTTGGGTAGCACATAAAGGTTCAGATGTCAGAAGATTTTTATTTTTTTTCTGAAACTGAAAGCTTCATGTTAAGATTGCTTTATTAAATACTTCCACATATTTAGTTTGGAGGTGCAGTAAAAGTTTGAGATGCATAAAATTAATTAGCATAACACATTAGCAAAATTAAAACTATCAATAAACTTTGTCCAATAGAAGCCACTAGTTTTAAATTGTGCTGCCAACAATACCAGCTAGATTATTGTTGTCTGAACAATATCCTGCAATAATTTATTTTTTAAATTAAAAAAAGAATTATTCCTTAAAATGATCTGTTCACTAAAGATGATTTGGTTTGGTTATTACTACTTTCATAATGTTCAGTACTTCCAAGTGTTACAATTTAAGTGTTACGGTGATGAAGCCATGGGAGTTAATTCACTGAGCTGCCATAATTTCAGTCAGTATGTGTAACGTTGAAGAAGTTATAAAATACCTGCATTGAAACTATTCCAGTCTAGCAGTTTGTATGATCTTGTGTTACCCATAATTCCGACAAAGGCTGAGTTCAAAACAGCAAGTTAGTAGATCAGTTATAGGAGCAGATCAGAGTAAGCAATACAGAGAGCACAACAAGGACAACACTACTTCACAGGAACTGGAAAAACACAGACAATAGAGTTAATAGAAGTACATTCATCCAGAGAGAGCAAAAAACCAAGGACTATGCTAATGTAATCTAGAACCAGTATTTGCTATTAGATTTTAAAAATACAGAAAAAGATAGGCAGTAAACTACTTGAAACTATTATCTATTCATTTGAAGGGCACTTTAACACACAGCTCTAAATTTACAAACCAAAGTCATTCTTCAAAAAGTCAATAAGTTTACAACCATGCAAAATGAGTAAGCTTAAAGTAGAACAGTTACTGCAAGGTCAAACCCTTCGTCTAAGAAATTAAGAAGAAATTTTGAGTGAACAAAACTGATAATTGACAAGGATGAATCTATACAAGTTTAACCATTATTTTATCTGTTTTATTACCTTTGTATACTTGGGCTGCTGAAAATTTATTCAGAAATATTAAAATATTTAAACTAAAAATATTTAACATATCTCTCCCAATAAAAACAGTGCACTAGCAAGGATTGTGGCTAAAAGCCTTATTCCAGAGAAAGTAGTATTTGGCAGAGTTAGCCACAGAAATAATTTTTAAATAAAAGTTATAAAATGTACACCTAAGCATGCAAACACAGGCCAGATTATTTATATGTCAATACAAGCTGATTAAGACTAAATAAAACAATTTTAGGGAAGTTGTAAATTTTAAATATAGGATGATAGCATATGCACAAAATATCAAGGCAAATCATTCAGATGCCAAAGTCAAATGATTTTTTTTTACAGGACATACAGATATTAACATACCCACAATATGACAACATTTGTAGTTTTAATAATCTAAATATTTAATTCTGAATATTTTGACAGATTTCCTGGCATAAGAGTGAAGACAAACAATGAAGTGAGTGCTGAAGGACAGGGTAAAACAACATTAGATGTAATTCAGAGCAAGATCAGCAGCACATCATTTTGAATACATAATGAGCAGTGAAGTTCACTTTTTGCACAAGGCCAGAATTAGCAAAAACATGCATCAGTTAAAAAAAAATCCAGAAGAATTAATTTTTTTTTCTGGGGCTTACTAACTTGTTTAAATTTACAAGAAAAAGGTACTTTGACAATTCCTTTGATGCATATTTCAGTCCTTTCACAAAGTTACCATCAAGGTTTTCTTTAATTGAATCCAGCAATCAACTGAACAATAAAACGATTTGACCAAAGCTTAATGTTTTTTTTAAACCATAGGATTTACGGGAATGCAACATAGCGGTTGGATTCAACAGATCAGTAATACAGAGACCATGATCAACAGTTCAGAGAACGTAACTCAAAGTCCACTAGTTTGTGAACTAGACTTCATGTTAAAATAGCCTGGAAATTGAAATATGGTAACAGTACAAATGATTCTGAAGTTTGTTGGTTTGCTTTAAAAAAACAGGTATTTTTTTCCACAAGTGAAAATCTGCAGATGCTGGAAATCCACGCAATACACACAAAATGCTGGAAGAACTCAGCCAGCCAGGCAGTATCTGTGAAAAAGAGTACAGTCGACATTTCAGGCTGAGACCCTCGAGACCAAAGAGTCTCGGCCCAAAACATCGACTGTACTCTACCATAGATGCTTCCTGGCCTGCTGAGTTCCACCGTCATTTTGTGTGTGTTGCGGGTATTTTATTTTTTAGAAAAAGAAACCTGCTATACTTCCCTGGACTAATCTATGTGTGATTTCTCTTCAAACCATTAATGTGTAGTCTAACTGTCTTCCTAAGTGGGAAAGTACACTACTCAGTTATGCTAAATGGCTTCAAATGAATCTCCCCAACAGACTTTTGGGAGTATCACCATAAGAGTACAACTTCAAAATGAAGGCTCATCCTTGAACAATGATAAGGACAAGCAACAGCTCATGGCCTATTCTCAACGGAAGGAAAAATAACATCACAAACAAGAGGGCATGGGTTTAAGGTGTGAGAAAGGAGTTTGGAAGGATTTCAGGGGAAAGATTTCACCACCCCCCTCCACCAGACAGGCAAGACATAGGATACATATCTGGTGCAGGCAAATGGGACAAGAGTTGATGAGCAAAAAGGTCAACAGGGGCACAATGGGCCACAGAACCCATTTCTTTGTTGTATAACTCTTGACTTTTGTTGCTGAGGTGACATGTCAAGCTCCCATACAGAAGTTTAGAAGGTACTTTACAGTGTAGCAGCAGCTCCCAAATTTGAAAGAAATGCAAAAGGACAGGAACAAAATAATCAATTATGTAGTTGTTGAGACAAGTTCTCATCTCCTAGGCACATGAGCAATTTAATACAATAATAATGCAAAACAGATGTTTTCAAACACATCATTTGAAGATAAAAGATAACTTCTGCAAAACCTAGTTAAAATGTGATCAAGAATTTTTCTGATGCTGAGAGCAACAAATGGCTGTTCATAAAATACCATAGAATAAACCATATTAGCTCCAAAATCTTTGTTGAACTATAACAAAGATGTCATGTTGCAAAGAACACAAAATTTAAGTTAAACAAACTCACCAGAAGTTAAAAAAATACAGCTGGCTGAATATAATCACAGGAAAATTATCAATACGGTACTGTAGGCATGCCACGGTTTGACCCAATTTACAACTTCATCATTCAGTAAACATTTTTTTCCAGTCAGTGAACAGACTAAGTTTTCATTCCATCAACCTGAAAGATTTTAACATTTTCCTAGTCCATAAGTTATGTGATCTGCTGTACTCTACTTACCTGGATTGTGGATTCTGTCCAGTAGCTTCACGGATCTTGCACTGACTACACCACCGACATGAACAAGAAATCCAGGTGGGAAAGTTGTTAGAGTGAAAAAAGGGAATTCCTGTGCAGGGTAAAAAAAAAACTGATGTTGGAAAAACACTTGTGAAGTGAAAGACAATCAAGTCAAATCATATTCAATATACTTGGCATAGCCAATCGAATCAACACAATCAAATGTAATCATAGCAAAGGGATTTATTTTTGGGTGCACTGAATCCAAAAGTACAGATGTTAGTGGATAAAGTGGCATTTAAGTGGTGAAATGATCAAAACAGGAATTCAAGAGGCCTTGACTAACTATCCAGAGACATGGGTTCAAGTTCCACTATGGCAATTGTGGAATGAGAATTCAATAATTAATTTTGAATTTTAAGAAAACAACGTAACAACATAAGAATAAAACTGCCATAAAGCAACTGAATTACTGGTTCACAAATGCTCTTCGTGGAAGAAAAAAAACTATGATCCTTACTTGGCCTACATGTAATTCCTTTATCAGAGCAACATGGTTGACTCATAACTGTCATCCCAGAAAAAAATCCTGCTGAATTTAGTTATGGATTAGAAGTTAAAAAAACATAGGATTGTGTTTTTCTCCATTACAGTCCCAATCAAAAAAATGTTTTAAACAAGAAATTGTTAGAAATACATCACAAATAAATACTGTGATGACCTCTTCAACTAAATTTAAAATAAAAAGCTCAACTATTTTACCATGTTCCCAAAGAAACAAAACAAAATATGCAATAGATACCAGCAACCAACCAAATTTGGAAAATTGAATTTTATAAGTATACGATGAAAGCATAACTGCAGTATTATATCCATGTCTGTGCACCAAACTTGAGGACAGATGTAAAAGCTTTAGAGAGCACAACTTAAAATTTATCAAAGTGGGGGACTAATTGTGTAGATAGTCTGGAGAGGATGAGATTGCTCTTGGAACACGAAGATTGTGAGAGGATTGGATAGAAGTATACAAAGCAAATAGAGTTTAGATAATAGATACAGAAAAAAAAACATTCATAGTGACCCAGAGTTCAAAAAGAAGGGTTATTGAATGAAAGTGCCTGGCAAATATATCCAAATTTGCATGGAACTTATTGTTGCTTTATATTAGGGATTGAATTGTATTGTCACTCTAGCAGTGGATGCAGATTCATATGTACTGTTCCAATGAGAGCTGGATAAGCAGGCCATAAGGAGACAGGGAATCTGACCAAATGGATTGCTCCTAGATGAAGTGAGGTACAGGTCCAAAAGCCTCTTCAATGCTATAACTGCTTTGTGAATTTGAGCTTACTTTGATTCCCAGATGGTTTTTAACATGTGCTGTTTTAAGTATTTCTGAACAGCTTCTGTCCCATTCATTATATTTATGTTCGTTCAGATGTTTACTCAGAACTGTCAACTAGGGTATTCCTTAAACAGCCAGATAATTAAAAAAACCATAAAAGACAGGAGCAGAATTAGACAATCCAGCCCATCTAATCTGTCCTACCATTCCATCATGGCTGATTTATCATCTCTCTGAAACTCATTTTCTTGCCTTCTGCACATAACTTCTGACATCCTTACTAATCTAGAATGTATCAACCTCTGCTTCAGATATACCCAATGACTTGGCCTCTACATGGTTTTCATAATTGTATAATCAGGCATATTTCTAGTTGTAAATACAAGATCAAACAGAAACCCTCAGGAATTGGTTCTCTGGCGAATCATGTCAGCAGCAACCATAATGCCATTTAAACTAATCCTATTTTCCTGCATAGGGCACATCTATATACTACTACAACTCCCATGCTCTGTCTGTGACCTCCAATTAGCACAAATGGTGCATTACAGTGGCACTATTTTTTGGCTAAATCAACTTAAAATGTGCTAACTTACAGAATGCAGGCAAAGTTCAGGGTTACATATTAGTATAAAAATTGCTCGCTTGCCAAAAACCAATAGCCCTGCTTTCACCCGAGAGCCATGGAAACCACGACTCGACACTACTACGCATTTGCATGGCCAGCCTCAGAAGCGACTCACGATGCTCACAGCAGCGACACCAAGTGGAACAAAAGGTCAGGGCAGCTGACCTTTCGAGCGGTCACATTCTGCTAACCACCACCGGCATGTGCAGGAATGGGACAGATCTAACTGCCACCCATCAATAATATTTAATTAAATCTTATTGTAATGATGTACTTCGAGACACCCGTCAAACCCTTTGCTGCAGTCAAAGGACAGCGGTGACTCTATGATGTCCATTTAGGAGAGCGCCTACCAGATCATCAAGAATAATCAGCATCCTGGAGGCTTTGGTGTTACTGCTTCTTATCTTCTACCCAGCATTAGGGTGAAAAAATATGGTCAGCCTAATTATGCCATGTGGAAAGAGAAGGGGGACATTATGGTCAAGAGATGATGCCAAACTTTGTTGGAAAGCAGCAAGGAGAGAACAAGAATCGGATAAGGCCAGGGCCGCATGACTCCAGGATGAAAGAGTCAGGACAAAAAAAGATGAGAGAATTAGAGACAGAGGAGGAGAGGCAACCACGTCTCCAAAATGACAACAATAGGCACAGAAGGAGGAGAGAACAAGGTTTGGATCAGGCCAGGGCCACACGACTCCAGGATCAGAGAGAAAGAACAAATGGTAGAAGAGATGAAGGATGAAAAGGCTACACATCTCCAGATTGACAACAACAGGCATAGAAGGAGGATGGAGGAAGACACAAAGGAGCTGAGAAATGCACATCTTCAGGATCATCAGAGAGAAAAAACAAATGGGAGAAGAGATGAAGAGATGGGGGATGAAAGCACTGCACGCCTCCAGAATGACAAAAACAGGCACAGAAGGAGGAGCAAGGAAGAGACAAAGGAGCAGAGAAATGCACGTCTCCAGGATCAGAGACAAACAACAGACAGCAGAAGAGATGAAGAGACGGTA